>NW_026020333.1:600000-943823 GCF_900185275.1 Solanum verrucosum
ATCTTACCATATCCACTCAGTGCTTAGCCTTCATTCCCATAGATTAGTTCATTCACATTAATGTCATTGTACTTGAGAGGGCTACCAACACTAGTTCTACCGACCCAAAGTACATTGCACAAGAAAGGGTCACCATCACTAGGTCTACCAATTCAAGGTACATTAAGGGTAGCTCATTGACTTCCCAAGAAGGGTGCCATCATCATTGGGTTTGTCGATACAAGGGTCATCATCTCACACATGAAACGGCTACCATCATTTGGGTCTACCAATTCAAGGTTTATCATTCATTCATTTATATAAGGGTGCCACTAGCCTACTGACCCTAACACACAACATTAGAATAGGTCAAAGACTCACCAAGCAAGGGTTACCAACACTAGGTTTACCGATTCATATTCATTAAGTCAAGACACATTCATTGGTTGTTTATTGAAAGGAATGCCATAGGCCTATCGATTCATCATCATCATGTCAATACACACTCATTATACAAGAGAGGATGCCTAAGCCTACCAACTCATGATACAACATTCAAGGTCGCATTATCAACACAAGAAAATGATGCCTTATGCCTACCAATTCAATATATATGAATACATAGGAGAACCCTTCACATTTCATCATTAACATTCATAAGTGTATAATTGAGAATAACCTTTCATTAATAGCACAATTACATTATAATCATGATCATCACATTATCATTGAATTCATATGCATATCCTTCGATTGGCGATCATACATAGATCCTTCATATATATATATATATATATATATATATACAAGGAAGATATACATCAATTCAATACCACCACATACATAGTAAATAAACACTTCCACCTTTCAAGTGGATCAACATCTAATTCACAATTCTAATTCAACAAGTTATTGATCATAACTTGTCCTTCAAGGGTCATACTTAGAAATCACCGACACACCAATAATTTACTACAATTAGGGCATGGGTAATGATATACTTTAATAATCCAAAGCAATTGAAGCATATTCAATTCATATACATTCATCATCAACAAACCCACTTCATAAAGGAACAATTTAGAAATTGAGAGAAATCATGGGTTCATAGAGATCATAAATAATCAATTAACTACTATTACAATCATAATATGACATCAATAACCATTTTAAATCGTTTGAGGAAAGAACCTATGAGATTGAGTAAAATCCTAGGTTTTTCATGAACTTGAAAACTTTGAAAACTTTGAAAACTTATTTGAAATTGACTCTAGGGTGAAAGCTAACCCTAGATGAAGGATCACCATACCTTAATAGATGAATTCCACGAAAATCCACTCAATTAGCCTTCCTCTTCAAACCTTAAGTCTTCTTCTTCTTTTGGTCTTCAATGGAGTTCTAGAGAGAAGATATTTGGAGAGAGTGGGGTTTTGATTTGGGCGATTTTGAATAATGAAATCTAAAATAGTGTTTTATTGTTTTAATGCTCTTAAAATATCTTAATACACTTAAAATAACCATCCAAACATTTAACTAAACAATTAAAGAATTTACCAAACTAACCTTACTTGGCAGAACCCACACAACTTTTGCAGGTTCAAATGACGGACCCCCATCCACGGACCGTGGATGGGGTCATGGACCGTTCTATTGAAGTGTGGTTCATGGTTGGTTGCAACATGCTTTGGGGGGCCCTGACCTATGGAGGTCATCCACGGGGTGTGGATGGACCTACGGGGCGTGGTCCCCTTCCGTAGGTCACCAAATCTTGTGCAGCCTGTTAGTTTCAACGAGTCTTGGGTGTTAGACTTAGGGTCCTCCTCAAGGACCCTTAGGGTGGTCCTTGGGGAGTTGTACCTTGACATTTGACCCCTAAACCCCTCAACCATTGCCCGGGACAACATTATACACCCTCAAATCTCGCACCAAACTCATAGACACATTTGTTAGGCTCTAGTTTACTTATTCGATTTACGAGTCATTACATTTTCCCCCACCTAGAAACATTCATCCTCGAATGAAACTTAAAACACATTATGGGGTTAACGACTCATGAATAGCTGCCCATCATGCAAGCAACATCATAAACAATGCACAAAAAACTTAGGAGGAAACATCAACTCCACATCAACAAGCTCAATTTAACATAAGAAAGTAAGAACTACATCTACAAACTCATTATGCATCAAAACATCAACATTTCTCATTTAATTGGAGGAACTTCCTTCTCCAAATCATATTATGCTCATCATAACATCATTTTTACATTATGCAATTCTTCATAAAAGCACATTTAGGCATGTTCAACATTTAACCTCATGAAGCATATAGACAACTCATACTAAATGCAAATCAACATGAGGAACAATAAATCATGAAACTCATTTTCTCAAATAAACAAGAATCGAACTAGAACATGCATAACATAAGGAAACCATGGAAACACATATTCACACATGACTCCAAAACATGAAACAAGCTACAAGGAACTCTTGGTCTCAAACTTGAATAAGAATAGAAGGAAAGAGATAAGGATATCACAACTCTCAACAACCTTACTATTTCCACTTAGGGAAAAACCCAACTAAGGCTAACATGAAAACAACATAGGAATCCTCAACAAGACATTCATGACCATAAGTAACTATTACTTGCCGGTACTTTCATCTGGATTAGCTCCTTTATCCTTGTTAGCTTGAAGCACATAGAAACGATTCTTCTTTGGAGCCTCAAAATCCGGGCGATTAAGAGAAGCGTGTTTGGCCTCCCTTCTTCTAGCCATAAGAGTAGGGCAATTTCTCACTTGATGATCACTTTTTCCACAACCATAACACCCACTAGTACCGGCTAGGCACTTCCCAAAATGTTTTTTTCCACAATTGTGGCAAGTAGGTTTAGAAGATGGAGGTCCACTTCCTCTCTCTTGGTTAACCTTAGGAGTGCTTGAGAAATCTTTGTTTGGAGCTCTCTTCTTGAACCTAGGTTGACCTTGCTCATCGGTCCTAGACCTCTTAAACTCCTTATTTTTCCTCTTAAGCTTTGATTCCTCAATAGATTAAGCATAAACCATGAGCCTAGAAATGTTCATATCATCATGGAGCATCACGGTACGTCACTCTTCTTCAACTAGGTCGGAAACTTATGTAAAAAAATGACTCATCTCATCCGTAGGGTTTGACACCAAAGATGGGGCATACTTAGATAATTGGGTAAATCTCAAAGAGTTACTCTTGCACATTCATGTTACCTTGCCTAAGATTGATAAAATCCACCATCTTAACCTCTCTTTTCTCATGGGGGAAACCTACCAAGGAATGTTTCCTTAAACAACTCCCATTCAACGGGACCCGCCCCAACCGACCTATTGGCCTTCCATTGAGTGAACCAAATTTGGGCCACATCCTTCAATTGATAGGCGGCAAGTTCTGCTTTCTCAATAGAAGTCACCCCCATAGCATTAACTACCTTATACACCTCATCCAAAAACTCTTGGGGATCCTCTCCCACCTTAGATCTAAGAAATACTAGAGGATTCCTCCTCATAAAGTCTCTCAACCTAGAAGCAATAGTACTCACATTGGGGTTCACATTAGCCTCAACACTCCTAGTAGCTTGATCCGTCATGGCTTGATCTTGAGTATTTACGGCTTGAGCCATCATCAAAAGAGCCGACCTAACTTCCTCATTGGTCATAGCTGGGGGATCCACCAGAACTTGATTTCCTTGATTGCCTAGAGGAACTTGGTCACCTTGAAGACCTTGGGGAGGAACTCCCTCATTCATAATCTCCTTTTCTATCCTTCTTAGGTTAGCCCTTGTATTCATATCTTATAAACACAAGAGAAGGGTTAGGAAAAGGACACTTATAGAGCTAAACTCTAAGGCACGACTTCAAGAATATGAAAGAAGTGTAACTTTTTAACGTCATATAGCGTCTCGCTCATAGATGTGTCGCGACTCACACCGATGAACAAGACTCTACTAGAGGTGGCTTGTGAGATATCAACCTAAAAACCATTCCCAAAACCTTATGCTCTGATACTATGGTTGTCACGACCCAAGGCTAGCCCCTAGATGCGACACGGCGTACTCGACCCCGAAGGGGTCTTATACAAGCCTCATAGCTCATTCATTGCATAGGTAATAGAAATAGTATGAAATTTAAAACTTTTTATTTAAAACCATACAATCTAACATTCAGAAACATTTAAACGCAATCGAAAGTCTATATATCACTTGTCCATCTTAGACACAATCTTGAACAAGAATAGGGACATGACCCTTTACAATTGAAAAGGCTAGAATTGTCTATTACATGAAAAAGGTAAGAAACTTCAAAAAGACTCTTGTCCTCGATCTATAAGGACGTACCACTATAGCCTTGGAGGAAATCTCAATCCAAGCATTTCAATCTAGATAGAAGAAATCACTTACCGGAACCTACACTTGTAGTAAAAACATAGAATAATGGATTAGCACACAAAAATGTACTAAGTATGATGACCATGCAAAAACAGGCTTTAAAAGAGACATTTTGGTTGGAAACCATGCATTATGCCACTTTTTGGAAATATCATGAACAATAGCATAAGAGACATCAAAAACAAGTATAATCATCATTCAAGTCACAACATCACATTTGAACAATATCAACATGTAATCCATTACCTTCACCTTAGACCTTCACCTCAAGTAACCATCATGCTATACCTTGTACAATATATGGATAGCATCCCATACCACCATCCACACTAACGCACCACATTAAGGTCACCAAAAGTGAACTTACCATTCCTTACTTTTCACCTTTGCACAATATCCACACATAAGAGACATAACGTTTCATAAGACTTGACAAGGGAAAATAACTCATAATATAACCCAAGTATAGCATGCATCATCATATTAAGCATTTAAGAGTCAACATTCTTCAATTAGTGATCATACATACATCCTTCATATATAGATATACAAGGAATATATAATCAATTCAATACCACCACATACATAGTAAATAAACACCTCTACCTTTCAAGTGGATCAACATCTAATTCATAATTCTAATTAAACAAGTAATTGATCATAACTTGCCCTTCAAGGGTCATACATCCAAATAACAAACACACCAATAATTTACTACAATTAGGGAATGTGTAATGATATACTTTAATAATCCAAAGCAATTCAACCATATTCAATTCATATACATTCATCATCAACAAACCCACTTAATAAAGGCACAATTTAGAAATTTAGAGAAATCATGGGTTCATTGAGTAATTTCATCATACATCATCAATTAACCACAAATAAAATCATAATATGACATTAGTAACCATTAGAAATCGTTTGAGGAAAGAACCCATGAGATTGAGTAAAATCCTAGGTTTTTCATGAACTTAAAAACTTTTAAAACTTCTTTGAAATTGACTCTAGGGTGAAAGATAACCCTAGATGAAGGATCACCATACCTTAATAGATGAATTCCACGAAAATCCACTCAATTAGCCTTCCTCTTTAAGACTTAAGTCTTCTTCTTCTCTTGGTCTTCAATAGAGTTATAAAGGGAAGATATTTAGAGAGGCATGGGTTTTGATTTGGGGGATTTTGAATAATTAAATCTAAAATAGTGTTTTATTGTTTGAATACTCTTAAAATATCTTAATACACTTAAAATAACCGTCCAAACATTTAACTAAACAGTTAAAGAATTTACCGAACTAACCTTGCTTGGCCGAACCCACACAACTTTTGTAGGTCCAAACGACAGACCCCCATCCACAGACCATGGATGGGGTCACAGACCATGTTGTTGAAGCGTGGTTCATGGCTGCAACATGGTTTGGGGGTCTTGACCTACGGAGGCTATCCACGGGGCGTGGATGGACCTACGGGGCGTGGTCCCCTTCTATAGGTCACCAAATCTTGGGCAGCCTGTTGGTTTCAATGAATCTTGGGGGTTAGACTTAGGGTCCTCCTCAAGGACCCTTAGGGTAGTCCTTGGGGAGTCGTACCTTGACGTTTGACCCCTAAACCCCTCAACCATGGCCCGGGACAACATTATACACCCTCAAAACTCACACCAAACTCATAGACACACTAGTTAGGCTCTAGTTTCACTTATTCAATTTGTGGGTCATTATACTCATGATCTCGCAGTAGCAGCGGTGGTGTTTGCTTTGAAAATATGGAGGCACTACCTATATGCGGTGTATATGTTTTTACCGACCACAAGAGTCTTCAATATGTGTTTAGCCAAAAATACTTAAATCTCCGACAAATGAGGTGGTTTGAGCTTTTTAAGGATTATGACATGAGTGTCCTTTACCACCCCGTCAAAGACAATGTAGTTGCGGATGCCCTAAGTAGACTGTCCATGGGTAGTGTGGCTCATGTAGATGATGAGAAGAAGGAATTGGTTCGTGATGTGGATAGGTTGGCCCGGTTAGGTGTCCAACTAGTGGATTCCACCAAGGGTGGATTCATGGTTGATCATAGTTCCAAATCGTCCTTGTGGTTAATTTAAAGTCTAAACAACACCTTGATCCTATTTTGATGGACTTGAAAGAATCGATTCTCAACAAGTCCGTTGAGGCTTTCTCCCAAGGAGGAGATGGGGTGCTTAGGTACCAAGGTAGATTATGTGTTCCGGATGTTGATGGCTTGAGAGAGAAAATTTTAGAAGAGGCTCATGGTTCGCGGTATTCTATTCATTCAGGAGACACCAAGATGTATCGTGATCCACGGGAAGTCTATTGGTGGAATGTCATGAAAAAGGAAATAACGGGTTTTGTGGCCAAATGTACGAATTGTCAACAAGTTAAGGCCGAACACCTAAGACTGGGAGGTATGCCTCATACTCAAAGGCAACATGATTCTATTTGGGTCATTGTTGATAGGATGACTAAATCAGCCCATTTCATTCCCGTCAAGGTTTCTTTTTCGGCGGAAGACTATGCTAAGTTGTACATCAAGGAAATAGTGAATTTTCATGGGGTTCCTTTTTCTATCATATCGGATCGGGGTACTCAGTTTACTTCACATTTTTGGAAGGCATTCTAACAAGGGCTTGTTATTAAAGTTAAACTCAGTACCGTTTTCCACCCTCAAACGGATGGTCAAGCGGAACACACCATTCAAACATTAGAGGTCATGTTGAGAGCGTGTGTGATTGCTTTCAAGGGTAATTGGAATGACCATCTTTCCTTGATAGAATTTGCCTACAACAATAGTTACATTCAAGTATTGCCATGGCTCCGTTTGAAGCACTATATGGTAGGAGGTGTAGATCACCGGTGGGTTGGTTTGAAGTAGGTGAGTTTGCTCTAATTGGTCCCGAACTAGTTTATGATGCCATTAAGATGGTCCGACTCATAAGAGAGAGGTTGAGGACGGCCCAAAGTCGGCAAAAGTCTTATACCGACAATAGAAGAAGGGATTTAGAATTGGAAGTTGGTGATTGGTTTTATTTGAAAATCTCACCCATGAAGGGTGTGATGAGGTTTGGCAAGAAGGGGAAACTTAGTCCCCGGTTTGTGGGTCCCTATCAAGTTTTGAAGAGTATTAGGAAAGCTGCTATGAATTAGACTTTCCAAATGAGTTGGCTCCGGTTCACCCTGTGTTTCATGTTTCCATTCTTAAGAAGTGCATTGGTGATCCGGTATCCATCCTTCCTTTAGAGGGTTTATAAGTTGATGAGAACCTTTCTTATGAAGAAGTCCCGGTTGAGATTTTTGACCGGCAAGTGAAAAGGTTGAGAAATAAGGAAGTAGCCTCCGTTAAGGTCTTATGATGGAATCACTTAGTTGAGGGTGCTACATGGGAGGCCAGGCTGATATGAAGTCCCATTATCCTCATATTTTTTATTCTACTCCTATCCAAACTTGAGGTAAGTAGTTTTCTTGAGTTGGTGTTTTGGAAGTCATATGTGCTATAAGTGGTCTTTGTGATTTCCTTATGTTGTGCATGTTCTTGTGAGAATTCATGTTTAGCATATATTGAGTTTTCATGATTAATATGTTCCTCATGTTGATTTGTATTTTAGTATGATGATTGCATATTTGACTTCATGAGGTGAATTGATAAACATGCTTAGTTATGTTTTGATGAAATGACATGTTGGCTCCATATTGTTGTGTTGACCTTGCTTGAGTTGGAGAAGGTAGTTCCTCCCATGTTTATGTGAATTGATGAGTTTCATGCATATGGGGGTTGGTAGATGTAGTTCCCATTTCCTTGTGTTGCATTGACCATGTTTCGAAATGGAGTTGAAGTTTTCTCCTTTTTAGAAGTGCATAAAGTGAATAGTGAATTTGTGAATTTTGCACAATTTTGATGTTTCATGCATGATGGGCAGCTAGTCTAGACTTTTAACTTAGTTTGGTGTTTAGATCATCATTCGAGGATGAATGTTCCCAAGGGGAGATAATGTAACAACCCGAAAATCTAGTGAGCTAAGCTAGAGCCTAACATGTAGTATATTGTCCTAAGTGAGTTAAACGTAAATATTAGAGTCCTAAAATGACCTCCCTTACCTAGTACCGATGTTTTAGGACCTACATGTCAAGGCATGACCCCCAAGGACCCCCCAAGGGTCCTCCGCGGGGACTGAAGGCCCAAAAAGCTGTCAAAAGACAGCATCACCTATGGATAGGGCACCCCCAAGTCGTGGGTGGACCCACGCCCCGTAGGTGAGGGTCGTGAGTCGAGACTTAGTCTCCCCATTATTCCCTTGATCCTCCCAATCTACGAAGCAAATGACTCTTCACCAGTACGTGGTGTCACCCCACCTACGGTCCATAGGTCATGGGGCGTAGGTCCCCTCTGCAAAAGCTGTCTTGAGCTCGGCCAAGTGAGGGTTAGTTTCATAAATTCTTAATCAATTAATTACGGGTGGGGACGGTTATATTATTAGTTATTTTTTACCTATACAAATACTTCGAAGTCATTAACCATTTAACCCCTTATAACTCACAAGACTCAAACATAACCCACTTCCCTCTCAAAATATTCTCTCTCTAAGACTCCATTGAAGAAAAAGACCAAGGTCAATATTAGGGTTTAAGATCCAACCTTTTCACTCCAATTTAGTGAGGAAAACATTAATCAAGGTATGGGAGACTTGATTCATGGAACACTTTTCTCCATGAAACCCTTCAACTCTTTAATTTTGAATTGGTAAATTCTTCAAAAACTAGGGTTTTCAATCTAGCCATGGGATCTTCCTAAAAATGATTTAATTGAGTTAATTGTCTTATATTATGGATGATATGATGTTTAATGGTGATTTTTATAGTAAAATTCCCCATGAACCCATGAATTACCCCATGACCCCAATTTCAAGAATTGTGATGGGTGTACTAATGCAAGATGAATACTATGAATTGTGTCTATGATATTTTTGTTTTTGAATCTTGTTTTATTCATGCCTATTGTAGTATTTCTAGGGTTAATTGTGAGACATGATTCATGACCCTTGAGAGGGTAAATTGCTAAGGGTTTGTACATGTTGATGAATGTTGTGTATGGTTATAATGGTGTTGTCTTGATTGAAAGGCTATTCTCATGAAACACTATGAATAATAATGTGAAAGGTTTACTCACATGTTAGTGGTGATTCTAAGGTTGAAAGTTAGTTCTCACCTATTGAATCTATGAGCTATTTTATGAGTTGTATTGAATGAAGGGCAAGATATTCCTTCACACATGTAAATTCAATTCAAGACAAACTGTGTATAATTTGGGAAATAATGCTTAGCACCGAGTGGATATGGAAAATGAAGAAGAGGCCTTCCTGTTAATACAATAGGCAGGGTCTTCTACAAATGATCTCATAAGATGAAAACTCCCCCGTCAATACAATAGGCCGGGTTTCTAAAAATAATCTCCCTATCCCATAACTATGTGGTCACATAGGTCTTTAGCTAGTGGATCCACCTAAAAGCTAATACATGTAGTTCTACCTTAGGCAAGTAGGACACCTTCTTTCGGTGTGGGGTTACATGACACCGGATTCCATGTTGCTCACGTGGTCTATGTCGGTTATGGCTATTCTTCCCTATATGATAAGATAATGAATGAGACATGAACTATACTTATGACTTCTTGATGAGTTTTACTTAGTAGGAGTGGGGGTATGGGACTTCACTTTTATATTACACAAGTAGACTTAGTAAGGGGTTATGGGATGGTTTCTTTATGATATGATGAGACATGAATGTATGCATGTATGTTGAATGGATGGTTGCTATGAGTGACATCCTTTATGTTCAAGTAATGTTCATGACTTCTTCCTAATTTATGACTATTGATTATAATGATGTTTAAAGATGATATGAATGACTAAGGTAGCTTCAAAGGAGTACTTAGTATGGTTGGTATTATGGGATGCCAACCCTACATTGCAAAAGTGTTCCTTAGGGGTTGCTAAGGTAATGATTTTACTATGTTATAAGCATAAATGTGATTATGGCTTCATTTTTATCTTGAAAGCGCATGTTGACTTCCAAACTTGACAAATGCATACTTTTTAACAAAAATGTCCTTTTTATCATATTTCAAGGATTTTTATGCATGCTTCCATACTTAGTACTTTATGTCCTAACCCATTTATTCTACATTTACTATAAGTGTAGGTTCCGATTGTGGAGACGTACTTCTTCTTTCAAGAGAAGCTTGGGTTGACTATTTCCTAAGCTTGGTGAGTCTTTATGGTTCGAGGACAAGACATTATTCATTTCTAGTTTCTATTATACTTTCTATTTTTGAGACTTTATTGATGTAAAGGGCTTTGACCCTATTTGTACTCTCTATTGTACTAGATGGTGATTGAGACAAGGTCTAGACTCTTATTTTCGTTTATGAAAAAGAAGTTGACTTTTATTGTAAAAGTTTCAAATTTTCTGCATCATTCTTATAGATTTATGTGTATGATTATGCTAAGGGCTTGTATGCGACCCCAATTGAGGTCAAGTACAACGTGTTACATCTAGGGGGTACCCCTGGGTCGTGACATACACTTGTGTAGGTTCTGAGCTTGGACCCATGGGATCAATCTTCTTCATTTTTCTCTCATGGCTTTTAAAGGACTTTAAGAGGTAGCGCCTTATTATTCCAGCAGACCTTCTTGTTTCTTACTTTATGTTTTGTTCTATTAGAAAAACAAAGACATTAAGACTTGTAATTGTCTTTCAATTTTGTATTTTACACATTAGATGCTTGTACAAGTGACAACTATATTTTGGGGGGTTTTATAGAATGACTAAGATTTTCGCTCTTTTGTTATTGTTGATTTACTTTCGGCATATGCTTTTCAGTTATTGAGTTGAGACTGACTTGTCTTGGTGGGGTTAGACGAGTGTCATCATATTCATTTTTGGATCGTGACAGTAATAATGAAATTTTATTATTCTAAGGACTAAGAAATGAGGAAAATGCGTGAATTTTGGAGAAACTAAATGTGTAATATTATGTTTGTTGTTCTTGTTGATTTTGTGATGTTTTTACGTAGATCTAATTCAGGTGATCGGTCTATAATGTCTACTCAGTAGCTGTGGTGTATTGATATTACTCCTGCTATATCTCTTGTTTGTGTAGATTGTTTGAACCGTGGGAATTGACTGTTACTTATCATCAACTTTCATCTACTTCACTCTCAATTGAAAGTTGTGTCAGTTATTTCTGTCATTTATTTTATTCATACTCTGTTAGAAGATCTTGTACCCTATCTAAACTAGGTTGCGTTAGCTATTTGTAATGTTTTCGAAAGAAGTATCTTTCTTTTATTTACTCTTATTCAATGATGATGTTTTATTTAATTACTTTCTATTAATAGGGATAAGTGGTAAGCATTCACCTATCTAGTTAGATTAGAGTAAATGCCCACACGACCTCGTACTTTAGATTGTGACATTATTAATACGAATCTGCAACCATTGAGATACTTTCATTTCTATTTTTAATCTCTAGTTTTGAACAGGTGGACATTGAAGTTACGTCGTCTTATTCAAGTAATTTATGACTTAGATGTAGTTATAATTATTATATTTTTATATAATAACATTTTTTGATGTAATTTCTATTTGAAGTCTTTCTTGGTAATGAACTTAATTAGTGTGAACCTAAATATTTTGAACCTTCATATAATGATGAAGCAAAATAATGAGTACCATAATTTTGATAATTGTTTGAATATATTAACAATAAGTACAATAAAAATGAAATTCTTATTAAAAGATTATTCTAACTAATACAACATGAAATGAAATAATATTGATTCTTGCATAGAAATACATATATGGTCCAGCTTAATTAAAATATAGCTTATGCGGTGAGAGTTGTCTAAGATCATATAAAGAAATCAATCTTACACATCTTATTGATGTAGAAGAATTTGTCACTGATTCACATGTCGCCAAATGAAGTTTGTAGGACATAATATAAGGGTCTAACATCAAGTAAATAAAAAACTAAGATGAGTCTAGCTCTGAAATCACATATTGAAGTACGTGTAATTATTTCAACTAAAATTTAAATTGTTAAAAGAAACACATTTATTTATTTAAATTCAAGATTGAGATGAGTCTAGATTCGCTATCTCATACTCCCTGCCTCCATTCTCTTTAAAGTGATTTTTTAAAAAGATTTATCACACTCATTAACAAAGTCATTTAATACATTTATCATCCCTTAAAACCATGAAGTGTCAACCAACTAAAACAAAAGGAATCATACTTACACTATGATCATGTAACTTTTTCCATATTAGGTTATAATAGATGTAGTATATACGTATAAGAAATACAATTTATCTTCATTATATTGAAAAAGAAGATTATCTCTCTCCCAACTTTAAAACTAAGATTTATTTTAACAAAACTTTAACTTGTCTTATTAAAATATAATTTTTAAAATTACTTTCAAGTGGAACATAGTTACAAGTGTCTTCTTAAGAACCTGTACCTTCTAACAAAAAAAGAACATGTACCTGCTAAGTAGACTATTTTTTTCTTTTTTAGTATGCTAACTTAAAAAAGTAAAACAAAAATGAGTTATCTTCTAATGAAATTGCAAATTCACTAATTTGCCATTCAATGAGTATAAGATATACACTTGAGCTGAGATAGTTTTACTAAATACCAAAGTTTGGAAAACACTTGATGTCATGATCCAAAAATAGACGTGATGACATTTGTGTATTCCCATCAAGACAAGTCAGCCTAAACCTAACGAAAACGAAAGAAATGTGGAAAATATAAAACAGAACAAGACAAAGGCAGAAAACTTACTCATTCTAAATAATACCCCAAAATCTGATTGTCACGTGCACAAGCCACTAATGTAAATACAAAATTCGGAGGATAAATAGTAACACCTTAGATTTCAAAAAGATATAAAGAGGAATTCGTACAAGTCACTGTCAACTTTTAGTTTTGGGTCAACTTCAATCGACCAAATGTTTTAGTACATGAAGAGTTAAATGGACCATGACCTATCAAATTGAAGGTCTTTGAGTCCTCTTTCCAACGCCACAAAGCTTGCTTAATTTCAAGCCCAGAGCAAAAAGTTATGCCCGTTTGAGTAAAGCTTCTCTATTTAAGGCATCTCATTCATTTTTGGAAAGGGTATTTTGGTCTTTTCCTTTTTCCACTAGGACTAAACCATTTTTTCTACCCAATTAAGGTCTAATCAGACACTAAGTTTCTTTTCATGTTCCTAAACACTTAGAGAAATTAGAACGAGATTCCAAAAGAGAAAAACTAGGTTTTTAAGTGTTCTTCAAGGATTGTTGATTTTTAGCAAGAACATTGTTCTTCCCAGGTATGTAAGGCTTCTCATAGTGTTGGATGATGAGTCGGAGATTTTGGCTCATTTAGGCCTTGTTATTCAAGGATTTAATGTCCTTGGTGCATGTTTTACGCTCATAACTTATGTTAAGATGTTGATATGCAGCAATGAAGACTTTAGAGTGAGGCAAAAACATAATGATGCAAAAAGGAACGAAAAAGTTGAAAAAAATAGATGTTGGAGCACGCAGAATCCACTCAGCGACTCGTCGAGTGGGCCTTTAGCTCACCTAAAGTTCCATCAAAATAGCCCATGGACAAAACCAACTTGGCGAGCAAACAGGCAATTCGGCGACACGCCAAAATGATCAGCGATAGTGATCAAGCTCGCCAAAAGTTCTAGAATAATTTGATGAAGGAGCCAAGACAAAAGGCGAGAAGAGGAGCAACTTGGTGGATCACCGAACTGGTCGGCGATCCCGACTTACTTTGCAGAGTTGATTCTGTGCAGAAATTTTGGGAACACATAAATACATTTTTTTTAAAGAAGAAAAAGAGTTCCCACATGGTTTACTTTTGAGTTTTTGAGAGTTTTTAAATTCTAGAACGTTGTCTTTACATTTTTAGTAGAGTTCGGTATTTAGATTCGGAGATGATAAGATTTTAGCTTCGATTTCAATATTTAGGTATTGCAGATCGTTAGCAAATCAGCTGAAAAACTTTGTTGGTGACGATTTCTTGCTTTTCACTATGCTTAGATTAAACCCTTTACCTTGGGGGTGTGATTATGTAGTTGAATGCATTAATTAGCTATGGGTGTTGTTAGTTGTTGATTTTAATGTTGTTTTGGAGTGGGTTCAATGAATTGTTCATGTTTTAATTGAAGAATTGATGTTGCAAATGCAATTCTAGCTTAGTTCTCTATACTTTCTTGAGAAAGTGGTAATAGAGTTGAACGATTAATCGATAGTTGTATTGATTGCGTCTTTAAAATCTAGCTTAAGAAAGTGGATTTGATTGCGTCTTTACAAATCCAGCTTGAAAGAGTGGATTAATTAAGGATTTGGGTTGGTTGGTTGTGATATGCTTGTTGAAGTTCGAAAGAACTCACTTGAAACACAATAGTTGATTGAGAAATGACTATTGTAATCAAAACCTAGCCTACCCATTGAAATTCAACACCTTTAAGCAACTAGTAATCACCCATTATGCGAAATTAGCATTCGACTGATCACACTCCTAAGGTCCAATGTCTACTTGTTTACTTCCCATGTTAAATAATCTTTGTCTTAAATTGGTTACTAAATTCCCCCATTTGATATTAATTGTTGAAACTTTGTGATTTGTTTTAATGCTGCAAAACTTTTACTTCTACAAACGATTAGGACACATTTTTACTCCTTAATTATATTTTTTACCGTATCGCTCCCCGTAGGATGGACCCCAACTCTTAGTTGGGTTTATACTTGTTATTGACCGCTTACACTTAGAATTGAATGAAGTGTAGTTGAGAGTTATCATTGGACTTGTTCGTCCTCACGTCCTACATCTAAATTTAGTGTATAAATTGTCACATCTAAGGATCCATTAATGATTCTTGATATTGAATTTCGTTCTTTAACAATTGAAATTTGATTTCTTTTGTTTTCTTTAGAATCTTGTAATGTTGTTCATGCTTGAATCACATAAACCCTATGGATTTGTAAAGTTATGGTTTGAAAGGAATCGTATGAAAGTTATTATGCATTGGATTTGGGTTTGAGAAACAAGAAGGGCTTATGAGAAATTTATCAATTCTAAACTAGTTTGAAGCATTAATTTTACCAAACAAATTCGTGGAAGTCACTGGGGAAGGGTTGGGACGGTGCACCAACAGTGCGCCCAAACCCAGTCCCACTACTTTGGGGCCTGGGGCAGCGTACCAGTAGTGCGCCAAAGCCCAGCCCCAGTACTTTGGGCATGGTGCGACACACTAGTTATACGCCAAGAGTCGCTGGACCGATTTTCCCATGATTCATCAAGGACGTGTTCCTTTAAGTTTTGGTTATGTTTTCCCTCTTTTTATTAACTCCTATAAACTCCATTTACCTATGAAAATACCTACATATCCTAATCACGTGTCTAAGTGTGCATTCACAACTAAAGTGAGTTTATATGAAAAGCTTAAAGGTTCTATTTTCAGAAAAATATAAGAGTTTTCAGTTGCTATAGATATTGATCTTGGGCTTGAAAGATAATTCCATAAGGATACGTCTAAAGGTAAGCATCAGTTATGTTATTGAAAAGTCCTTTGGTAAAGTAAACATCCCTTTCTTTACAAAAGGGTGCATTGAGCATAATTGGTATTGTTTATTATTTTGGGAGTACTATTGAGCACCGAATTCAGTTAGAGTCTTTTATAACTCAAAAGTCCTATAAAACTACATAGCAAGCGTAAGATAGGATAACATTGACTCGTCATGCAACTTCTCAATCCCTCTAAGAAGGCCTATTAGATGGATCCATAGTTACAATACCATATCATCCCAAACCATGACAAAGTATAGGATGGCCCTTGCAACGTGGGAGAAATGTTGTATCATTGCTAGGCTCATAGTAGTGGTTGTCAATTAGGGAAACTCCCCTTAAGTAAAGTATATTATTTTCATATTGCTTTTTATTGCATATCTTATTGTAAAGATCAAATGGTTTACACTTCATGTTCATGTATTGATTTAGTTGAGCTGATTTTAGTCATGCAATTCAATTTCTATTTTACTCAGCTATATTACATACTCATACATTCAATGTACTGGTGTTATTCGACCTGCATATTTTATGATGCAAATACCGGAGTTTAGGATCATCAACAGGTGTTTCGTTGAGATCACCTTGCACTCATAGACAGTATTTGGTAAGGCCTCCTTGCATTCGGGAGACTCCATTTTCGTTTCCATTTTAGTAGTATTTAAGGTGTCATGGGTCTTGTCCGGACACCTATCTTGAACTATTAGATGGTTAATAGATAGATAGAATTAGATGTTTCCATTGTTTTCTCAGGATGTTTGTCTAACTTATGACTTATGTTAAGTATTTCAAGACAATGATTTAAGGCCTTTCTAAATGCTCATCTATTTAAGCTTCCACATATTATGTAGAGTCATGTGAGTCATAGTAAGCCAGACCAATGTTTCGCTTGGGGATCAAAAATGTTTCTCGAGTGTCGGTCACATCTAGGGTGTAGGTTCGGGTCATGACATAAATACAAGTCTCAAATGTCCTTGCTTCTCAAATAGAACAAAACATAAATAAAGGAAACGATGGCCCGCTGAGATGACAAGAACTACCTCTCAAGTCCTTCAACAAGCCTCAAAGTTAAGAGAAGAACAAGATCACACGGTTCTGAACTCGGAACCTACACAAGTGTAGAGGAAATAAGTGAATATCTCAACCATGGTACCCAACAAGCAACCTATTAATTCGGAAACCTAGCTAAATCGAATACTCCTTTCACTCTGATCAAAACCTCAACAAACTACAACCTGCACAAAAATCAGCTCAACCTAACAGTTCTACAATAATCTCAACAAACGACAAGTGTCAAATCATTTAATCTCAAATACAAAGCATTTCAATAAAAAAATATCAATATGTTCAACTCACATATCAAATAAACCAATCCAACACCTCAATTGGCTCAATCACATACATCAAATAAGTCAAATATATGTATCAAGTAGATTGATCACAAAGGTCAACATTTTCCGAGACCATTTCCATTTGGTACAATGTCACTATCCGGAACCATTTCCCTTCAAAATTTATATCACTAGCCGAAACCATTTCCCTTCGACACTTATACCACTAGCTGGAACTAGTTTCCTTTGACTTTCATATCAAGTGTCTAATCATGGTGTTCAACCATCAATGCACACAAACAATATTACACTACAAGGATAGATAACAATTCAAATCATTCAAGTTCACTTTCATGCATTCAAGAAAATTACCAATCAATCAAATGGGGGAAACAACAAGGAATTTCACAAATTTTCATATCATCAAGAAGCCTTCTCATTTCCACCATTTTTGTTGGTCAACATTAAACAATTGAAGAAATAAACCTTCATCTCATTCCAGTAATATAAAAATGAAGAGACATAAGCAATTCAATAAAATTACAAAGTTTAAGAGATAACTTGCCTTAAAGCAATCTATCAATCAATCTGAAGCTTGAGTTTTCCCTTTCTGACTAACTTCTAAAGCCACACAATCTATAGCAATCAAGTATTCCCAATAACTCATCGAAAATGAAAATTCTACAAGTCGTATTACTGGTCGTTGACTTGATTTTGGAAGAAGTCGAGATGCCTTTCCTAGGGAACCATTCCTTGCATTCTTTTATTGTATTCGCTTCAATTGCTCCTGAATCGGGGGATCAATTATTGGATTCTCACATCAATTATTTAGAGAAATGGGTCCATCAACTCAAAACCCAATTTCAAAATGGAGTTTTGAATCTGGAAAACAATAGTTGAAAAATGATGTTTACGATTTTAGAAAGTCATTAGCGAAGACAATTTCAAAAAAGGGATTAAAATCACCATTTTAGATCAGAACTCAAGAGCTTGCAAAACCTTGCCATTTTCGTAGTCAAATCTCAAATCATGATTTTAGAATCCATAAATAATCAAAGGGAGATGAAGTTTTAGGGTTACAAAAGCTTACCTAAATGATTTTGCACAAGCAAACCTTTCACAAATCACCTCCAAGGGTTTCCCAAACACAAAAATGGAAAATGGGGCATAAACTCAAAAATTGCAAGTCAAAAACCCTCTCTGATGTCGCAATAGCAGCCAAGGATAAGCGAACCCCGCAAAATTTTTGGGCATCACAAAAGTGAACGAGCCTTCGCTTCTACGAAGCTCACAATCAACAGGTCCTTTGTGATTGCAAAGTTCAAGGGAAGTTGACCCTTTGCGAAAGTGAACCACACCTCACAAAATGTATCACGCCCCGAAGCTACCCCTAGGACGAGGACACGGGACCTAGGATCACGAGTGACCCCAAGCTAACCCTGCTGGAATATCATAAGCATACTAAACAAACTGAAGTGAGAAAATATTGTGCGGAAGTTAAATCGTGAGATAAACTGAAATGATGGGGAATACACATAATCTAACTAAAAATATAAAAGAAAACAGTGATTTTAACAAGACTTGAAAGGTCAAACTCAAATACTAAAGTTGAATCTAACTATGCTGAAATAAGCCTTTAACTGACTAGAATTGCTAGGACAAGCCCCAACTAAATCTAGCAAAACTGAAACTAAAGACTAAAATAGAAAAGAAACATATTTGTCGTCCTCATAGAATGAGGACTCACCATTGATGCTGCTGAGCGGGAGATCGAGAACCGATCTATACGTGATATGGAAGTTGAGGACCTGAACCTACATTACGAGAAGATGTAGCGCATAGTATGCGTCAATACTTGAAGGTACTAAAAATGCAGTATAGAATAAAATTGAACATTAATCATAACTGAACAAATATATAACTGAACAATGATATGAGATAAGCATGATACTAATAGAGAATACTGAACAGGAGATGAATGAATGCAATGACCAGGTTTATAACATGCTAAGACGAAATAATGAACTGTGACTGATAACATGGTCAATGAAATAGAATTTGACTGTTGGAGATACTAATAACCGAAATAAAACCACATCAGCTAAATGTGGAGTCCGATGTATACGCCCCATCGAGTGGACCCAATATACCCTACCAACAGGTATAGAGGCATGACTTGTGTGATCACTAAACTGATGCCCATAGAGGGAACTTACAACCTACGAGGGCACATAGTTCTGGGACTTGAGGGTGAGTGACCCTAGTCCACTATCTATTAAGCTACTCCCAATTGATTGTATAATTAACAATTTATGATAGAATTTATGTAATACTGGATAGCTCAAAATACTGACATGCTAAGTGAAAATGCAACATTAATGTACTAATAATGACACATTCGAATCTGAGGCATGTAAAACTGAAATAACTGACCTAGCATGTGTAATTCATGAACTAAAAAAATCACATAGCTAGGGTTCTGAATATCATACAAGAAACTAAGCAATAATATGATAATTTGATTTGGATCATTCTAACAGCTAAAACCCAACAACTTCTAACATTCAAGAAACCCTAGGTCTAGATAATATTAAAGGAATCAAGAATCTGATTGAATTCTAGGGACCTAATGGGTGAAAGGAACCCACTAGTGAAATCCCACATATCTGGTGATGAATTTCACGGAGAAATATTTCGATTTCAGGGCTGGAACTGATGAAAACTCATTGCATTCTTGAATTAGGGCTGCTCGACTTTCTCCTCTATTTTGCTCCAAGTTTCGCTTGATTTTGGGAAATAATTGATTACGGTAAGTTCTAATTTAGTTTCTACACTAAAATTGACCAAAACAACATAGTTTGGGGGTTAAACGACGTAGTTTAGTGGTCCAACGCATAAGAAAAAGACCAAACAACCCCTGACTTAAAATTTGCTGCAGCTATCGACGGGCCTGATCGATGGACCATCGATCGACTGACAGCCCATCCTGTTAGTCCGTCGATCGGCATCAGAGAGTGGGTTCTAGGGGTCTGACCTACGGCCCTAGACCACGAACCGTGGTCTGACCTATGGTCCATTAGTCCTGACCTGGGTCTACCCTTAGCCAATTTTTCTGAGGTGTTCTAGGAGGGGGGTTGCAGGTGGTGAACCACGGACCACTAGAACGGACCATGGGTCACCCTATGGTCCGTGGGTGGCAACCGTGGGTTTCACCTGCACCTTCTGAAAAATTTGTACTTTGGTAGTTATAGCATACGGTGTGTTACGAAATGGGAGCCTCTCGAAAGCGAGCTCATCCTCAAAATCGCGAGAGACACCACAATCAGGCACCAGAAAAATCATCCAACTCTCAAAACATGAAAAAGATCCTCGGTGTTTGTTTGAACCCCGTACACACAAACCGTATATGCAAATTGATTATACTAGATGTTCCGGACTGAATGGAACCGTCAAAATAAGAATACGAGTTATCCTTGACTCGTCACCAGTAGGAACAACAAGAAACTAACTCAATGCCTAAAAAATCTAAAACTAGTTCAGAACCTCTCAAAAATCAAGGAATACAACTCCTAGGCCTAAACTGATTCCCTGAATCCAATAAAAGTCTTAGAATACCGATCCGAGCATCCGAATTCTGAATATTGACCAAAGTCAAATCAAAGGCTAAAATTCTACAAATTCACAAATTAGGACCTAAAATTCTAAAAAAACACACCAAATATGAAACCAACAACTTTCACAGATTAGATTTTACCATCTAGGACCAATGGAATCGACAACATTCTATTCTGACACTTGAAACTCCAAAAGACACTGAAAATCACTTTTAAGGAACTTAAGTCTTTCAAACTCTAAACTTACTAGATTCTAACCTTTTTACTGAAAGTTGAAACCAACTTCCAAAACTCAAAGATGAAACAATCCAGGGTCAATATTGAGAGGGGCAAAATGGTAAATTTCATGGAAAAACAAAAAAATACCAATCGTGTCATTACATTATCCACCACTAAAAACCATGTTCATCCTCAAACATAAAGCAAAAGAAAGTACTTGAAGCCTCAAAAAGATGAGAATATTTGGCACGCATATCAATATATGTATCCCATGTTGCATCACCAATTGAACGGTGCTTCCACTACACCTTTACTAAAACGATCTCCTTAATCCTAAGCTTCCAGACCTACCTATCCAAAATTGCTTTAGGCTCCTCCTCAAAATATAAATATGGACCCAACTAAGCTGAATTAAGAAAGAGTACATGGGACTCATCCGACACGTACTTCCAAAGCATGAAGACATAAAACATGGGATGAACATTTGAAAATCTAGGTGGTAAGGTCAACATATATTCCACCTCTCCCACTTGGCTCTAAATCCCAAAAGGTCTAATGAATTTAGGGATAAACTTGCTCTTCCTTTCGAACATCATTGCACCCTTCATAGGTAACACTCGGAGCCAAACATGATCACCCTCCATGAAGAGCTCGAACTGTCCAATCTGCATAACTCTTCTGTCGACTCTAGGCTATCAACAATTTATCCTGGATCACACAAACCTACTCCATAGCATCTAAGAAAGTCTATATCTAGTGAATCCCATCTCGGAAGAATCAAACCATCAGATTGGATATCTACACTGTATGTCATACAATGCCTAAAAAAGAGCAATAAGAATAACTAGAATGGTAACTGTTCTTGTAGGTAAACTTTGTAACGGGTAAATGTTGATCCCATCTAGCTCGGAGCATGTTCTCCAACACCTAAATAGTCTTCTTAGACTGACCGTATGTCTAAGAATGGAAGGTCTTACTCATGTCTAACCAAGTATCAAAAATATATTACAATATCTTCTAGAAATGGGAAGTGAACAAAGAACCTCGATCAGAGACAATAGCAATCAGGACTCCATGTTGTCGCACAATCTGAGTGATATAAAGCTTGGTTAACTTCTCTTTCATATATGTCACTCGAACCAGAATGAAGTGGGCAGACTTGGTTAACCTTTCAACAACCACCCAAATGGAGTCATAACTACCCATGATGCTATTCAAACATACCAAAAAATCCATAGTGATTCGTTCCTACTTCCAAGTACCAATAGGCGTCCTCTAAGATATACCTCCGGGCCGCTGGTTCTCACACTTGACCTGTTAAAAATTCTAACACCTCAAAAAAATATGCAATATCCCTCTTCATACCACACCACAAATAATGATGGCTAAAATCATTATACATCTTCATCGCACCTGGATGGATAGACATCAGAAACAAACGGCCTCCTCAAGAATCAATCTAATCAACTTGCCTACCTTAGACACACAGATCCAACCCCCAATCTTCAAGATACCCTCAGAATCAATGATAACCTCCTTGGCTCCCCTTCTCATCACCTTTTTCTTAAATGAGATACAACTTCTCCTCATCTAACTGACGCTTACATATTTGATAAACTAAGAAAGAACGATCCTGTGTAAAAGCAATCAAACTACCCATCTACTTAGAAACCTGTAATTGGATAAGACTATTGGCTAACCTCAAAATAACTCTAGCCAACGGCCTCTCCTCAACACTAATAGCTGCAAGACTTATCATGCTAGTAATCTTTCTACTCAAAGTATCGACCACCTCATTGGCCTTTCCAAGATGACACAAGATGGTGATGTCATAGTTCTTCAGTGGCTCAAGGCATCTGCACTACGTTAAGTTCAAATCCCTCTGACTAAAGATATACTAAAGACTCCGATAATCCGTGATGACCTCACAATAAACCCCAAATTGATAATGTTGTCATAGCCTAAGAATAAACACCAGAACTGTCAACTCTATATCATGGGTTGGGTAGTTCCCCTCATGGGTCTTCAACTATCTAGAGGCAAAGGTGATCACCTTGCCCTTCTGCATTAGAACCCCCTAACTGGACTCCAAAAGATTCACAATAAAGAATGAAGTTAACATCCTCCTCGGGTAAAGTCAAAATAGGAGCCAAAGTCAACAAGGTCTTGAGCTTGAAAGATCTCCTCACACTCATCAGACCACTAGAATCTCACACACTGCCGAGTCAATCTGGTGAAAGGAGATGTAATGGTGGAGAAGCTCTCAACGAATAACCTGCAGTAGCTTGCAAATCCCACAGAACTACGGATCGCATTGACTAAAGTGGGTCTTGTCTAACCTCTAACTGCCTCAATATTTTCTGGATCTACCCGAAAACTCTCCTTGGACACCACGTGTTGCAAAAATGCCACTGAACCAAGTTGAAATTCACACTTCGAGAATTTGGCATAAAGCTTCTCTTCCCTCAATCTCTGGAGTAGAATCCTCAAATGATTGTCGTGATCCTCCTCAGTATTGGAGTACACCAAGATGTCATCAATGAACACTATCACAAATAAATACAGATATAGTCAAAACATACTGTTCATTAACTCCATGAACACTGCAGGGGCTTTAGTCAAACCAAAATACATCACAAGAAATTCATAGTGGCCATAACGGGTCCTGAAATTGTCATAGGGTTGTCAAAAGTCGTAATTTTCAGGTAATGGTACCAAACCTCAAGTCAATATTAGAAAACAAAGATGCACCTTGAAGCTAATCAAACAAGTCATTAATATGAGGAAAAGTATACTTTTTCTTCACTATCACTTTGTTCAATTATCGATAATGAATACACATCCTTATAGATCCATCCTTGTTCCCCACAGAGAACAGTGGAGCACCCAATAGAGAAACACTAGGGAAAATAAATCCCTTACTCAACAAATCCTGCAACTGATCCTTCCATTCCTTCGACTCAGCCAGATCCATATGGTCAGGAGGAATAGAGATGGGCATGGTGTATGGCTCTAACTCAATGGAAAAATCAATATCCCTTTCTCGAGGAACACCTGGAAGGTTCGTAGGAAACACATTTGTAAACGCTTGAACCATGGGCACATAATCCATGAGAAATGGCTCAACACTAGTATCCTGAATGAAAGCTAGGTAGGACAAACACTCTATATAAACCAATCTCTGAGCTTGAATGAAAGAGATAAATTTTCTAGGGTAGAAACCAATAGCACTCATTCACTATACTCTCACGACACCCGACATTACTACGGTCACCTTCTTAGCATAATAATCAAGAATAGCGTAATTTAGAGAAAGCCAATCCATACCCAAAAATAACATCAAAGTCTACCATTCCAAAATGATCAATTCTATGCAAGTATCATACCTATAAAAAGAAATGAGAAAGGATCGATAAACTTGATCCACCACTAAGAATTCACCCACTGGTGTGTAAACATGAATAGACACATGCATGCAATCAGACATCATATCAAATATAACAACAGAATAGGTAGACACATATGAGAAAGTAGACCCAGATCAAATAATACAAACACAGGTCGATGGATAACTGGGACGATACCTGTGATCAGAACATCAGAAGTCTAAGCCTCAGGTATATCTGGAAATGCATAACACTAGCACTCTTATCCTCTTTCAGTTTGAGTAGAACATCTACCTCCACCCTGCATAGCTAGAGCACCCCTACCAGGAGTCCTGCTGCCTCTACCGGTCTGACCTCTACCTTGAGCATGTTCGAAGGTGCTTAATCTCTAGTTGGAGCATCTAAATAAGTAAGCCAGGGTCCTGAGTGGGTCTTTGGAGGACACTGTCGAATCTTATGAGCTGGATCCCTAAAATCATAGCAAGACCTCAGCACGGATAACTGTTATTACGAACCAGATGAACTACCATGGCCACTTCGGCCAGAACCATAAGATCCTTGGGTTTACTGACCATTCTCAGTTGTTGGCATAGATACATGAACCAACCCACAGCTCTGAAAAGTACCACTACCTCAGTTTTAACCCCTTCCTCTAAAAGCATCAACTCCACCTCCTTGGTGGTGCTTACAATGGACTAGAGGGTAGCCCCTCACTGACTCCTCGAAACACAAACGACCTGGTAGAGAAAGTTAACCCTTTCACAAACTTGGGAACCCTCTCTGCCTGATCAGGAACAATACTCATAGAATGCTTAGAAAGCTCAAGTAAATGGGCCTCATACTCCTTCATGTTTACCCTGGGTTTAGCTCTAAAACCTCAATCGATTGTCCTCTGTCATGCTCCAAGGGATGAAGTGGTCCTAGAAAGCACTATTCAACATCCCACTCAATCGAAGTGGATCCAACTGGATTAGACCTCCCAAAAGTCCTCCACCATTCTCTGTCACATCAACGCAACTGAAGTGCAACAAAAAAACACCATGAGTATCTACCATACCGACTTTTTCAAGCATCTCATATGGCACAAACGCAAGAACAGATGAGCATCCTCACTCTTACCACCCTGAAACTGGGGTGGTTTCATCTTCTGAA
Organism: Solanum verrucosum; assembly: GCF_900185275.1. Classification (NCBI taxonomy): domain Eukaryota; kingdom Viridiplantae; phylum Streptophyta; class Magnoliopsida; order Solanales; family Solanaceae; genus Solanum; species Solanum verrucosum. The sequence goes on from NW_026020333.1 coordinate 625,752, forward strand.
ATCTCCCATAACACTATCGCTCAGCTATCATAAGATTAGCCTCAGGAGCAATATGAACACCCACAATCGGTAACCACTTGTGGCTAACCCACCTGATCCTAAATACCCAGATTTTGTTGCTGACCTGAAGTCTGCACTCGTAATCTAATTTGAGAACCATGTGGTATACTTGTCGCACCTCACTGAGAGAAGTTTTACATAACATCAAGCATCCTCAACAAAGTCTACTAAAACATGAAGACTTCAAACTTGGAGGAACCTAGTCCTCAACAACCTCAACCTGTGGCTCAGGTGAAGCCTCTGTACCTCTGCCTCTGGTTGGTGTTGCTCCATAGGCACAACCTATAGCCGGTGCTACTTCACGAGCATGACCTCTTGTTGTAACCCTACCTCTACCCCTAGTTGGGGTCTTAACAACAGCCTCAAGGTCTGCCTCCCTTCTACCACTGGTGTCACTACTCAAGGGTACCCCTAGATGTAACATGACATATAAAACCTGGAAGGACTCCATACAATCCACTTAGCTCTCATAACATAAGAAATAGAACAATAAGAGTAAAATAATAGTCCAAGTCCAATAGTTTTTATAACAAAAAACCGAAAGTCTAAAACGCTTGCCTGATCATAACCATCCAACACAATATAATGAAATTGGGCCTAGCCCATACACCATGTTCAAAAGTGAAAATAGAAGATAAGGAACTAAAATAATTAAAGTCAATCCTCGGAGCTTGAGGACTTATAAAAGCTCAGAATATCTCAAGTCAACCTTTAGCCACGAAATTGATGACCTTGAGTATCGGATCCCACATTTGGGAAAATGTAGGCAAGAGTATGCTTTAGTACAAAATAATTAGCAAATATGATAGCCATGCATAAAATATTTAAAACATGCTAAAAGGGACATTTCATTTCATGACATGCAATTGACCAAGCTAAAACATGATATAAGAGAGTTAGGAAACACAAGTCATAAAACCATGGTCAATGTAAGCTAACATTATCTTTAAAACCTTTGAAATCATATGCGATACTTCTTGAAGTAACCTTGGTTTATTATTAATGTGTGGGATTAGCCTTAACCGATATAGAGAGCATGTGAGTTATAACATGATCATCAGGTGTCTCCCACACCAAAAAGGGTTGTCCTACTAGCCAAGGTAGAACCATGAACTTCTAGCTTAAGTGGATCCACTAGCTAATGTCTACTCTAGAAAATCATCCTATAGGGGCACATAGGTAAGGTATAAAGAGATTGTTACTAGAAACTCAGCCTCTACTAACGTGAGAGCTTCCATCTCAATATCCTCTCGGTGCAAATCATAAATCCCAAGGAATAGTCACTTCTTACTTGACCTTATTATCCATGGAAAGACACGTCATCTTGTCAATCCAAGCTTAGTGATCATCCATGGAAAGGTATCCTTGGATAACCAATCCAAGCTAGTTTCATTAGGATAGCTCTTACTCTTTCATTCAATTATGTGAGAAAGTCTTTCAACCTAAGAATCCTTATTATGTGAGAAATCCTTTCACATCTTACTCTTATGTGTACATGAGAAAATCCTTTCAATAACACATCACGATCATTGGAACTTTACTCTTAAAGCACCCTTAAAACATTTGCATAGATTTCGTATGAAAATGCATAAGTCCACAATTCACCTCTTGAGGTTCAAATTCACTTTCAATCATCAACACTTAGAAAACATGGGTGATATATGGATTTCATCATAGATACATGTAAGGCTAGCAATACATGCTTAATTTCATAAAATTCTTCCTTTTCAGTCAAAATCCCACATCGCATGATTCATAACTTGAAAACTTGGAGGTTACATGGGTTCATGGGGGAAATCATCATAAAATCATAGTATTTCATAAATTCATGCATAAGAGATCATAATTCAATCATTTAAATCAACATTGAAGAAAAACCATGAAAATTGAAGAAAACCCTAACTTAATTAGAGATTTCTAACATTGTAAATTGGAGAATTTGGGAACTCCATGGATGGAAGAAATCCATGGATGAAAGATATCATATCTCAAAGCCTAATGCTTAACTTCAATGAAGGAATTGAGGTTTGACCTTTATCCTAGCTTGAATCCTTTCTTCTTCTTAAAGTTCAAGAGAGAGAAATATTTTGGGGAGGAAGAACTTTGATTTTCTTTTGGGTTTTGGAAATAATCACTTGAATGGGTGAGTTTTGGGGTTAAAATCACTTACATAGGGGTCTTAGGCTTAGGCAAAATGACATAGCTTTGATTTTATTAAAACTGGAAAAGACCAAAAACCCCTGAACCGATAACTGCTGACTCACTTCCATGAGGGGCACAACGACCTTCAAGGGTCACACGGCCCATAGTGGTGCCGGTGGTCCTTTGACCAGTGGCTAGGTTGCCAACCCCTCTTTTCCCCTCAAACTATCTTAATACCACGACATCTCCCACGTCCCATGGTGGCCTTCACGAGCCGTCCAGTGGCTCGTGGGGACGGTCCTCTTTTGGGGTAGCTTGGGGAGATCACTGCCTAGTTCACCATGGCTATCACAACGAGTCGTGGTCCCCACCACGAGCCGTTATAGTGGTCGTGGGAGGTAGGAAGTGCTTGGGGAAGGCTGTCCAACATTCCTTCCTTGGCTCTTGCCTTCTCACTTAGCCCTAGCATAGCCTACTAAATTCCAAGGTGTTACATTATCTCGCCCTTGGGAACATTCTTCCTCGAATGGCATTCTAGATACATCTTGAAAAAAAAAGACTCAATACTAGCAGCCCATCATGCATGCAATCTCATCAAAATGCACAAACCAAGGAGGACACATCAACTCCAAGCTAAACATACTCAATGCATCATAAGGACTGTAGGAACTAGACCTAACAAACCAATATGCATGAAATTTCAAGATTCCTCATCTTATAATAGGAACTACCTTCTCCAAGCTCAGAACAGGCTCAATACAATCTGGTGGAGCCTATATGTGATTCATTCTCAAAAAGCATAACTAAAACATGTTCAACAATTCATCTCAAGAAGTCGATAGGCAACTCATACTCAATGTACAACAACATGAGGAAATCAGTCATGTATACTCATTTTGGTCATACATAAGTTTCATATGAACATGCATAACACAAGGAAATTATGGAAACACGTAAAACACATGACTCCAAAACAAGGGACAAACCAAGAGGAACTCATGACCTCAAGATAGAGTAGGAGTAGAAGGAAAAAGATGAGGATATCGGTACATCATAGCTGCCTCGGCCTCCTAAGTAGGACCCTCAACCAAATGATTCCTCTACAATACTTTTACGGAAGCAACTTCCTTGTTTCTCAACTTCTTAACTTGCCGGTCTAGAATCTCAATCGGAATTTCCTCGTAAGAAAGACTTTAATCAACTCCTAAACCTTCCAAGGGAACTATGGATGTCAGATCTACAACACACTTCTTGAGCATAAAGAATAGAAAACCGAATGTACCGATGCCAACTCATTTGGCAACTCTAGCTCATAAGCATCCTTACCAACACGTCTCAAAATTTGATATGGGCCTACATACCAGGAACTAACATTCCCTTTCTGACAAAACCTCATTACACCCTTCATGGGTGAGATTTTCAAGTAACTCCAATCATGAATAGCAAACTCACGATCCCTTCTTCTCACATCGACATAAGACTTTTGCCGACTTTGAGCCGTTTTCAACTTTTCTCTTATAAGATGAACTTTCTCAATAGCCTCATGTACCAACTTGGGACCTATTAGGGAAACTTCACCCACCTCAAACCAAACTATGGGAGATCTACTCCTCCTACCATATAGGGCCTCAAATGGAGCCATATCAATATTGGAGTGGTAGCTATTTTTATAAGCATATTAAATCAATGGCAATTAGTCATCCCAATTACCCTTCAAATCAATCACACAAGCCCCTAACATGTCTTCTAAAGTTTGGATATTACGCTCCACTTTCCTATTTGTTTGGGGATGAAAGGTTGTACTCAGCTTAACACGAGTGCCAAGACCCTTTTGGAATGACTTCCAAAACTAAGAAGTGAATTGGGTACCACGATCGGAAATAATGGACAAAGGCACTCCATGAAACTTTACCATTTCTCTCAAGTACATCTTGGCATAGTCCTCCGCCAAATAAGAAACTTTGACGGGAAGGAAATGAGCCAATTTCATCATCTGATCTACTATAACCCAAATCGAATCATGTTGCCGCAGGGTGCGAAGCAAACCGACAATAAAGTCCATATTAAAGTCTTCCCACTTCAAAGTAGGAATGCTAATATCTTGGGACAAACCTCCAAGTTTTTGATGCTCAAACTTTACTTGTTGGAAATTTGGACACTTAGCCACAAATCGCGCAATATCCTTCCTCATCCCATTCCACCAATAGACCTTCTGTAAATCATAGTACATCTTGGTGCCTCCCGAGTGAATGGAATACCGCAAACTATGGGCTTCTAAAAAGATATGTTCCCTCAAGTCATCAATATTCGGAACACATAAACGACCTTGATATCTGGCCTTCATGCGGCAAATGGGTGTCCTAGAGGAACGCATTCGAAACGGGGTAAGTTGCCCGTGAGGGAACTTATTTCCATCTAAAGCTTAGCCTAATCACTATTATATTGCAAATTTCCTATCGAAAGTATGTACGCAATGATTTATCTCAACTTATATTGCTATTACACACCAAGAACTTGTCCCCATACTTTATTTTCTTGTTATTTTTGTTGTTTTTTTACTACTTGTGACAAAAACCCCAATTGATATTTGACACTTTTGTGTCACTCCCTTTTATTTACTATGTTTTTACTCATTCATGTCTTTAGCTACGGCTAGTTTGAACTTAATTTTATTTTTCTACTAATTCTCAATATCACTCCCTTGGGACACGACCCCAACCCTTTGTTGGGTTACTATATTATCGACGATTGTAGACACTTGTATTGTAGGTTAGTGTCGTTGGTCATGATAAGCATCAAAATGGCGCCGCTGCCGGGGAGTGGTGTTATTTGGGAAGTCTTAGTTAAGTAGAATTTCTATTTTTAACAGTTGTAGTTTCACTAACTTAATTTTTATTTTTGTTTTGCTTATTAGTGTGTTGAAACAGGAAGAATGAGTATGAATGATGGCAAAGGTCCCAAATGGACCAAGTGTTATCTTCTCTCTACCTAGAGCTAAAAGAGGGGCAGCCTCACAAAAATGAGGCAAACCTCACTAATGGAACTTGAGTGAGGAGTTGCGTCATGCCACGATGTTAAATAAGGCGCTTCTTGGGAGGCAACCCAAATTTTTAACGCTTTATTTTTTCTTTAATAAATAATGGTGTGTTGTTTGTGTAGATCAAAGTATGGAAATTGAGTGAAAAATGCAAATGGGCAAGCCAAAGGTCCAGGCGGCGCATCGCCGAAGAAGTCGGAGACCCCGACTTAAACCACCATTGGACTAAAGACAACTTCAAAGTGGATTCTGTAAAACTCGGTCTGCCCAAGAACTTATTGGCGAATCCCCGACCTGGTCGGCAATTGCGATCTAGTCCGCCGTTTGAACCCCTTATTTAACTGGAGGTCCAGAAAAACTCAGCCAGTCGCCGAATGGATCAGCGACCACGACTAATGTCACCGAATGGGCGAGAACTGGATGGTTTCTTAACAAGCTAAAGGTTTAAACTTCCAACTCTTTCACTTTCCCTCGCTTTTAATCTTCCAAATCTCGCACCTAGTTAGTATTTTACATATTTTTGCATTCCATAAGTATTTTAGTTGTTGATTTGTGCTCGGAGTTGGATTTCATTGGCGCCTAGCATTTCAAAGTACTTTAATCGGTACAAAGGTTGGTTTTTCGAACCCCAAGTTTACTTTCAAAAATATGGTACTTATTTGCAATGATCATACCATATTGTCATATGCTGGTCCTTTTGAGGTTACTCCGGGAACTGATGCCCATATTCAGAGCACTACACCGGGTACTGAGGGCCCGAAAGATGGAGCGGCTACGTAGATAGGATCCCTCTTTACCTCGCTCTCTATTTTTTTATATTTTGACTTTTGGATACTTTCATTTGCATTTGAGGACAAATGTTTTTATTTGTGGTGGGGTGAGGCTCACCTTTGTGTGTTGTTTTGAATGTTGACTTGCGTACATATTTGGGTTGTTTTGCTTGAAATTGTTTTATACTGTTTGTGCGAATGTTTGAGCTTGTGGCTCCTTTTTGTTTTAAATTGCAAAACGATTTTGACCCTTCCAAAAAAAATTTATTGTTCAAAAATTTTCGCCACCTCTTGTGATTTACAGTGGTTGTTCTCTTGCAAATTTGAATCTCGATTCTAATTTATACCATTGACTTAAATAGTGCCTACAATCGAACGAACATGAATGTACGTCTACGATGAGGCCAAATGAAGTTGCATAGACAATATATGGACTCTTTGCATCTCGTTGTGATTAGCCATTTATCGAATTGATTATCTTGTAATGACCATTGCACACTAGCGCAAATGTGTAGTATTGTTTGACTTAAGTGTCGATGCCTTGTGTGATGAGCTTACTTTGAACCTTGCATGAATAAACCTAGAATTTTCCCCATTTGTTTGATTGATTTAGTAAGGTGTGCTCTTGAGATGATCTTAGGCAACTTTTGAAGAGTGTCAGCCAATTTGACATATACCTCTTTTGTGGCCTACTAGTGAGCGTGTGAAACTTTCTTGAACACCCTTTGAGCCTTACCTTTCTTTGGAAGAACCTGGATGAACCCTAGACCTTACTTGATCCATTACTTATAATCCTCTTGATTTGTGATTTAGTAAATAGCCAACTTTGGCCAAAATCCTAAGTTGGGGTGTGGTGAAATGGAAAAGGAGAAGTCAAGAAGTGTAAGAAAAGTCTCCATTAACCTATGGTGTGGCGGAAAAAGGGAAATCCTCCATATATAAAAAAAATTAAAAAAAAAAGAAGGAAAAGAAATAGAAAAGAAAAGAATGAAAAATAAAAAGTTGTGGAATAAAAGTGCAAAAAGAAACTGAGTTTCCAAGCAATCCATGGAGAGTGAATAAAAAGATGACTTAGAAGCACTTGAAGAAGAATTGATAAAGGAAAAGAAGGGGATGTCTTGAGAAAACCACATCTCATGATGAAAAGTTAGTGAGCCTAAATGACCATACTTTTACACTCAAACCCATTACAAGCCTTAGAAAGACCTTTTGATCTTGAGTGAGCCGAACCGAAGATCAATTGGAAAATAAGGGCAAGCCTATGGGTGAAAACATGCATTGTGTTCCTCTTTTTGAGTGTGAGCATTGCATTTGATTCCTGATCTTGAATTGATTAACCTCTGTGTGCGAATATGGAATCATTCTTTATGTGAGGGAATTTGGATACTTTTTGTTAAGCTTGAACTTGCACAAGTAGCAAGTATTGCGAGCATGAGAATCTTTGGTAATGGTGTGTCACAACTTGAATCTTTGAGTACACAGTTGATCTTTGCATGAGTAATTTCAGTTTTGTTGTGTGCATTCATGATTGAGTCTTGTGTAGCACTATTTGAGACATCCCTTTTGAACGACTGAACTTAAGCTTGCTTGAGGACAAGAAAAAGTTTTAGTTGGGGGTGTTGATGAGTCCACAAATTGGACTCATTTAGGGCTTTATTATGATAGAAATAGTGTCCTCAAATGCTTATTTTGTCTCAATATCTAATGAAAACTCTTAAGTTACAGGTATTTGAAGTTTTAGTGGAAGCATGGACACTTAGGCGCAAAAAGGCTGAAAAGAACGAAGAAGATGAAGCCTGAGCATCGCCAATCTTACTTTGTCATTCGCCGAAGGGACGCACTCCGCCCTTTGTAACAGTATGCGAAGCCCTGAAAGTGCAGGATCAAAAAGGCAATGAAAGGAGCAGTCGGCATTTCGCTGAATAATTGCACTACTATCTCGCCCAATGACACAAAGCATGACCATGCTGAAGGCTAGTGCAAGATGGCGATGAACAACACCAAAGGGCGAATCGCCGGGTTAATCGGTGATTTCGACTAACCTCGCCGAACGATCCACCAACATTATTTTCTGATGTCTATAAATATTAAACTTGTTATTAATTTTAAGAGTCGAACATTTATTTTAATTTTAAGAATAAAATAGACTTTTTGGGATATTTTCTCTAAAGTTTGGAGAGGGTTTTTTTGGGAGACTTGAAGAAAGAAGGATTTCATCTTCCCCAAGTTGGAAGTGGATCTTCTCCATTCTTCTTCCTTTTCTTAAACCAAGGTTTAATTCCTTATACCCATTTGATTTTAGTATCATTTTAGGTGTATTTTGTTATTTCTTGATGTGTGGCTAAAAACTCCCATTCTTGTGGTGTGATTTAGCAAATATTTGTTGATATTGTTGTTGGGTTTTGCTTGCTGATAGAATAGATGTATTTTAATGGTGATTTCACCTAGTGGTTGTGGTTTAATCTAATGGGTTTGTAGTTGCAAATACAAAACCACCCATATGTTTTTGGCTTACCCGAGAGGGAGGTTGCGAAACCAAGACTGCTAGACTGATGGCCTAAGGAGTGGGTTGACATGTTGTTCAGCCCGAGAGGGTGAGCCCTAGTCCCATATCCTAACACTCAGCTCGAGAGAGTGAGTTGGATAAGGCGTAGGCTGGCCTTCATGAGGCAATTGGGTGTCCGAGAGGAGCGCATTTGAAACGGGGTAAGTTCCCCGAGAGGGAACTTATTTCCATCTAAAGCTTAGCCTAGTAACTATTATCTTGCAAATTTTCTATCAAAAGTATGTACACAACAATTTATCTCAACTTGTATTGCGGTCACACCCCAAGAACTTGTCCCCATACTTGATTTTCTTGTTATTTTTGTTATTTTTGTTATTTTTTTACTACTTGTGACAAAACCCCCAATTGATATTTGACACTTTTGTGTCAACCCCTTTTATTTACTATATTTTTACTCATTAATGTCTTTAGCTACGACTAGTTTGAACTTAATTTTATTTTTCTACTAATTCTCAAAACCACTCCCTTGGGACACGACCCCAACCCTTGGTTGGGTTACTTCAAATTAGAAATCTTGGTTTTAAAACCTCTCTCTCGAGCAAGACAAAAACACGAAGGTAGGACTGCATTTGCAACTACAATCCTTTAATTTCAACCACAATTACTGAATGAAATCACTTCTAAATAGCAGTTAAACTAACAATTAGCAATACCCATCAGCTAAATCAACCCATAATCACATAATCACACCCCAAGAATTGGGGTTTTAGCTAGGCATCATAAAAAGATAAAAAATGTTACTCAATGGTGTTTTCATCAATAGGGTAAGACTACTTTCATCGTTACAAAGGTCCAACTTGAAGAATCTCAAGGACCAACTTCCAATTTCTCAAAAATGGAAAACTTCAATTCTTCAAAGCTAAGGGAAAATATTGTCTAAATACTCTCATTTCAAACTCAAAGTTCTGAATAAAATTTGATATGAAAAAGATTCTAAATGATCACTGATAATAAACTAAATGCTCAAAAACATATTTATTGTAACACCCCGGAAACTAGTAGACCTAACTAGAGCCATAAGTTAGGGTTTTCGAGTGTGATGTTGAGAATTAGAGTCGTAGATGAGACTTTATGTGCTTGGAATAAAGGGTTTAGTAGTTGAACGTCAAGGTACGTGTTAGACCATGTAGCTTAGAAGACCATTTAGAGTTCGGTTGAGCGTGGGAAAGGCAAGTGCCAAGACAAAATGGCAAGCCCAAGCCAAGGCTCCAAGGCTGCCCAAGGGGTTCAAGACCACCTTCACTACCAGTGGTCATGACCACGGTACGTGAAGGGGTCCATGAAGACCCCTTAGTCTTGTGGGAGATGAAACCATGAAGTTTAGCTACTGTCCAGGGGACTATGAGCCACGTCACGGCCAATGGTCATGACCACGACTCGTGGGAAGGCTCGTGGTCATGCCTTAGTGGTATGCGTGTTTGGCTTGTTAAGGAGAGCCATTGGTCATGGGACCACGGTCACCACCACGGGCCGTGGTGCCCTTGACAGCTTGTGAAGAGGGGCGTGGTGCCTGGCACCATGGCTGCCTAGTCGAGGTTAGTTTAGTAAATTCCAAAACGTGTAGTTAATTAATGGGGTCATTTTATATGGGTTTTATTCACTTATTTAAGGGATTTTAATCCTTTAGCCCCCAAGTTTAAGTCACTTTACACTAGACTCAAATCAAAACCCCAAATCACTCCTCTCTCAAATATTTCTCTCTCTAGAAAGACCTTCATTAAAGAAGAAGCTAGAGCTTGAAGTTAAGGTCAAAATCAAAGGTTCCATTGCTAAAGGCTTGTGCTAGGGCTTTGATTCAGGTATGTTTAGCTTTTCATCTGTGGGTTCTTCCACCCATTAAGTCCCCTAGAAATGCCCAAGACTTGTGAAGAAGAACCCCAATCTAAGCTAGGGTTCCTTCCAATGTATGGGTTTTAGATGAATATGATTCCAAATGGTTGGATAATACCTATATATGATTAATTTATTGTTGATTCATGATATTATGAAGAATTTATGTGAATTCCATGATTAACCCTAGAAATCAAAGTATGTGGGTTTATATATTTTGATGAAAAATTGATGATTCGTGATAGATTCTCTAGAATTGTAATCATGTATGGAACTTAGTCAAGAATATGAATATTAAATTATGAATTGAACTAGATTTATGAATGTATGATAACCATGAATGGTAATGATATAACTTGGGACTTTATGATGAATTATGTATAGAATTTGCCTATGATTAAGGCATGTGACTAATATGTCTTGAGATCTAGTCTAGTATGATAATTGTGGAGTAAATCTTGAATATAGGGCTTGACGTCATAATGTTGATCATTACGGCTTATAGAGTAAGTCTAATATGATGAGATAGCTAGGATAGAATTGATATACAAGGTTGATAGAGTTGTGGTGGAAGGCTTGTACCCACATGACCTACCTAGAACTATATGAATGCATACATGTAGAATGTGAAGGGTCTTCTCACATAGAATTATTCTAGATTGAAAGGCTAATCATCTAAAATGTATCATGCTTGTTAGAATAGAATAGCTTGAAGTTGAGTCTTATGATTCCTTCATTTATAGTTGAATTATGTAGCTTTGGATGGTAGATCTTATGGTAGATTGGGATTGAGGATTTATGCTCTACTAAGGTTAGTTTGAACTACCATTGGTAGGATGATTTTCATGGTAGCTTGCATTAGTATAGGCATGGAAGCCTAGGATTAAGGATCTACACTGTCCTAAGGGTAGCTTGAACTAGCATTGTTAGAATACCTTCATGGTATCTTGACTTGGTTAGGCCAAGACCATTTCATAGTAGCTTAGGATTGAGACACCATACTCTCCTAAAGATAGCTTAGGGTTGAGGATTCATACTCCCCTAGGAGTAGCTTGCGTCATATTGAATGTTTGCATGGTAGCTAGGTTGCAATACTTGTATCCTTCCTTGGATAGCTTGGATTGCATGATAGGATGTTTTCCATGGTAGTTAGGTCTAGCGAGGTAGTATGTTATTCTTGGATAGTCTAGAATGATAAATAGTAATCATTGAGTAAACTAGCCTAAATGAGTACTTAGTATGAGTGGTAGTATGGGATGTCATTCATACATGGCACAAGTATGACTTAAAGCTATTTATAAAGTGTCCTCTTATGTGATATATGCTTAGCTTGGATTGTTGCTACTGTTGCCTTCCATGATATGATTGACTTGAGATAGTAGTTCCTTGTCTTTAGGTAGTGGGTCAAGAGTGACATCTATGAATAGTAATCATGGATAGGGTGACTTCAAGATATGCTTAGTGTGAGTGGTATTATGGGATCCCCCTCATGCATTGCACAAGTGTGCCTTGAGGTTACTTTGGAGTATAAGTGCTCTTATGACATGAAAACATAGATCTTCACTATGAAGGTGAACTATGCCCAAGAATGACTAAAAAGAGGTACTTAGCTTGGATGGTAGTATGAGATGCTATCCATGCATTGCACAAGTATGCTTTGAGGTCGCTTATGAAGTAGTTCTCTTGTAATATGCAAGACAAAGGTTGAAGGATGTAAATATGAAATTCTAAGTAGAGACCATGCTATGAACAATTATTATGTCTTATGTTAGCTTATGATTATATGATACTTATGTTGGAGATTATGTTATGACTATGTTATTATCTCTTGTGATTATGTCTTATGTTGACTAACCATTTTGAGATGCTCTTATGATGTTGTGCTAGCTTTCATACTTATTACATTTTGTACTAATGCATATTGCCTACGTTCTAATCAAATGTAGTGTTTCGGAGATTGAGTTGCTTTGGAGGCTAGGTTTCTAAGATGCAAAAAGAGTTGAAGATTTGGTGAGTCCTAATAGCTTCGAGGACAAACCCCTTATGTTTCCTTTATATCATTTCTTTATGTTTTAGACATTTATGTGTGCTGCGTCCCAAGTCTTTTATTCAAGAGTTTTAATAGATGGTTTGAGACAAAGTTATAGTAAAGACTTCTGCATGCTTATGAAAATGTTTTTGATTGTAGGGTTTTAGAAAAGTTTTAAATATTCCCATATCTTTCTATGATCTTATGCTATGATTTTGCTAAAGGCTTTTATGTGACCCCTTCAGGGTCAAGTACACCGTGTTACGTCTAGGGGGTACCTCTGGGTCATGACGACGTTGGTAATCAGAGCACAAGGTTTAGAATGGTTCTAGGATGTCTCAAACTACGTCTAGTAATGTCTTGTTCATAAATGTCAAGCGCACCACATTTATGAATATGAGGCTATTGGATGTTTAGGAATTCTCATTTCTTCATTCTCCAAGTCGTTCCATAGATCTATAAGCTCTCTCTCATTTATCCCTTATCCGATGGTCTTTAGGATGTGACTATAAAAGGGGTTTATGCTACAAGGAGTGAGGGAGAAAAGTTGGTGGTGATGCCAATTATGGCTATGTGACTTGGTAGATTTGAGATGATAGACCTTGATGTTGTCTTTAGTATGAATAATGCTTCATTATTGCCTTTATGTTATGATAGATATTTAGAAGAATTTGTGTAGGCTTACTCCCAAGGGGGAGATAGTGCTCCTACCTAGAAAGGTAATTATGAGGCTATGTCTAGTTGTTGGTATAACCTGGCTTAGTCATGATGAGTTTTGAGGTGTGTTGATAGATTGGTGGAATATGGTGTTTAAGTAATGCCTAGATTGGTTGAGTGAATGGACTCCTCTAAGAAGGGTAGAAGTGTAATTCACCATGGTTTAGAATCATCTTGTGTGATGGATGTAAAAGCTTAAGTGATGACTTACTCCGTCCTTAGAATTGAAAGAAGTAATGCTTAAAAGAGCTAATATAGACTTGCTCCCAAGGGGGAGATAATGTGCTTAGGTAGCAAGGTCGTTGAGTATCCTTGATATGCTTGAAATTCTCATCTTGAGGGGTGTAGTGAGTATAAGAAGTTTAGTCTCGGTTTGTTAGGCTCATGTGAGATCTTGAGTGGTATTAGTAAGGTTGCTTGTGAGCTATAGTTTCTTAGTGAGAACCTCTCTAATTTAGAAGTACCGGTAGAGGTCTTAAACCGGAAAGTGAAGAAATAGAAGAACAAGGAAGTTATTCCATAAAGTAGTATGGAGTTTTCTTTAGTAAGGAATTTGGTTAAGAGTGCTACTTGGGAGGCCAAGGGCCAATGATATGTCCCAATGTCCTCATCATTTTCTTCTACTCCTATTCAAGCTTGAGATGATAGGTTCTTCTTTGTTCATTTTTATGTGAAGACATGTGTGAATTGTATGTTTCCATTATCTTCTTATGTGTTGCATGTTCATAAAAATGCCTAGTTCTTGTTAGAGATAACTTATATGCATTGTTTTTCCTCATTTTGTAGTGCATTTGAGTAAGATTTGCATATAGACTTCATGAGATGATTATATGATCATGCTTTAGTTTGGAGTTGAAAGATTCCTCCTAAGATAAATGACTTGTAAGAGTAAGTTGCATTTAGGCTCTATGATTGTGTGTTGAGCATGTTTTAGCTAGGATATGTTAGTTCCTCATTGAATTTGAATAGATATAGATTTCATGTATTTTGGGTTGGTAGATGTAGTCCGTACTCCCTTGTATTGCTTTGAGTATGTTGAGGTTGGAGATGAAGTTTTCCTCCTTGGTTGTGTGCATTTAGATGTATGGCATGCATGATGGGATTCTAGTCTAGAGTCCTTTCCTTTAAGAGGTGTTTAGAAATGTTATTCGAGGATGAATGTTCCCAAGGGGGAGATATTGTAACACCCCGGAAACTAGTAGACCTAACTAGAGCCATAAGTTAGGGTTTTAGAGTGCGATGTTGAGAATTAGAGTCGTAGATGAGACTTTACGTGCTTGGAATGAGGGGTTTAGTAGTTGAACGTCAAGGTACGTGTTAGACCCCGTAGCTTAGAAGACCATTTAGAGTTTGGTTGAGCGTGGGAAAGGCAAGTGCTAAGGCAAAAGGGCAAGCTACTGCCCAAGGGACTCATGACCACCTTCACGACTAGTGGTCATTGCCACGATCCGTGAAGGGGTCCGTGAAGACCCCTTAGCATTGTGGGAGATGAAGCCATGAAGTTTAACTACTGTCCAAGGGACCACGAGCCACTTCACGGCTAGTGTCATGACCATGGCTCGTGGGAAGGCTTGTGGTCATTCCTTAGTGGTGTGGGAGTATGGCTTGTTGAGGGGAGCCACTGGTCAAGGGACCACGGGCACCACCATCGGCCGTGGTTCCCTTGACGGCTCATGAAGAGGGGCGTGGTGCCTGGCACCATGGCTGCCTAGTCGAGGTTAGCTTAGTAAATTCCAAAACGTGTAGTTAATTAATAGGGTCATTTTATATGGGTTTTATTCACCTATTTAAGGGATTTTAATCCTTTAGCCCCCAAGTTTAAGTCACTTTACACTAGACCCAAATTAAAACTCCAAATCACTCCTTTCTCAAATATTTCTCTCTCAAGAAAGACCTCAATTGAAGAAGAAGATAGAGCTTGAAGTTAAGGTCAAAATCAAAGGTTCCATTGCTAAAGACTTGTGCTAGGGCTTTGATTCAGGTATGTTTATCTTTTCATCTATGGGTTCTTCCACCCATAGAGTCCCCTAGAAAACCCAAAGATTTGTGAAGAAGAACCTCAATCTAAGCTAGGGTTACTTCCAATGTATGGGTTTTAGATGAGTATGATTTCAAATGGTTGGATAATACTTATATATGATTAATTTAGTGTTGATTCATGATATTATGAAGAATTTATGTGAATTCCATGATTAACCCTAGAAATCAAAGTATGTGGGTTTATGTCTTTTGATGAAAAATTGATGATTCGTGATAGATTCTATAGAATTGTAATCATGTATGGAACTTAGTCAACAATATGAATATGAAATCATGAATTGAACCAGATTTATGAATGTATGATAACCAGGAATGGTAATGATAGAAATTGGGACTTTATGATGAATTATGTATAGAATTTACCTATAATTAAGGCTTGTCACTAATATGTCTTGTGATCTAGTCTAGTATGATAATTGTGGAGTAAAGCTTGAATGCAGGGGTTGAAGTCATAATGTTGATCACTACGGCTTATAGAGTAAGTCTAATATGATGAGGTAGCTAGCATAGAACTGATATACAAAGTAGATAGAGTTGTGGTGGAAGGCTTGTACCCACATGACCTACCTAGAACTATATGAATGCATGTATGTAGAATGTGAAAGGTCTTCTCACATAGAATTGTTCTAGATTGAAAGGCTAATCATCTAAAATGAATCATGTTTGTTAAAATAGAATAGCTTGAAGTTGTGTCTTATGATTCCTTCATGTATAGTTGAATTATGTAGCTTGAGATGGTATATCTCATGGTAGCTTGGAATTGAGGAATTATTCTCTCCTAAGGTTAGCTTGAATTAGCATTGGTAGGATGCTTTTCATGTTAGATTGCATTAGTATAGGCATGGTAGCCTAGGATTGAGGATCTACACTCTCCTAAGGGTAGCTTGAACTAGCATTGTTAGAACGCCTTTATGGTAGCTTGACTTGGTAAAGCCAAGACCATTTCATGGTAGCTTAGGATTGAGACACCATACTCTCCTAAGGATATCTTAGGGTTGAGGATTCATACTACCCTAAGGGTAGCTTTCATCATATTGAATGTTTGCATGGTAGCTAGGTTGGAATAATTGTATCCTTCCTTGGTTAGCTGGGATTGCATGATAGGGTGTTTTCCATTGTAGTTAGATCTGGCATAGTAGTATGCTATTCTTGGATAGTCTAGAATGATAAATAGTAAGAATTGAGTAAACTAGCCTAAAGGAGTACTTAATATGAGTGGTTGTATGAGATGTCATTCATACATGTCACAAGCATGACTTGAAGCTACTTAAAAAGTGTCCTTTTATGTGATGTATGCTTATCTTGGATTTTTTCTATTGTTGCCTTCCATGATATGATTGACTTGAGATAGTAGTTCCTTGTCCTTAGGTAGTGGGTCAAGAGTGACATCTATGAATAGTAATCATGAATAGGGTGACTTCAAGATATGCTTAGTGTGAGTGGTATTATGGGATCCCCCTCATGTATTGCACTAGTGTGCCTTGAGGTTACTTTGGAGTATAAGTGCTCCTATGACATGAAAACCTAGGTCTTGACTATGAAGGTGAACTATGCCCAAGAATGACTAAAAAGAGGTATTTAGCTCTGATGGTAGTATGGGATGCTATCCTTGCATTGCACAAGTATTATTTGAGGTCGCTTGTGAAGTAGTTCTCTTGTAATATGCAAGACAAAGGTTGAAGGATGTAAAAATGAAAGTCTAAGTACAGACCATGCTATGAACATGATGTATCTCCTATGCTCAATTATTATGTCTTATGTTAGCTTATGATTATATGATACTTGTGTTGGAGATTATGTTATGCCTATGTTATTATCTCTTATGCTTATGTCTTATGTTGACTAACCATTTTGAGATGCTCTTATGATGTTGTGCTAGCTTTCATACTTATTACATTTTGTACTAATGCATATTGCCTACATTCTAATTAAATGCAGGGTTTCGGAGATTGAGCTGCTTTGGAGGCTAGGTTTCTAAGGTGCAAGACGAGTTGAAGAATTGGTGAGTCCTCATACCTTCGAGGACAAACCCCTTATGCTTCATTTATGTCATTTCTTTATGTTTTATACATTTATGTGGGCTACGTCCCAAGTCATTTATTCAAGAGTTTTAATAGATGGTTTGAGACAAAGTTGTAGTAAATTCTTCATTTATGTTTCCTTTATGTCATTTCTTTATGTTTTAGACATTTATGTGGGGCTGCGTCCCAAGTTGTTTATTCAAGTGTTTTTATAGATGGTTTGAGACAAAGTTGTAGTAAAGATTTCTGCTTTCTTATGAAAATGTTTTTGATTGTAGGGTTTTAGAAAAGTTTAAAATTTTTCCGTATCTTTCTATGATCTTATATTATGATTTTACTATGAGCTTGTACCCCTTCAGAGTCAAGTACTCCATGTTACGTCTAGGGGGTACCCTTGGGTCGTGACATTTATAGTTGCCAAAAATAAATTGTGAAGGACCATTTGGTGCAGTAAGTCGGGATCGCCGATCAACTCGGCGATCCACCCTTTGGTTAGTTCCATCGCCTTTTCGCTTTGGGCTTCAGCATCTACAAGTTCTGTAACTTTGGGGGATCTAACACTGCATCACGGAACCAGTCGGTAACACGCCGAATGCTCCTTTCTATCGCTGGCTTGATTTTCTCCTTCAAGTCTTAGCACACTGAAACTTTAGGCGAGATAATAGCCATTCGGAGACTCGCCCAATGGGTTAGGCGATCAACATGCCTTCTTTTCTTCGTTTTTTCAGCTGCCTTGTTCCTTTAATCCCATTAGTGTCCATGCTTTGTTCCTCAATCCAAATACCGGGAAATCAAGAATTTTAAATCAGTTATTGGCACAAAATAAGCATTTGAGGACACTAAATCTATCTAAATAAAGCCCTAAATGAGTCCAAATCGTGGAATCATCAACACCCCCATCTTAAACTATTGCTTGTCCTCAAGTAAAACTCAAGTTCAGCATTTCATAAAGGATGCCTCAAACAGTGCTGCACAAGATTCAATCATGAATGCACACAACAAGACTCTATTTACTCATGCAAGGATCAATTGTGCACTCAAAGATTCAAGTTGTGACTCATCATTATCAAATATTCTCAAGTTCACAATACATGCTTCAAATGCAAGTTCAAGCTCAACAAAGGTACTCAAATGGCCTCACACAAAGAATGATTCCATATTCATAGACAAAGGTTCAACAACTTATAGCTCCAGAATCACCATAAATACTCACACTCACAAAGATGAACACATGCATGACTCCACCCATAGGTTTGCCCTTATTTTCCAACCAACACTTGTTTCAGCTCACTCAAGATCACAAAGGTCTTTTCAAGGATTGTAACGGGGATGAGTGTAAAGGTATGGTCATTTAGGCTCAATGGCTGCTATCCTCATGAAATGCGGTGTGACAACACTTTCTACCCATTTCTTCATCATTCTCATTCATGCTCAAAAGTCACCCCATTACTCACTTTCCATGAAATACCGGACACCCCATTTTCTTTGCACTTTATCAACTTTATTTCAAACTTTTTCATTGTTTTTCTTTTCTTTTTCCCTTTTTTTTGTGTGGAGGGGTTCCATCTTTTTCAAAACCATGGGTCAAAGAGGACTTCTTTGCATTTATTATTTGCCTTCTCTTTTCACCACACCTTTGGCCTAAGTTGGATATTCAAGCAAACCGCAAATCATGAGGATTATGGGTAATGGATAAAGAAAGGTCACAATTTCATCAAGTTTTTTCCACGAAAAGACTAAGGCTCAAAGGGTGTTGAAGCAAGGATCACACACTCACAAGGTTGGTCACAAAAGAGGTATAATGTCAAATTGTTTCACACTCTTCAATGTTTTCTAAGATCATTTCAAGAAATTGCATCACTTAGTCAACTGGACCAACGGGGCAAATTCTAAGTGTTATCACACATGGTTCATAGTAAGCTCATCACACAAGGCATTGACACCAATGTCAAACAAGAATCCACGCTTTTGCTAGTGTGCAATGGTCATCACAAGAGACTCAATTTGATAATTGGCTAGTCACAACAAGATGCAAAAAGTTCACATATTGCCTATGCAACTTCATTTGGTCTCATTGTAGCCGCACATTCATTTTTTGTTCGGTTATGAGCACTATTCAAGTCATCGGTATTGATAAAGACTGATACTCAAATTTGTAAGAGAACAACCACATTCAAACACAATCAAGAGGTGGCACAAAATTTTCAAAAAGGGTCCAAAATCATTTACATTCAAAATAAGGAGCCACAAGCTCAAACATCCACAAAACAGTGCAAAAACACAATTAATAGTACAAAACCCAAATATATAAACAGAACAATAATCACAAAAGGTGGGGCTCACCCCACTAGAAAACAAAAGCAATTTGTCCTCAAATGCAAGGAAATATCCAAAAGTCAATAAAAAGATAAGACAGAGAGGGAGGTAAAGAGGGATCATGTCTACACAGTCGCTCCATCTGTCAGAGCGTCAGTGCCCGGTGTAGTGCTCTGAACCTGGGTCTCATCACCCGGAGTCACATCAACAGTACCACCAGCTCTACTCGGGTCTGCCATGGACATCTTTGTCAGTGATGTTTGTATCACCGATTGTACAATCGTTTCCTCTTGATCTGCCAGGTCTCCATATATGCTCTCCTCCCTCACCTCTATCTACTCCTCGTCGGTCTCTCCTTCGACTCATCAGCTGCTATGTCATCCATCTGTAAATCTCCGGTGGTAGTTGGAGGAATCTTAGATGTAGCAGGAGCATACTCTTCCTCAGCTACCTCAAATAAGGTGGTGAAGTTTGTAGACTTGACATAGTCCACATCCTTCCTCAGATCTGCCACCTCGGCTCTCAAAGCCGTCACCTCAAAAGAGTCCCCCTGTCTACTCTCACAAGTCGTGGCTCTCACAGTCAACTCATCAACAGAAGCCCGAAGTGGGGTCAGTGTATCTAAAATAGTTGCCTCAATCATCCATGACACAACAGCCTCCAATCTAGTAGCCCTCACATCATCTGAATGGGCTAAATGTCCCTTCTCAGGAGCATGGCCTGAGTGATCTTGGTGGGCTGGGCTTCAATAGAAGCACCTAGAGCCTGTGAAAAAGAAGTAGGAACAGATGTACCTAAAAGCCCGGAGGCCGGAGTAGGCAAAGATGCCTCTGCAGGTATAGTGATAATGTCCACCTCCGGAGATGTATCTATCGGGGCTTCTCTCCTCCTGTTGGCCTCCTCTCGTGTGTACTCGGCCTCAATACACCGAATGTTAGTGGAGGATGAAGGGGTAACCTCGATATCTCTAGTCGCATCTCGGGGGACTCCAGCACGCCGGCACAACTCTGTGATCAACATTGGGAATAGAAGGGAGGTCTGCCTCTATTTGGCCCTCATGTCCATCTCCTGCTCAATAATAAACCCCATGTCAATGCTCTTCTTAGACATAATCGACCCAAGGCAGGCCGCTTTAGGATGACGGAGAACGGACTCATTCTAGGATGGCATAATGGAGTTGCTTATGAATCCAAACCAATAACGTGCCGCTACACTCAAGTCCCTCTTCTCGATCGGGACTCATACCTCAATCCAACTCGGGGTGGTGTCAGATATGAGGGGAGCTAGCCATCCTTTGAGCTTATCCAAGGGTGTCGTAGATGTAGCCAAATTAGGGTAGTCAAAGTCTGCCCCCTATCGACTACCGTGTTGATGTGATCACGGCTACAGTGTACTACTGTTCCCCATACCATTATGGACCGTATCGGTCTGAACTCACTGGCCTTTTTCTTGCTTTTAGGAACCAGATCTCCATATTTTGAGTAAAACTCCCGGACCATGTAGGGATGTGTGGACCCCAGGGCCTGGTGAACTGCCCAAATTGATGGTACTGGAGTGTCTCTTTCACTCCGGAGTATTTTCCCTCAAGGTTCTCTGTCGATAATAGGTTCTCCTCGAGAATAGTCTGCAACCCATCAGCTTTTAGTCTGTTAAATAGCCTGGGAGAGGGACCACTGGTGGCACTGGAGCCACAGAAGGGCCGGAGCTGGCATTGTATCTGCCGGAGAAGAGGCTGTTGGGGCTCTAACTGAGTCAGGACGAGATCTAGCATGGATCTCCGCCCTCCGTGACTGTAATGGCTGGTCATTCTCAGGCTCAGATAATGCAGCCCGGGAGTCAGCATACACTTTTTCCCTATCGGAGTTGTGCTCCAGAACATCAAATGTGGGCCTCTTTCCTTTGCCCTTGCCTCCCGTTGAAGGCTCTGTTTTTCCTTTTTTAGGAAGTTTTGTTACCCCCTTCATTGATCACAATACCTTATGCTCTTTTGCGAGTTGGCATGTCAAGGTTAGTCCTGACCATCTATTCAAAAGCATCGAAAAGAGTTAGAAACAATTCAAGCAAAAGCACAAAAAAGTAGTTGCAGACAGACTCGCCGAACCAGTCGGCGAGTCGCCGAATATCTTTGGCGAGCCAGATCGAGCTCGTCGAAAGGATTAGATTAAAATTTCCTAGAAAAATTTACATGTCGGCGATGGGAAGGGCCATTCGGCAAGCAAAGACTAGTCCGCCGAAAGTTACAGTGCATTTTAGGGATTAGGGTTGCAGAAAAAGGTGATTAAAGAAGACCTTCGGCGAACTTAGGCTTCTCGCCGAAAGTTACAGAACCCAACTCAAGATTAAGCATGAAATTAAAGGCGTTAAGGGGAACTTCAGCGAACTACCGAGTGGTTCAGCGAGCTCGACCCAGCTCGCCAAACGACCCAACGTGCCTACTTTCAACCGCATTTCCCAAATTCAACCCTGCAGCCCCCAAAAACAAAATCAAAGCATGCACTCCTATAATTAGACTAAAACCCATAGTACCCATGCCCTCGGGATACTTAGACTGCTCCTGGTTTGGCCAAATTTTCCATTTGATGACTTTTGCCCATAAAAATGATGTCAACCGCCCTATCATTGAGCCAATTACGTCGTTTGGCACAAATGCGGGTTACTTAGCCTTCACCCGACTATACCCAACAACATGAAATTACAACCCCACAATTTTAATCAATATCAAGACACACATTACTCGAGAATTCAGCAATAAAGGCATTACGGGAAAGATATTCAAATTAAAACAAGCACACAAATATACAATTACGATCAGAGAGGCCCAGCACACATCACCAAGATTAAAATCATTTGCAAAAGACTAAAAATTGCTAAACATAAACTCAGGGTTCGAAAAACCAACCTTATAAGTTGAATAAACAATTTGTAAAGCTAGGCGGCAACGATATCCACTCCAAACACAAACTTGACGACTAAAATATGATAAAAACACAAAAATATAGAATACTAAAGGCGGTTGTGATTTTGGAAAGTTGAAAAATGAGGGAAAGTGAAAGAGTTTTAACTTTTGAACCTTTGGCCTTAAAAACCGTCAAATTCTCACCCATTCGGCGACATAAGGTTTTCTCGCCGACCTACTTGGCGAAGAGCCAAGTAGGTACTTACCTCGCCGAGTTTTATAGGACCTCTAGTTAATGTGAGGGTCCAAATGGCGGACTAAGTCGTGATCGCCGATTTGGTTGGCGATTCACAAATATGCTCCTAGGTTCATCGAGTTTTACAGACTCCAATTTCAAAATGTCTTGAGTCCAGCGGCAGTCCAAGTCGGGCTCGCCATCTTCTTCGGTGAGTCGCCGATTGGACTTTTGCTCGCCAATCTTCTCTTTTCAAACACATTCTACACTTCAACCTACAAAATCAACAAACGATTATTTCTAAAACAAAAATAAAGCAATAAACACTTGCGTTGCCTCCCAAGTAGCGCCTTAGTTACCGTTGTGGCACGACTTCCCCACTGAATCTTGATTTGTAGGGTAGAGACGAGACAACACATGACCCATTTGGGTCTCCAGCAGCTGAACATATGTGGAATGGGAAGCATTCATCTGATTCAGCAGTGAGACATTCTATTTTTTCTCATTCAACACTTTGTTGTGTTCTTCAACTTTGTGAAGAATGATTAAAAGTATCTCTTATATTTGTCCACACTCGTACACCTTGGGCTTTATACGCTCATGAGGGGAAATGTGCCGGTCTTTATTTTCATCTGGTGCTTCCAATTCCATGATCTTTTTGGCTACTAGATCCAGCTGAGTCAACAGTGTGGCCAAATATGGTCCTTCTCAGTCTTCTTATTGGTCTTGGCCATGTGATCAAAGAGTTGGGCTTCTATTGCATTAGTCGTGTGAGACATCCCGGAGACATTTGGTTAGCCACTCCTCTGTTTTCCAGACCAAGACCTCTATAGAAGTAGTCTAGAAGTATGTTATCTGAGATTCCATGATATGCGCACTGCAGCAATAATGACTTAAATCTCAGCCACAACTCATGGATTGACTCACCCTCTATTTGCCTGATAATTAGGGTGTTATCCCTAAGAATCATCATTCTCAAAGGAAAGGTC
The DNA here is from genome assembly GCF_900185275.1 of Solanum verrucosum. NCBI lineage: Eukaryota > Viridiplantae > Streptophyta > Magnoliopsida > Solanales > Solanaceae > Solanum > Solanum verrucosum. The sequence continues at coordinate 649,400 of NW_026020333.1, forward strand.
CACTTGGTCACCGTTGCTACAAGACATGCTCATTTATTCTGCTCTAAACAAGCAACACGAAAACCAAAACTAAAAGGTAAGTAGATTCAACTATGACTAACAAGAACAAAATTCAACTTAACTAAAGAATCTTAACCAACACCACTCCCCGAAAGTGGTACCATTTTGATTTCACATATCAGGACACTTCATCCAATTCTAAGTGTCAACGATCGTTAGTCAGTAATATAACCCAACTAAATGAGTTGGGGTCAAATCGCATAGGGAGTGGTACGTGTTTAAGAATCAATAGGAAAGTATGAATATGCTCAAGTCAATCATATGAATAGACATTACCAAATAAAACCATAATTCAAGTTAAGGGGTGACATGAATGTCAAATAACAGGGGGTTTTGGTTTTAACTATCAGCTACAACAACAGCAAATAACAAGAAATAACAAATATTGAGACGGGTTCTTGGGATATGATTCTATTATAGGCTAATATAGACAAATGGGTAATTGCAACAGTTAGTAAATAGCTATAAATCAGTGAATAAGCTAGACGTTAGTGGGGATAAACTTACTCTAGAACAATTTACCCCGAATCAAGTTGGTTTCTATCAAACACCAACAAGCAAGCAATTAAGAACAGCCTATGCTTTAGTCCATTCACTCTCTAGAGCTGAATGTTTGGAAAAAGGTTTAGGATTCACTCTCTAGAGCTGAATGTTTGGAAAAAGGTTTAGGATTCACTCTCTCGAGCTGAATGAGTGGAAAAGGGTTTAGGATTCACTCTCTCGAGCTAAACCCATGATAACCCAATACCTACAGACCATCAATTCAAAAATCTTGGTTTTAAAACTTCTCTCTCGAGCAAGCCAAAAACACGAAGGTAGGACTGCATTTGCAACTACAATCCTTTAATTTCAACCATAATTACTGAATGAAATCACTTCTAACCAACATTTAAACTAACAATTTGCAATATCCATCAGCTAAATCAGCCCATAATCACATAATCACACCCCAAGAATTGGGGTTTTAACTAGACATCATAAAAATATAAAAATCTTTACCCAATGGTGTTTCCATTAACTGGGTACGACTAATTTCATCTTTACAAAGGTCCAAGTTGAAGAATCTCAAAGACCAACTTCCAATTTCTCAAAAATGGAAAACTTCAATTTTCCAAAGCTAAGGGAAAATATTGTCTCAATACTCTCAGTTCAAACTCAAAGTTCTAAATAAAATTTGATATGAAAAAGATTCTAAATGATCACTGATAATAAACTAAATGTTCAAAAAAGTATTTATAATAAACAGTGAAGGACTATTCGGCACAGTAAGTCGGGATAGCCGATTTGATCGGCAATCCACCCTTTGGTCAGTTCCATCGCCTTTCCACTTTGGCCTTCAGCATCCTCAACTTTTGTAACTTTGGGCTATCCAACATTGCATCGTTGTAACGACTCGGAAAATGATAGGTTAAGCAAGAGCCTATGACTTTGTGTTGACTTTATAATGAGGTTCTATGAGGGGTTTTTATGTAATTTCATTTTAATTGTGTTACATCCGACAATTTAAAATGAATATGAAGTAGCTTGAAATTGGAAGTAGTCACTTTTGGAAAAAGTTCAGAACCTGGAAATTTGGTTAAGTGTGGGAAATCAGTGAGTTTTTTGCCAACTTTGAGCAGTCATAACTCCTAGCTCAGGATGATCCAGGAGTAGTTCCAGTTATTTTTAGAAAGCCCTTGGAACGATCTTTCCAACGCCACCGAGTTTGCTCGATTCCGAGTTCGTATGAGCGAGTTATGCCCTTTGAAAGTTGGGCAGTGAGCAAGGAGTCCGTCCGGAAATTTAAGGGCATTTTGGTCTTTTCACAAATCTTTTCTTTTGAGGTTATATTATTGTGTTAGGCTGATTGTGGATCATTTTTGTTCCATTTTAAAAGAGTAAGAGTTAGGGTTCTTGAGTGAGGAAGAGAAGAAGAGGGGAAGAAGAAGAAGTTGGAGCTAGGATTGAAGATTTTGAGTTCCTTCTTCTTCAATTCTCGTGGGCTTTCAACTTAGAGGTATGGGGATCCTTTATCCTTGATTATTCTTCCTTTCAAGGAGCTCAATTCAAATGATTCAAAGTTCTTCCAAAAACACAAAAATCCTAATTTCGATTCTAAGCATGGGTTCTTGCATTAAATGATTTTTTTGATGATTTACGTTATTAATGGTGTCTATTGATGGTGTTAAGAAAGAAATTTCCATGAACCCATGTCTTGGCAAGTTTCCTAAAGTTGGCTTATGAAGTGGGTTTAGTATTTATGATTGAATGATGATGGAAGTATGCTTGGATTGAGTTGAATAGTTGACTTCTATTATTATCTATGCTTATCTATTGTGAATTGTTGGAGAGTTGAGGAATGGTGATTGTGGCTTGGGAAAAAGGGTAAGTGGACCTAACTTCATTGTTAAGGTAGAATTGATATAGAATTGTGATAGATTGATGTGTGATCCACTTATGGTGGAGGTGTTTACTTATTGAATGTATTGTGTTTATGGCCTTGGAGGCATTATATGAGGAATTGAAGTGTTGACATGATATCATATATGTGAATGGGATGTGAAGGACTTGAATGAGAATCAAATGAAGTAAAGGCAATCATGTTGTGAATATAAAGGTGTTCATGTGATCTCAAGGTGATTTTTTTAAAGTGTTATTGTATTGTGATTGAAAGTGTGTCCTCTATTATTGTTCATATGTGATGATGATGGAATGTGAAGGATCTTTATAATGTGATGTCTGTCTTGACTTGGTAGACTTAGGTGCCTCTTCTTGATACATTAGAAGCTTTGTTGAATATGAATCGATAGGATATGACATTCCTTTCGGATGTAAGTGACGAAACCTGTTTTTGAGCTGGATAGTGTTTGGTATTTTAGGCATATCTCTTGCTCTAGAACTTAGTTTGCAGTGAATAAATATGATTTGGAAAGATAACTCGTATACCTACAACTTTTATGTTTATGTAAAATTCTAATTTAACTGTTATGGATACTAAATATGGGACGCAACATAGGGCAAGTTCTGCCTAGATTCCGAGAATTGAAATCCTGCATGACCAGCGGCTAGTGTCTTGACTATATCTTTTTGTACAAAATATATTTTGCGGTGATCCTTGTTTGTTTGCAACCCTAAGAGATGTATCTACATCTTTCATGAAGGTTATAAAGTCTAGTTCTGCCATTTTCCTTTTCAAATCTAAGATGCAACATGAGGTACTAGGCTGGCCAGATTCCCTGTTTTGGGAGCATAGTTGTATTTGTACATGCTAGGCTTACTTATGATGATGATCCTATTTTACGTCAACATTACTGAGCTAATAGAAGTTAAATAAGTTATGTAATTGTATTTCGAAGGTTGATATATATGTATGTTGTTGGTGGGCTGATTTATATGGATTTTGGAATTGGTTGCCTAGTACGGGGGGTAGTAGGCCCGTATAACCATATCGAGGGGTTGGTACCTTGGTTGCCTAGTACGGGGGGTAGTAGGCCCGTATAACCATATCGAGGGGTTGGTACCTTGGTTGCCTAGTACGGGGGGTAGTAGGCCCGTATAACCATATCGAGGGGTTGGTACCTTGGTTGCCTAGTACGGGGGGTAGTAGGCCCGTATAACCATATCAAGGGGTTGGTACCTTGGTTTCCTCGTACGGGGGGTAGTAGGCCCGTATAACCATATCGAGGGGTTTGTACCTTGGTCCCTAGCTCGGGGGGTGGTAGGCCCGGGTAACCACATTGAGGGGTTTGTACCTCTTTCGCCTCTCCAAGGGGGTGGTAGGCCTTGGAAATACTATATTGATGGTCACTCACCACACATGTACTACGCCCCACTAAATATGATTTATTTTATGTAAGCATCATTATACATATCATCTCATTAATATGCTATCTATCGGGTATGATTATGCACTTTGCCTATAAAGTCCTTATCTAAGGTAATCTTGGGGAACACTTAAGTGTGCTTGAAGAGGATTGTGTGGGCGGTCACTTCTTGTCTCACTCAAGTGTGTCTTAAGGTTATATTAGGTAGAGGTCCTATGGTAATAAAATAACATGTGTCCTTCTAAAGTTAAGCATGGGTTGTATATGGATTTATGTTAAGTATATGTATGGTTGGCTATGGTCTTATATGTTAATGTTGACTTGTATTATGTCTCTTATACTTGTAACGGAAAGGTTTTATCAAAGGATATGAAAGCATACATTTCTTGTAAATGTCTGTTGTGCATATTTTCTTGCATGGTCTCCATACTTAGTACTTAATTGTGCTAACCCCTTTCTTTCGCTTTTTGACTAAAGTGTAGGGATTTGGAGATGGTGATATGTCATGGCTACTTGATAGGTTTTTAAGAGTTGAAGATGAAGACTTGGTGAGTCCTCATAGATTCGAGGGCAATAACCAACATGTTCCTTTTTTTATGTCTCTCTAGTATTTGCTTAAGTTTTGAGTGGGCTTAGTCCCAATGTTATATTCAGGTATTAGATGGTTTTGAGACATATTGTATAAGTCTAGAAAGTCTTCTGCTTGCTATTTATTGAAAGTATCTTCGTGTGTGAAGAAAGTTTTTAATTCCTTATGGTTTTGGTGTCTATGCGATGAATGAATGCTAAGAGGCTTGTATTAGACCTCTTCGAGGTCGAGTACGCCGGTTACGACTAGGGGGTGCTCCCGGGTCGTGACAATCGTGGAACCACTCGGCGACACGCCGACTGCTCATTTCTATCGCCGACTTAATTTTTCTCCTTCAGGGCTTGGCACACTGATGCTTATTGTGACCAATGACAGTAACCTACGGTATGAGTATCTACGATCGTCAATAGTATAGTAACCCGACTAAAGGTTGTGGTTGTGTCCCAAGGGAGTGGTTTTGAGAATTGATAGAAAAATAAAATTAAGCTCTAACTAGTCGTAACTAAAGACATTAACGAACAAAAACATGGTAAATTAAAGGGGGCGACACAAAAGTGTCAAATATCGATAGGGGGTTTTGTCACAAGTAGTAAAAACAACAAAAATTAACAAGAAAATCAAGTATGGGGAAATGTTCTTGGGGTGTGACCGCAATACTAGTTGAGATAGTTGAGATACAAGTTGGGTAAACGCTTTCAATCGGAAATTTGAAAGATAATAGTGATTAGGCAAAGCTTTAGATGGAAATAAGTTCTCTCTCAGGCAATTTACCCCGTTTCAAATGGGTTCCTCTCGAACATCCATTTGTCGCATGAAGACCAGCCTACACCTTACCCCGCTCACTCTCTCTCGCTGAGTGTTAGGATATGGGACTAGGGCTCACCCTCTCGAGCAGAACCTCATGTCGACCCACTCCTTAGGCCAGCAGTCTAGTGGTATTGGTATCGCGACCTCCCTCTCAGGCAAGCCGAAAACACATAGGTGGTTTTGTATTTGCAACTACAAACCCATTAAATTAAACCACAACCACTAGGTGAAATCAGTATTAAAGTACATCTACCCTATCAGCAAGGAAAACCCAACAACAATATCAACACATATTTGCTAAATCACACCCCAAGAATGGGAGTTTTTAGCCACACATCAAGAAATAACAAAATACACCTAAAATGACACTAAAATCAAATGGGTATAATAAATTAAACCTTGATTTAAGCAAAGGAAGAAGAATGGAGAAGACTCACTTCCAACTTGGGGAAGATGAAATCCTTCTCTCTTCAAGTCTCCCACAAAACTCACTCCAAACTTGAGAGAAAATATCTAAAAACGTACTATTCTATTCTGAAACTAATAATAATGGTTCAGAACTACTAAAATTAATAAAGAGTTTAGTATTTATAGCCATCAGAAATTAGTGCAAGCGGATAGTTTGGCGAGGTTAGTTGAGTTCGCCGAATGACTCGGTGACTCACCCTTCTTCTGTCTCATCGTCGTTGAGTGCTTGCCTACAACATCTTCACGTTCTGAACCATTGGGAAGTATAGTACTGCTTTATGGAACTATTCAGTGAAGCGTCGGCTGCTCCTTTCATCACCTTTTTTATCCTCTTCCTTCAGGGCTTCGCATACTAGAACAAAGGGCGGATTCTGTCCTTTTGGCGAATTGCCAAAGGTTCTTGGCGAATCACCAAAGGTTCTTGGCGATGCTCATGCTTCCACTAAAACTTTAAATACCTGAAACTTAATATTTTTCATCAGATATTGAGACAAAATAAGCATTCAAGGACACTATTTCTATCAAAATAAAGCCCTAAATGAGTCCAATTTGTGGACTCATCAACACCCCCCAACTTAAACTTTTGCTTGTCCTCAAGCAAACTTGAATTCAGCCGCTTAAAAAGGGTGTCTCAAAAAGTCCTACACAAGTCTCAATCATGAGTGCACACAACAAGACTCAATTTACTTATGCAAGGATCAATTGTATACTTAAGGATTCAAGTTGTGACACACCATTACCAAAGATTCTCATGTTCGCAATACTTGCTACTTGTGCAAGTTCAAGCTCAACAAAAAGTATCTAAATGCCCTCACATGAAGAATGATTCCATATTCACACAAAAAGGTTAATCAATTCAAGATCAGGAATCCGATGCAACGCTCACACTCAAAAAGAGGAACACAATGCATGTTTTCACCCATAGGTTTACCCTTATTTTCCAATCGACTTTCGATTCGGTTTACTCAAGATCAAAAAGGTCATTCTAAGGCTTGTAATAGGGATGAGTGCAAAGGTATGGTCATTTAGGCTCAGTGGCTCCTTTCTCATGGGATGTGGTATTCTCAAGGCATTCCCTTCTTTTCCTTTATCGATTCTTTTTCTAGTACTTCTAAGTCACCTTTTTATTCACCTTCATGGATTACTTGGAAACCCGATTTCTTTTGTACTTTATTCCATAGTTTTTTTTAATTAATGTGAAGGGGTTTCCACTTATGCAATACCATGGGTTAGGGGAGACTTTTTCTTGCACTTCTTGACTTTTCCTTTTCCTTTTCACCACACCCCCAACTTAGGCTTTTGGCCTAAGTTGGCTATTCACTAAATCACAAATTAAGAGGATTGTAGGTAGTGGGTCAAGTAAGGTCTAGGGTTCATCAAGGTTCTTCCAAAGAAAGGTAAGGCTCAAAAGGTGTTCAAAAGAGTGTCACACGCTCACGGGTAGGCCAAAAGAGGTATATGTCAAATTTGGCTCACACTCTTTAAAGTTGCCTAAGATCATCTCAAGAGGACACCTTTTTAAGTCAATCAGACTAACAGGGCAAATTCTAGGTTTATTCATGCAAGTTTCAAAGCAAGCTAATCACACATTGCATCGATACTTAAGTCAAACAAGACTACACACTTTTGGTAATGTGCAATGGTCATTACAAGAGACTCAATTCGATAAATGGCTAATCACAACGAGATGCAACAAGTTCACATATTGTCTATGCAACTTCATTTGGCCTCATTGTAGCGGTATATTCATATTCGTTCAATTGAGAGCACTATTTAAGTCATTGGTATTGATCAAAACCGATACTCAAATTTTTGCAAAAGAATAGCCACATTCAACTCATGAGGCGTGGCAAAAAATGTGTGAAAAATTCAAATATTTTTAGAAGGGTCAAAATCGTTTGCAATTAAAAACAAAAGAGAGCCATGAGCTCAAACATCCACAAAAACAGTGTAAAAACAGTGATAAACAGAACAACCCGGATATAAACACAAACACGAGCAAAAAGTAGCACACACAGGTGGGCCTCACCCCACCACAAATAAAAATATTTGTCCTCAAATGCAAATAATAAATATCCAAAGAATTGAAAGATAACTAAGAACAGAGAGGGAGGTAAAGAGGGGATCCTGGCTATGTGATTGTTCCATTTGTCATGGCATCAGTATCCGGAGTGACCAAGGACCAGCTCCACTGGATCCCGTAGCAGGATACTTTGCTAAAGAAACTTGCACAACAATATTTATCATGATTTCTTCAGTCTCAGCTATGCCGTCCGTTGTAACTTTCTCAAACATCTCTTCGTCAATTTTTGCCTTTGGTTCAGGATTGGCTATATGCTCCCTTCCATCTCTATGCCCTGCGGTAATGTGAGGTATTTTGGGCATATCTGGAGTCTCTATTGTTCCAAAGACCATGGATACATCGGTGGACTCCATGTTGTCTATATCTTTGCGTAGTTCAACAATGGCAGCTTTTAAAGTTGTCACCTCCTCTATGAACCCTTGGTTATGCTCGCACACCGCTATTCTTGCCGCTAGGGCATCAATGGTAGTGTTCAAAGGTGTCACAATATCGTTCAAGGCAATTTGAATCATGTCTGGAACAGAGGCCTCTAGGTTCGCAGCTCGATGATCAGCAGAAAGACCTAGCTGTCCCATCCGGAGTAGAGATCCTCGGGTGAGTGAAAGTCGTGAATCAACAACAACAATGGTGGGTTTTGGCAATCGTGAAGCAACAGAAGAACCTGGAGAATCAGCGTGAGTAACAGTGGCAATGGATATACCTGAAGGTCCAATGGTCAGAGTAGACAGATGTGTTTCTACAGGTGATGATTATGTGTTTACCATCTTCATCGATGATGCCTTTTTCTTTTCTGCCTTATCCTTAAGATACTTGGCTTTGATCCTCCGAATATTAGTAGATATTATGGGCATCACTTCTAAGTCTTTCCTGACATCCCGAGGTACCTGGGCTCGTTTGCACAATTATGTGATCAAGATTGGAAATGGAAGTGAGGTTCGGCTCTGTCTTGCACGCATGAATATCTCTGAAGCAATGATTGTACCCAAGTTTATCTGAGTCTCCTCTATGACGCAACCCAGGCAGGCTGCCTTGGCAAGGCGAAGGATCAAATCATTTTTGGATGGCATAATTGTGCTGCTGATAAAACCAAACGAGAACCTTGCGGCTATGTTTAGTTCTTTCTATTCAATCGAAACTCCTTCCGCCGCCCACCTTGGAGTTTCATCTGCAATTAGTGGGGTTAACCGCTCTTCCATCTCTTGCAGCTTTTTTGTTCTAATCAGATACTGGCAATGATCCCCAATATTTGTGGGCATGCCCAAGACTGCGTTGATTTCTTCATTATCACACTTCACTCTCTTGCCTCTGACAACCACATAGCTAACTTCTCTGAAAGCTACTGCTAGTTGCTTTTGCTGGGGTATTAGTGCACTATATGCACTATAGAACTCTCTTACCTAGTTTGGAATATAAGGGCCATGGGATTTAGTGAAGATTTGGAACTTGTGGTATCTCAGAGACTTCATTATCTCTGGGTATCTATCTATAACCCCCATCTATGGACAGACGCTTTTCTTCCAGAATTGTCTTCAACCCCTCAGCCTTTTCTCGATTTGATGTCGACTGAGGACCTTGTACGACAGGTGATAATACCAGTGTCACCGCTGGAACTGGAGGTGTAGTAATTGTAGGCTGGGGAGTCCTGCCCCTGGATGAATCATTCTGCCTCTTAACTCGCCGTTCAGCCCTGTCTGATAATTCAAAGGCCTTGTGTTTGCCTTTCCCTTTCTCGTAAGTTTTGGAAACTTTATCAACTTTGCTTCTGAATGTATCTGCATCCTTTCTCATTGTAATCCCTTTTTTGCTCTCTTGTGGTGGCTTGCTTCTTCCTGTAACTTTAGATTTAGCCATTTCTGCAAAGAATTCGAAAGATGTCAAAACAACTAGATCGAGTTTTGGAGAAACACAACTTCAGCAGGATTTGCCGAATAGCTTGGCGAATAGCCGAAGGGTTCGGCGAGTTTGCCTTAGCACTTAGAATAATCTAAATTCATCGAAAAGGCACATCAAATGACATTGGATAAAATTACTTGGAATGAGAGCATCCATACCAAAATTAAATGCAGGGTTTGGAGAGCCAACCTTTTAGGCAGATTAGATCAAGACTGTGATGCTAAGCAACAAGTTATTACAGATCCAAGCACTACTCAAATAGATAAAATACCTATGTTTTGCAAAAATTCTGAAAATACTAAGTAGGTGCGATTTTCACGAGAATCGAGAGTGAGGGGCATGAAAAAAAAGTTGAAAGTTAAGGCCCGTGATTTTATAAATCCCATCCAGATCTAACCCATTCGGTGACATTATTTGGATTTTCTTAGCTACTCGGCGATCCGTCGAGTGTTCATCTACCTTGCCAAGATTTACAGGACCCTTAACTAAGGTGAGGATCCAAATGGCGGACTTTGTAGCGGTCGCCGATCTAATCGGCATTTCACCAATTGGATTTGAGTAATTCATCCTGTACTTTTCACAAACTTTTCATGCTCCATTCCTACAAAATCAAAAAACCTTTTTTTCAAAAATAAACAAACTTAAGGTAGTTAAGGGTTTTGGGTTGCCTCCTAAACAACGTCTTAGTTAATGTCATGGCACGACGCAGGTGAGCACCTAGCTTTCACTTTTGGAGTTAGCCAAAACATCATTTGGCCACCCTTGTCTTGTGCCTGACGGAGATCAGGCATTATGTGACCCAAGAAAGTTTCAATTAGTTGGATAGATTTAGAGTGAGAACTGCTCATCTGATTTAACGCTTCTACATTTTTTCTAATCTTCTCTAGCACTCCATCTTGCTCATTTAGCTTTTGAAGGATGGTTAATAACATATCTTCGATATGTTTATTTTTAATGTCCATTGATCTGCCCTGCTCAGTAGGTAGTCTGCATTTGCTCTTTTCTTTGGACATCACTTCCAGTTCCTCGACCTTTTGGGTCAAGTTGTTCATTTGACCTAGAAAAATGATTAAATGCCGGTCCTTCTCAGTATCCTTGTTGGTTTTAGCCACAACGTCAAGGAATTTGGCTGCGGTCTCATAGGAGTATTTATCGCGACCGCCTAGCATAGGTCGGTCGATTAACTCCCTGTTTCTGGGACTTAGACCCCCTATAGAAGCATTCCAATAGAACTAAATTAGGGATTTCATGAGTTGGGCATTGTATAAATAGTGTTTTAAACCTCAGCCACGACTCATGAAAAGGTTCTCCTCCTAGATGATTGAAGTTGAGGATGTGATCTCTGAATCTCATCACTTCTACTGGGAGGTGCTACATTGGTCCACCATCCCCATCATGTATACTCATTATCCTGTCTCAACACACAGACAAACCAGACAAAACTAAAAACTAGGTAAGTAGACTACGATTAAGAAGAACAAAAATTCCACTAATCTAAAAATTCTCAAATAACACCACTCCCCGATAGCGGCACCATTTTGATGCTTATCGTGACCAACGACACTAAACTAAGGTATGAGTATCTACGATCGTCGATAGTATAGTAACCCAACTAAAGGTTGGGGTTGTGTCCCAAGGGAGTGGTTTTGAGATTGATAGAATAAAATTAAGCTCTAAATAGTCGTATCTAAAGACATTAACGAACAAAAACATTGTAAATTAAAGGGTGCGACCCAAAAGTGTCAAATATCGATTGGGGGTTTTATCACTAGTAAAAACAGCTAAAATTAACAAGAAAATCAAGTATGGGAAAATGTTCTTGGGGTGTGACTACAATACAAGTTGAGATAAATTGTTGGGTACATGTTTTCAATAGGAAATTTGCAAGATAATAGTGATTAGGATAAGCTTTAGATGGAAATAAGTTCCCTCTCGGGCAACTTACCCCATTTTAAATGGGTTCCTCTCGAACACCCATTTGTCGCATGAAGACCAGCCTACGCCTTACCCCACTCACTCTCTCGAGCTCAGTGTTAGGATATGGGACTAAGGCTCACCCTCTCGGGCAGAACCTCATGTCGACCCACTCCTTAGGCCATTAGTCTAATGGTCTTGGTTTCGCGACCTCCCTCTCGGGCAAGCCGAAAATGAATGGGTGGTTTTGTATTTGCAACTACAAACCCATTAAATTAAACCACAACCACTAGGTGAAATCACCATTAAAATACATCTACCCTATCATCAAATAAAACCCAACAACAATATTAACACACATTTGCTAAATCACACCACAAGAATGGGGGTTTTTAGCCACACATCAAGAAATAAAAAAATACACCTAAAATGATACTAAAATAAAATGGGTATAAGAAATTAAACATTGATTTAAGCAAAGGAAGAAGAATGGAGAAGACCCACTTTTAACTTAGGGAAGATGAAATCCTTCACTCTTCAAGTCTCCCACAAAACCCTCTCCAAACTTGAGAGAAAATATCTAAAAATGTACTATTCTATTCTGAAAATAATAATAATGGTTCGGAACTACTAAACCTAATAAAGAGTTTAGTATTTATAGCCATCAGAAATTAGTGCAGGCGGATAGTTCGACGAGGTTTGTCGAGTTCGCCGAATGACTCGGCGACTCGCCCTTCTTCTGTCTCATCGTCATTGAGTGCTTGCCTACAACATCTTCACGTTCTGGACCATTGGGCGGTATAGTACTGCTTCATGGAACTATTCGGCGAAACACCGACTGCTACTTTCATCGCCTTTTTGATCCTCTTACTTCAGGGCTTCGCATACTAGAAGAAAGGGCGGAGTCTGTCCTTTCGACGAATCGCCAAAGGTTCTTGGCAATGCTCATGCTTCAGCTTCTTCGTTCTTTTCAGCTCTTTTGTTCCTTTTTGCGCCTAAGTGTCCATGTTTCCATTAAAACTTCAAATACCTGAAACATAAGAGTTTTCATCAGATATTGAGACAAAATAAGCATTCTATGACACTATTTCTATCAAAATAAATCCCTAAATGAGTCCAATTTGTGGACTCATCACACACTGGAACATTAGGTAAGATAATAGCCATTCGGTGACTCACCCAATGGATTAGGCGATCAACAAGCCTTCTTTTCTTCGTTCCTTCAGCTACCTTGTTCCTTTTTGCCCATTAGTGTCCATGCTTTGTTCCTCAATCCAAATACTTGGAAATCAAGGATTTTACATCAATTATTGGCACAAAATAAGCATTTGAGGACACTAATTCTATCTAAATAAAGCCCTAAATGAGTCCAAATCGTGGACTCTTCATTTCCCTCTCTTCCTTTAGCCATAAGAATCGGCAATCCCTTATTTGTGACCACTCTTCCCACAACTAAAATAACCATCCATGTCGGCTAGGCACTTACCCTCGTTCTTCCTTCCACACTTAGTACAAGTAGATCTAGGCAATGAAGATCCACTCCCATTACCTCTTTGAGGCTTAGGGTTAGACACTCTATCTTTTCTCAACTTAGGAAGAGCATTGGACGAACCTTGACCGGAAAACTTTTGTCAAAATCTAGAATGACCATGTCCATCGGACCTTGTATGAGAGAAATTTCCATCACCTGTCTTATCCCTTTTTGCCTCCCTAGGCTTTCTTCAGTTTGTCCTCCTCAATTTGTTGTGCATGAATCATGAGACGAGATATGGCCATGTCATTAATGATCATGACGGTACGACACTCTTTAACCACCATTTCAGACACACCCGAAATGAAATTCCTCATCCTAGCCCTTGAATCCACAACCATTATTGGAGAATAGTTAGTCAATTGAGTGAACTTTAGAGCATATTCCCTCACACTCATACTCCCATGTCGAAGATTAATGAATACAAGCACCTTAACTTCCCTCATCTCAAAGGGAAAGAACCTATCAACAAAAGTGGCCTTAAACTTTTCCTAATCAAGAGGACCCATCTCTTCCGGTCTCCCTTCTTTCCATTGGTTATATCATATTTGAGCCATACCTTTTAGTTGATAAGAGGCCAACTCCGCCTTTTCCACCAGCGTAACTCCCATGATCATCAAAACCTTATAAACATCATCAATAAACTCTTAAGGATCTTCATCAACCTTAGAACCATGAATCTCCGGAGGATTCATCCTAGTGAAGTCCCTCACTCTTGAAGTTGTCGTGCCCACATTTAGGTTCACGGGAACCGCGACCTCCCTATTGGCTTAGGCCATCACCGCTTGAACCAACACTTAAAAAGCAGCCCTAAACGCTGCCGTAGACACTTGCTCGGACAAAGGATCGACCGGAACTTGAGGAACTTAGGGAGGAGCTTATTGTTCCTCATTCTCCCTCATATTTCTTCTAGCATGAACTCTTCGGGTAGCCATATCCCGAAGAACATAGAGTAAGGATTAGGAGAGAGACCTTAAATAGTTTATCTTTATCGCACGACTTAGAGTAATGAGAGAAATGGAGTTTCCTAATGAACTTGTAGCCTCTCATTCATAAATGTGGAGCGCTTCACACTTATGAACAAGACTGTACTAGACGTGGCTTATGAGACATCCTAGGACCATTTTAAACCTTGTACTCTGATTACCAAGTTTGTGAAGACCCAGTGGTACCCCCTAGTTGTAACATCGCGTATAGAACCCTGCAGGACTACATACAAGCCACTTAGCTCTCATAACATAAGAAATAGAACAATAAGAGTAAAAAAATAGTCCAAGTTCAATAGTTTTTATAAAAGAAAAGCCAAAGTCTAAAACACTTGTTTCATCATAGCCATATAATACAATAAAATTAAATTGGACCTAGCCCATGCATCATGTTCAAAATTTAAAATACAAGAAAAGGAACTAAAACAATGAAAGTCCGTCCTCGAAGCATGAGGACTCACCAAAGATTGGAATATCTCAAGTCAACCTCTAGCCACGAAACTGATGTCTCTGACTGTCGAACCCTACATTTGGGAAAATGTAGGCAAGAGTATGTGTTAGTACAAAACAATGTACCAAGTATGATAGTCATGCAAAAAACATTTAAAACATGATAAAAAATATATTTCATTTCATGACATATAATTGACCAAGCTAAAACATGATAGAAGAGAGTTAGAAAACATAAGTCATAAAACCATGGTCAATGCAAGCTAACATCTTCTTTAAAACCTTTGAACTCATATTAGATACTTCTTGAAGTAACCTTAGTTCATTATTAATGTGGGGGATTAGCCATAACCTACATAGTGACCATGTGAGCTATAACATGATCCCGCGGTGTTTTCCACACCGAAAAGGGCTGTCCTACTTGCCAAGTTAGAACCATGAACTTCTAGCTTAAGTGGATCCATTAGTTAATGTCTACTTTAGAAAATCATCATATGGAGGCACATAGGTAAGGGATAAAGATATTTTTACTAGAAGCCCGGCCTCTACTAAGTGATTGCTTCCATCTCAATATCCTCTAGGTGCTAAGCATAAATCCCACGGAATAGTCATTTCTTACTTGACATTATTATCAATGGAAAGGCACGTCATCTTGCCAATCCTAGCTAAGTCATCATCCATGGAAAGGTATCATAGGATAACCAATCCAAGATAGTTTCATTATGATAGCTCTTACTCTTTGATTCAATTAAGTGAGAAAGCCTTTCAACCTAAGAACCCTTATTATGTGAGAAAACCTTTCATATCTTACTCTTATATGTACATGAGAAAATCCTTTCAATTACACATCACGATCATTGGTATTTTACTCTCAAAGCACACTTAATAATTTGCATAGATTTCATAAGAAAATGCATAAGTCCATAATTCACCACTTGAGGTTCAAAACCCACTTTCAATCATCAGCACTTCGAAAACATGGGTTATATATGGATTTCATCATAAATAAATGTAAAGCTAGCAATACATGCTTATTTTCATAAAACTCTTCCTATTCCATAAAAATCCCATATCACATGATTCATAACTTGAAAACATGGGGGTTACATCTGTTCATGGGGAAATCATCCTAAAATCATATTATTTCATCAATTCATGCATAAGAGATCATAATTCAATCATTTAAATCAACATTGAACTGAACCTATGATAATTGAAGAAAATCCCAACTCAATTGGGGATTTTTAACTTTGTAAATTGGAGAATATGGAAAACCATGGATGAAAACTATCATACCTTAAAGCCCAATGCTTAACTTCAACGAAGGAATTGAGGCTTGACCGTGATCCTAGCTTGAATCATTTGTTCTTCTTCAAGTTCTGGAGAGAGAAATATTTGGGGAGGAAGAACTTTTGATTTTTATTTGGGTTTTGGAAATAATCACTTAAATGGGTGATTTTGGGGTTAAAATCACTTATATAGGCGTCTTATTCTTAGGAAAAATGATATAGCTTTGATTTAATTCAAACCGAAAAAGACCCAAACACCCCTGAACCGATAACTGCCGACTCACTGCAACGAGGGGCACCACGGCCTGTCAAGGGTCACACGGCCCGTAGTGGTGCTCGTGGTCCCTTGACCAGTGGCTAGGTTTCCACTCCCCCCCCTTTTCTCCTAAAACTATCTTATGACCACGACCTCTTCCACAGCCCATGGTGGCCTTCAAGAGCCATCTAGTGGCTCGTGGGAAGGGTCCTGTTTAAGGGCAGCTTGGGGACCTCACTGCCTAGTTCACCACGGCCATCACACGAGTCGTGGTCCCCACCACGAGCCATCATGGTGCTCATGGGAGGTAGGCAGTGTTTGGGGAAGGCTGCCTAAGCTTCCTTCCTTGGTTCTTGCCCTCTCACTTAGCCCTAGCTTAGCCTAATAAATCCCGAGGAGTTACAACTAGAAACAGAAGCTCTAGTCCTCGGCATATGCCAAAACAACATGCGACAATTCAGCAATAGCAAAGGAAAAAGGAAGTATCCTAATAACCTTCATAGCCACTCAAAGATAAGTACAAACATCTCCATACCGATCCTCAAGACTCTACTTAGACTTCGCTTGTACACACGTGAGACCTATGAACCCAGGGCTCTGATCCATATGTCACAACCTACAAATGGATGTGGTGGCACTTGTCTATTCCAACAAAGACAAGTCAACTTCAAATTAATGAAAGTGAAAGAAATGCGGAAAATATAAAACAGAACAAAACAAACGCAAAAAACTTATTCATTCTAAATAATATTTTAAAATTTGATTGTCATGTGTACAAGCCACTAATGTAAACACACAATCCAAAAGATAAATAAAAGTCTCAAATGTCTTTGCTTCTCAAATAGAAAAAAAAAAGCAAAAATAATGGAAAGAAGGGCTCACCAAGATGACAAGCAGCTACCTTTCAAGTCCTTCAATGAGCCTCGAAGTCAGGCGAAGAAGAAAACCACACCGGTTTGGACTCGAGACCTATACAAGTGTAGATATAACGAGTGAGTAGCCTAAACATGGTAACCAACAAGCAACGTAATAAACTAAGTAACCTAGTTAAATTGAATACTCATTTTACCCCAAGTGAATCGCCAAGAACTACAACCTACACATAAATCAGCCCAACCTAACAGTTCTACGATAAAAAGTTAACAACGTTGAAAGGTCATAGACCGAAATTCACATTTGAACAACCGATAAGTATTGAATCATTTACTCTCAAGTAGAAAGAATTTCAATCACAAATATCAACATGCTCAACTCACATATCAAATAAACCAATTCAACACCTCAATTGGCTCAATAACATGCATCAGGTAAGTCAAATGTATGCAACAAGTAGATTGATCATAGAGGTCAACATTTATCAGAACCATTTCCCTTCGTCTCTCACATTAATCCCTTACCAGAACCATTTCCCTTCGTCTCTCACATTAATCCCTTACCAGAACCATTTTCCTTCGGCATTATATCACTAGCCAAAACCACTTCCCTTCGGCTTTCATATTGAATCACTTGTTGTAACCATTCTTCGGCATTCATATCACTAGCCGGAACCGTTTTTTCGTCGGCTTTATCACAAAACATCACTTGCCGGAACCATTTTCCTTTGACATTTATATCACTAACCGGAACTATTTTCCTTCAGCATTCGTATCAAGTGTCTCATCATGGTGTTCAACCATCAATGTACATAAGCGATATCACTCCGCACGGAGAGACACCTTTTGAAATTATTCAAGTCCACTTTCCTGCATTCAAGAAAATTACCAATCAATCAAATAGGGGATACAACAACGCAATTCACAATTTTTCAGTATCATCAAAAAATCTTTTCATCCCCCCCCCCCTTTGTTATTTAACATTAAACAAGTGGAGCAAATAACCCTTCAGCTCATCCATGATTACTCCCGATACATAAACAATAAAGATAAGTAAACAATTCAACAAAATAATAAAGTTTAAGAGATCACTTGCCTTAAAGAAATTAATCAATCAATATATCTGAAGCTTCAGTTTTCCCTTTCCGACTCACTTCCAAAGACATACAATCTATAACAATTAAGTATTTCGAATCACTCATCGGAAACAAAAATTCCCACATCAATTATTTAGAGAAACGAATCCATCAACTCAGAACTCAATTTCAAAATGGAGGTTTGAATCCGGAAAATAGTACTTGGAAAAAATGATTTTAAGGCATTAGGAACTTATTAGCGAAAACTATTTCAAAAAAAGTGATCAAAATCACCATTTTAGATCAAAACTCAAGTTCTTGCAAAACCTATTCGATTTCATATTCCTTGACATGAAATATGATATTTGTGATAATTAACAATGAAGTGAATTTCCTAAATTATATTCCTAAGAAAGGAAACATAGTGGCAGCGTACAATCTCCAATATGGAAAACAATATTTTCTCCTCTCCTTAGCGTGTTAAATTACTTCATTATATGTTCATTACACTATATTTGTGTAATTATCCTCCTCATGTGTGCTAGTATAGAAATGGTATTTGTAAATGCAAGCTTGCTAAATTCTCTCTATGTCAATTGAAGTTAATTGTTTCATTTAAGCTCATAAGTAATACATTGATATTACATAGCTCCTTACGTCGTTGTTACTCCCTTGAAGTTATTATTCTCATTTCTTCTTCTACTGGTCCATAGTTCCAAATCTCAAAAATGATTATGACCACCAAAATAACAATCTCAAAGATTAAAAAATCTAAGTGAAGAAATCTGTATATTTATGGGTGGCATCCCAGGGGCAAATGCCTAGAATGGATCGATCCAAATTGGTATAGAAGGGTGGAGCTCAGGGGTGAAAGCCTAGCATGGGTAGATACCAATTTATGTAATTATGAGGACAACATCCAAGGGTTAAAATGTCTAGCATGGGTCATCCTCTTCTACCATTGATCAACTGGTCATTTGTATCACATGCCTTATAAAGATTATAAAGCACAGAAAAGTAATGAAAAGAATGTGACATACATGATCCCACAAGAGTAAACAAGATGGTCTTCTATTCTAATCTATGCACTTATATATTGATACTTGATTTCATTTAAGCCATTGTTTTACTTATACTATTGCCTTATTCAATACATTTTTATATACTGACGTCCCACACGGAGGACGCTGCATTTCATGTTGTAGGCACATGCACTCCAGCTAGTAGACCTCCTCAGTAGAAGCGCACGATACTCATCTACTTTTGGTAAGCTCCAGGTTGATTTGGAGCTTTACCGAGTCCTTGGTAGATTCATTTTTGTATTGTATCGTAGTTAAGGGTAAGGTGGAGTCTGTCCTGACATACTCTAAGTTTGTCTATTGGCACATTAATAAAATAGTGATTGATATACGTATTTTACCAAACTATTCTTATTATATGATGTTTAGTAAAACATGGAGAAAATAATTGTCTTTTCTTGATCTATAAAAAGTGACAAGCAAAAATGAAAATCTATTTTAGGAATAAGTGACAAGTAAAAGTGAACGGAGGGAGTATTTTTCTAATCATTTTCCAAGATATCATTTAATTAATAGGGAACAGTTTGGTAAAATACATATATCATTAATTATTTTCTTAATTGATGTTCCAAGTCAAACCGTGTGACAAGTAAAAATGAACGGAGGGAGTAGTAAAAAGGCTTTAGTCCCCAATCTAATTTTGTTTTACTAATTTCAAGACAAATAATGATTTGTCATAAATGTGCATAAAATTAATGAAAAAAATTACTTCCTCCATTCACTTTTACTTGTCACGGTTTGACTTGACAAACCCAAGGTATTTCACCAAACTATTCCTATTAAAGATGTTTAGTATTAAGTCCTGGAAAATGATTTGGAGAAAGAGTATTTAGTGCTGAGGGTAAAAGATGGAAAAATATAATTGTCTTTTCTTGATGTGCCAATAGTGACAAGTAAATATGAAAATCTATTTTAGGAAAAACTTACAAGTAAAAGTAAATGGAGAGTGTATGTGATATCAATAATTTTAATTTTGTGGCTAATGTTTTATTTTATAAATATTGTTGAGTAGGGTCAACAAAATAGATGAAAACACTTCCAACGAGTGACTTTGCATAAAATTCAAGAAACTAGCAATAATCAAAATGTTATATCCATTAGAAATCCTTTTTTTCCAAAGATTATATTTTAATTTGGATTTTTGTACACAATTAGTATAATTATTTTTTACGCTATTAAGTCATTCAAAAGATACTTACACGTAAGATTTTTTCTTAACAAAATATGAGACTTAAATTTTTTTAAAGTAAAATATGTAACCTGATATAACATATTAAAATTAAAATGTCCATTAATTCATCAAACATTGCAATAGTTTTAAATGATGCCGAAATTAAATGCCATTTATGGCTAAACTATGACTTGACCAATTAAACTTCTAATTTATATTTTATACTTTAGATAATTTTCACCATCCTTAAGTGAATCGCCTCAAGGATCATCTTTATCTACCATATTGACCTGCAATCTAAAACTAACAATAATTAGTAAAATTATAATATAAGGTGAAACCAAAAAAAAAGGAAAGGGGTTAAAAATACTTACTTGTTCCATAAGGATGTATTCATCAAAATCATCAACAGAAAAGTCTCCTTCTTCCCCTATTGGTTCATCATTCTCCTCATCTAGTATATCCAAATCAAGTAATTGGTTAATGTTGAAATCATAGCAAAATGTATTTCCAAATTTATGTTGCATTAGCTAGATCATACTATTAGCAAAAAAAAAATTGATTAAGAAAATTGAAATTTTTTGTAGGATTATTTTCGATTGAAACCTCAAGAGTATAGTTTTTACCTGTTGCAATGGAGGTCTCGAATTTTTTTTGATGAAATTGTAACTTTTTATAATAGCACACCAAAAGGTACACTCAATATAGAAGTTGATTAATGCTCTAGCAGTGAAAAGCAATAGAATGAAGAAGATGATCTCAAAAGATAAAGATGGTAGAGGCATTTTAGCAAAAATAGACACCAAGTTTGAAATTCGACAAAGACAAAAAAAAACTAGATAGGATGTAAAATGAGAAATGAAAGACTAAAAGTTTGTATTCTTTTTATATAAGGGGAGGGGGAGTTATCTTTCGATTCATGTAATTTAGTTGAATTATTGTAATTAATTATGTAGATAAGAGTGAAATCAATACTAATTACAAAACAATTAATTTGAAATTTAAAATATCTTCTAATCTGATAATAAGATGACACTAATATTTGAGTTAAAGTTTGATATGATAGAGTTCTATGTTTAGATATGAATTATTTATGTAGATATGGTATAAATAACAAAGATGACTCTTTGCTTATGTCACAATAAAAATTTTCATTAGGCCATGAGGGTACCTACTATTTCCGTAGGCGAACCCCATCCTCTTATAAATCAATTAACAATACATATAATGCAGAAGAAACATAAGAATGATTAACTACCTTAATCACAAGAAGCAAACCAAGTACCGTTAGTACCTGACTCAATTCCTGCACGGAAAAAAGTGCATCAAGTATAGAGTGAGTACGTACTCAACAAGCTTTGATTACTAACTCTTCCAAGAAGCAATAAAGAGATAATCCTAAAAGTTTATTTATATAATTAGACCATAAAATAAATCACCTCAACATAATAATTAAAAACATGTATTTTTCCAAATTAATTAAACCAATTACACAACTGATAATATCATAATGTGTCTCAGATGTATCAAGTGAAATCAATTCCAGAGCCATCTCAATAACTCAACTTCAAATTAATGTAAAAATGCACTGTAAGTAAAATTTAATGCAATATACTGGCAAAAAACTGATATACACCCGCTTCCTCTGTCAGGTAATCGGGACCCAAAGAGACTCATGAGGTCCATATACCTGCCATATTCATTTTCCATCGGCATGATAACACTAGCCGGAACCATTTCTCATCGACACAATAATACTCAGCGGAACTATTTTCCATCGGTACAATACAACTCATCGGAACTATTTCTTGTCGGCTTTGCATGATGTGACTTGCTGGAACAACTTCCCATCGTTATAATAAGAATAAAAATCTTTCAAATAATTCAACGAGAAATATCAACCAATAGTTATCATGCAACAATAAGAGTGATATGAATATGAATGAAGAAATATATAGCATGAGATTATCAATCGACCTTATAACTAAGGATCAACAATCACAATCAAGTTTACATAACTCACAAGTCTCAACAATTCAATCATATCTTAACTTATGAAATTCTATCCACCAATGATCAATTTCACGTAAATTTCCCCATATTATGACATCGGTACCCACAGAAATACTCGTTATCTCATTTATATGGAAACTCCATACTGCCTACCCTTATATTTATTTAATACATTAAAACTAACACTTAAAAAAAGTAAAAAATCTCTACTTGCCTCAAACCAAAGCACAAACATGAAATTATGAAATTGCCCTTCTATAACACTAACGAATGGTCAAAAATCTATTCAAATATATAATCCGCATAATAATACGAATCTAATGACACTCATATTGCTATATTTAGTTTCAGCTCAAAAATCAGGTCAAAAAGTCATCTAAGCCCCAAATTTATATATTAAATTTTCTTTCAAGATATTTTCACCCATAATAAAACAAACTCACATGCCTAATTTCTATTAAAACAGATCGTTATTCGACCCCTAAATCAAGATTTTGTTCTAAGAACCCTATGACTATATTTTCTTAATTCAACATAAATTCTACTGATTTCTACCCTAAAAATATGTCCATAATTGCATAAAAATTTAATAAAAAGAATGAGAATAATTACCTTAACGTTTTTGGATGAAAATCCAAAATTTTCTCTTGTCTTTCCCCCTCTTTTCTCCCTTTCTTAATTTCTTCCTCGGTATTTTATTTTTTTGTTTTCTGTGCTGAGCATGTATGCTCTTTTCTTTTATTTCTTTGTTGCTGCGTTCAACAACCTTTTTTCTTAATTAACAAATAACAACTAATTCAATTTATTTTTTCTTTCATTCTCTTAAAATAAAATTCATCCTAAAAAATGTTCAAGACCTTTGTCGAAATAACACAATACAAATTATACTTACCACGCATGTCCCACTCATATTTATAAAATAAATTATCTTCTTCGAACTGATCACTTCAAAAATAATATCATCAATCCTTGCAAGCCATAAATCACTTCAAAAAATTTAGTGATGAGAGGATAAAAGAGGATAAACATGTAAAAATTCACAAAACGACTAGGAGGGTGATAACACGTTATCACTATCCTCAAAAAACTTTAGGAGAATAAACGATCGTTATCGATAAAAATATCCAACTAAGAGTCGAGGTCAAATTCCACAAGAATAAACGATCGTTATCGATAAAAATACCCAACTAAGAGTCGAGATCAAATTCCACAGGAAGTGATATAGTGCAAGGATTTTAACTAGGAAGTAAAAATGTGTTCTATTATTTGTCACTATTAGAGAGGATAGAAAACTCCACCAATTTTAACCAATATAGTGGCAATTTGATTATCACAGCAAAATTAACAAAACAAAAGTGCCCAATTACGAGAATGATCAAGGAGTGTGGGGGTTAGCATTGATATCATAAAAGGGGTCAAAGTAGTTACTCTAAAAATTACTAGACAATTATGGATAAGGTGGGTCATCATTAACAATACTATTCTTTTTTCGATCTCAAAGTATCATGGCACAAAATCTCCTTTACGGTCTCATTTATGCTATTACAAATCTACCCATTAATTTACAAAAATCTCTCATTCAAACATATTCAGCAATAAAGACAAACCTATAAATATTTTAAGCGAAATAGAGAAATCAAAACCACATGGAAAGTATCAAATGATCCAACCACTTCTATTAATCTCTCACGGGCATCAAACAAAGATCTGACCGAGGATTAAGTTGGCCACCTTAAGCCATCAATTCATTTCATTGTAAATAGGTTGAATCCATGATTAAACAACAATAAAACAGAGTAAGACACTAAAACCACTAAAATATATCAACACCCAATCCAATAATCACACTCCTAAACCTTGGGGTTTTAACCACACATAATAAAATGGAAAGAAATTATACCCAAAGCTAATCCAGCCATTCATTTGCTTATAATAAGTAAGAATTTTCAACACCCACTTCGCATTTCACCCTCCAAATGTTAATTATGAAAGTATCAGAAACCCCAACACTAGGGAGAATGGACAAAAGCTATAAAGTTAATGTATAAAAGTTGGAATGCATAAAAGTTAAATTTTCAGTCTCTTATTTACTATTTATAGTTTCTCAAAAAATAAATTCGAAATGCCTTCGCAGGTTTTTTGGTGACCTTAGCCAGGCTAACCTGGTACATTGGGTGAATCACCATTTTGTTCCTTCAACTCTCCCTTTCCTGGTCTCGGGCTTTGGGTATTTGCTCATCATTCAGCTTACTCGACTAAGCTCACTTTGTCTTAATAGAAGAATCGCCAATCATCACATTTGTAGCCTTCTAAACCTTTATTTTTAGCTCCATGATCTATCACATTATGGAGTGACCTCTAAATCATCGTTTCTCCTTCAATGAGTCGCCAAATTCTTCTCTCATTGCCTACTTGGTTAAGTCCATTTTTCTCGAACAACGTCAACGGCAGAATCAACTAGTTTGGTGATTCACCCTTTCTCATTTGGCAAACTTTAGCTTCAGGAATTTCATTAAATTTCAACATTCTTTACCTTTCTTTTAAGGTATTCATCATCACCTTGTACTTTAGTCTTCATGGCTGCAAAACATTAAAAATAATCATAATAGGACATATTTAGGCATTGAGAATAGTAATTGTTGAACTAAATAGATCTCAAATGAGTGTAAATCATGTAATTAACTCCTAGTTATTTCTATGTTTATTCCTCTTGTTCGTCGCTTAGAGATTTTATGTAACGACCCCAATGACTTGCTGGGACTGACAGTTCGGTCACCTGGTCGTTCGTTTAGTTTATATGTGAATTTTAGTATTTTGGAGTTGTTGAACCTTTAACGGTCCTTTTTTACCAAAAGTTCAAGAAGATAACTTTAGAATTCAATTATGACGATCCCATCAGCTCTAGTAGGATAATTTTAGGCTAGTAACATAGCCAGCATGACTCCTGCGATTTTCAGTACAGGTTTGTGGGTTAGGTGTTTATATTTCAAGTTGAAGCCTATGTTTGACTTTAGTCAATATTTTGGGTTAATGAGGTTGATAAGGATTCTATCGGTATAGTTAGCTCCAGAATATTGGTTTTTGTGTAAAACTACCCTTTGTTTAGATCCCGAGGCCCCCGGGCTGATTTTGAGCCCCCTTATGGATTTCCGCTTAAAATTGAGTTTGGGTGTGGGACCCACTTTTTCCCAAGATGAACTCGTATGGGGATTTCTACTACTCGATTGTGTTTGAAATATCAAATTTTGTAGGGTTACATATCTCATTTGCGTGCACGGGGTTCTGAATAAATTTGGAGCACCCCATCGGAGATTTAGGACTTGGTCAAACTAGTTAATATGCATTAGCTGGTGCATGTCAATTCTCTCTTTCCGATCTCAAGGCCCTTAGTCTCATTTGCAAAAGTATGGGACTTAGTGCTTCGCGATTGTGTGGGACGTTGCCACAATCGCGATGAAGGGTTCACCTTTCTTAGTCATCGCTACCGCGAGGCAGGGTCTCTGCGATTGCGATGGTCAGCCTCTTAATGAGTCGCGACTGTGATGCTCCTTCTAGAAACCGCGATGAATAACTGAGGTTTGTCTTTATAAATAAAGAGAAACACTGTAACAGCCCAGAAATTCTATGACTTAAGTTAGAGCCTCACCTTATGAATAATGACTTAAAACTAGTTAAAATGATGTTTATAGACCTAAACTAATGCAATTGACTTGGTATGGAAGAGTAAAAGGCTAAACGTCAAGAAACGACCACTACGTCCGGAAACTAGAGAAGAATGTGTTCTAAAGTGTCCTTAGGTTTTGGGCAGGTTTGGGAGTGTCGTATGATGGTATAATCTGGTGAAAAGGTTTAAAATAGGTAAATATATGTTCCTAGGGTCAAAACGTTTGAATATGACTCCCCGGGACCACACTAAGGGACCCCAACCTTTGCCAAGGCAGCTTGCAAGTTGTGCATAGAGGAAATGAGGGCGCGTCACGCACTTGCTCCCCCAAGGAGAAAATTTTCAGTTTGCAATGCGGTCGTGTCACGGACTCTACTGTCTTGAAATTTAATTCCAAATATCTTCAGGGAACAACAAGTCCGCGACGAAAATGCTGAAATTCAGAAATCTATTTTCACTTCATTAAAGAGTCCATTTAAGTGAGGGGTAGTTAGGGTACTTTAGGGGACGTGTATATAATGATTTTTAAGTCAATTTACCTCAGTTTTATCACTCAAACACAAAAACCCAAAGATCTAAACCTAAACCTCCTCCTTCTCTCTACTCTCTCTCTCTTCTCAAGAACTCCATTGAAGAAGATTGGAGCTTCAAGAAGAACACCAACTCTGCAAGGTTTCAACTTGGATTTTTGTGGTTAATTCGTCAATAAGGTATGGTTGCTTATCACTCTTGGTATTCCTTTCCCCAAGAGGCCCCTTCAAGATGAATTTCAAAATCTCCAATTTCTAGGTTTCAATCCAAAAACGTGGGTCTTCTTTCTAAAGTGAAATTGATGTTATAAACTGAATTTGATTGATGTATATGAACAATTATGAATGAATTTATGTTGTATTGATGGTTTCTTGAAAAACTACCCATGAGACCCATGTTTCTCCTTCTTTTCCTAATTCTAACCCTAGTTTGTGTTGAATATTGATTGAAGGCTATGAATTGAATGTGATGTTATGTAATTCATGTTTGTATGATGATTCTACCCTAGATTATGTATAATTTCTATGAAATTAGGGTTGAGTCTTTGAATAAAGCCTTGAAGGCTATGCAGGGAATATGTTAATTGCTTATATTGATGTTGATTATGTTATTACTTCATGAATTACCTTGTATTATGTATTGTTTATGAATTGTATGGTAATTGAAGTGTGGATGTCCCAGGAAGGGCAAGAAGGTATAAAGTTTGGTTCTTTTTTGAACTCAAGTATGAAAGGTCAATTACTTAGATTGTAATGATGTTATACCTAATGTGTTATTGTGATGTAGATGACCTAGTTTCCTCATCATTAACCCTTTACACTTGAATTAGCTATGAAGTATGTATGTATATTATGGTATGATTGCTATATAATTGAAAGGTAGTTCTCATGATTGTAGTGTAATGTAAAGTGAAAGGTTTACTCACTTTCTAAGTGTTTCTAAAGTGAAAGGATTGTTACTCACTTATGAACACATATGAGCTATTATAATAAGATGTCTACATAAGAGTCTAGAAAAGGCTAATGCGAACTTATGCGATGACTAAAGATGATTATAGAAAGGAATCAGATGCTTAGCACCGAGAGCGCATGTAAATGAGATGGGGTCTCACGTTTAGTAAGTCCGGCTCCCCACATGGTTTTCCTCACGTTAGAAAGTTCGGATTACCCACGATATGTGTTGTCTCATGAGATGGAAATCCCCACGTTTAGTAAGTTAGGGTTTCTAGAAGCAATCTCCTTGACCCTTAACTATGTGCCAACATAGGACTCTAGCTTAGTGGATCCACCTAGATAGCTATGTATGAATAGATAGACCTTAGGAAAGTGTTAACCCTCTCTTTTTGGTGTGGGAGTAGAACACTGGATTCCATGTAGCTCTCATGGTCTATGTCGATTATTGCAATATTTCCCCAATGCAAAAGTAAATGAAGGTATGAAATGTGTGAACTCTTACTAGGGCTTTCGTAAGGGTTTCTACATAGTGTAAGGGAGGGTATGGGACTTCTCTTGCACATTGCACTTGTGGCATCCTAAGAGATGGTAGTAGTAGTGTTCTCTTATGATTATGATTATTATGACTTATGTATGTTGAAGCTATGTTATGTATGATCATTATGAATATGGTAAGTTATGATAAAATATGATCTTATGAATGTATGCATGAAGTAGGTTGCTTAATGTGATACTTGGCTTTGAATAGGGTTATGGCGTTCTATTCTTTGCATTGCACTAGTATTGCTTGGGCTGTCTACATGTTGGGATGATATTATGTTGGTTTGGACTATGATACTTAATTGTGTGCATATTGGATTTACATGGCAAAAAGCATGCTTTGAATAAAATGTCCTTTTATGCGTGTTTCAATGGTTTTTATGCATAGTAGTCATACTTAGTACGTGTGTTGTACTAACCCATATTTTCTCCCTTTTCCCAAACATTTAGGTTCGGGCCGTTGAGGATTCAAGCTTACTTCTCAAGACACTTGGAGTTGCTTCCCCAAGGTGGTGAGTCCTCAAGTCCGAGGACAAGACCCTATGATCTAGCTTCTATGTTTAGTTCTTTGCTTATGTTGGAAGACATTGTTGTACTTCCTATTTTCAAGACTTCTTATTGATGTAAGGGCTAAGTCCCATTTTTGATACTTCTATGTCTAGATGGTGCATTGTGACGAAGTTAGATTCTATTTTTCATATATGAAGTGAAGTTGAACTTCCAAAGTAAAAGTTTTAAATTTTCCGTGTTTTATTCTATGATACATGTTATGATGAATGTTAAGGGCTTGTATAAGACCTCTTCGAGGTCGAATACGTCGGTAACGACTAGGAGGTGCTCTCAGGTCGTTACAAACTTGGTATCAGAGCATAAGGTTGAGGATAATGTAAGATTCATGTCACAAGATACCACGTCGAGTAGAGTCTTGTTCATAAATGTGAAGTGCGCCACACTTATGAATGAGAGGCTACGAGATGCTTAGGAACTTTCACTCTTTTGTTATTCCATAGTCATGCCCAAGAGTCTTAACTTTATTTAGTCCTTTTCTTCTAATCCTTCTCTTGTGCTTATAGGCAATGAATACAAGAAGGAACAACGCAAGGAGGGCCGGTGAGGAGAATGTGAATGAGGCGGTTCCCCCTCAATCTCCTCAAAACCCTCAAGTTCCTATTGAAGAAGGGGCTATGTCTAATGTTGAGATAAGGTCGGCTATTCATAATTTGACTCAAGTGTTGGCCACTCAAGTTGCAAGGGACGCTAGGGTGCAAGTGAACCCCAATGCTAGCACTACCGCTTCTAGGATAAGGGATTTCACAAGGATGAATCCCCCTACTTTCTTTGGCTCCAAAGTGGAAGAAGATCCACAAGGATTCATTGATGAAGTGTTTAAGGTTCTAGAGGCTATGGGTGTGTCTTCTCAAGAAAAGGTATAATTAGCCGCCTATCAACTCAAAGATGTGGCACAAGTGTGGTATGAATAGTGGAAGGAGGGGAGACCTATTAGAGAGGGTCCGATAAGTTGGGCTACATTCAAGATGGCTTTTCTTGATAGGTTTTTCCCCTTGGAACTAAGGGAGAGAAAAATGCAAGAATTCATCAACCTTCGTCAAGGGGGTATGAGTGTAAAGGAGTATGGCCTCAAGTTCACTCAATTGTCCAAGCATGCTCCTACTTTGGTGTCGGATCTCGTGGTGAATGAATGTAGGTCGGCTATACTAATCCCAAGCATGGACATTTCTCGCCTTATGGTTCATGCCGAGCAAATTAAGGAGCAAAAGCTTAAGCTAGTTGGTAGAGAATTGAAGAGGTCAAGGGCCGATGATGGAAATTCTTCTAAGGTTAGGTTTGAAATCCAAGATAAGCCAAAGTTCAAAAGAGGTTTTCCAACCAAGGTCCTCCTAGCACTCCAAGGGTCAACAAAGGTAAAGTGTCTACCCTTAAGCCTCAAGAAGCAAGAGGTGGTAGTCCTTACGTTGAGAAGCCTATTTGTACAAAGTGTGGTCGAAAACATGAACGAAAGTGCCTAGTTGGCACGGGTAATTGCTATGGTTGTCGTAAGAGCGGCCACATGAGGAGGGACTGCCCTATGCTAAAGGCTCAAGAAAGGGAAAATGCTCAAGCACAAGCAAGTGGCCCAAATCCCGATGATCCTAAGAAGAATCACTTATATGCTCTCCAATCCTGAGGTGATCAAGAGAGCTCTCCGGATGTTTGTGACCGGTATGTTGCAAGTATTTTCAATAAATGTTTATGCATTGTTGGATCCCGGTGCCAATTTGTCTTTTGTAACCCCTTTAGTGGCTATAAAGTTTGATATGTTTCCCGATGTCTTAGATAAACCCTTTTCGGTTTCCACCCCGGTGGGTGATTCCATAGTTGCTAAAAGAGTGTATAGGGCTTGTCCCATATCTTTGCCCAATACAGTCACTTTGGTTGATTTGGTGGAACTTGAGATGTTAGACTTTGATGTTATATTGGGGATGGATTGGTTACATGCTTGTTTTGCATCCATAGATTGTAGGACCCGAATTGTGAAGTTTCAATTTCCTAATGAACCCATTTTAGAATGGAAGGGAGGAAATTATGTTCCTAGGGGAAGGATCATTTCATGTCTAAAAGCTTGTAAGTTGATTTTTAAATGTTGTCTCTATCATATTGTGAGGGTCAATGATCTTCAGTCCGAGATTCCTCCTTTGGATACGGTCCCCGTAGTGAAGGATTTTCTAGAAGTCTTTCCCGATGACTTACCCGGGGTTCCTCCCAAACGGGAAATAGATTTCGTCATAGATTTATTGCCGGATACACAACCCATTTCAACCCCTCCTTACCGGATGGCCCCGGTGGAGTTGAAGGAATTAAAAGCTCAACTCAAAGATTTGTTGGATAAGGGTTTCATCTAACCTAGTATATCTCCTTGGGGTGCACCAGTGTTATTTGTGAAGAAGAAGGATGGATCTCTTCGTATGTGTATTG
Source organism: Solanum verrucosum (assembly GCF_900185275.1). Taxonomy (NCBI): domain Eukaryota; kingdom Viridiplantae; phylum Streptophyta; class Magnoliopsida; order Solanales; family Solanaceae; genus Solanum; species Solanum verrucosum. Next base: position 680,401 of record NW_026020333.1, read on the forward strand.
ATTACCGACAGTTAAATAAGGTGACCATTAAGAATAAGTATCCACTCCCTAGGATTGATGACTTATTTGATCAACTTCAAGGAGCGAGTTACTTTTCAAAAAATGATTTGAGGTCGGGTTATTACTAACTTAGGGTGAGAGGTGTTAATGTTCAGAAAACAGCATTCTGAACAAGATATGGTCATTTTGAGTTCTTAGTGATGTCCTTTGGTCTTACAAATCCCCCGGCGGCTTTCATGGACCTTATGAATCGCGTGTTTAGAAATTTTCTAGACTCATTTGTTATTGTCTTTATTAATGACATCTTGATATACTCTAAAAGTGAGGATGATCACATGAATCATTTGAGGATAGTATTGCTAGCCCTTAAAGATCAGCAACTCTATGCTAAGTTTAGCAAGTGCGAGTTTTGGCTAAGTTCGGTTGCTTTCCTTGGTCACCTTGTTTCTAGTGAGAGTATAGAAGTTGATCCAAAGAAAACCGATGCGGTCAAAAGTTGTCCTAGACCTTTGAATCCTTCCGACATCCGAAGCTTTTTGGGTTTGGCCGGTTACTACCGGAGGTTTGTTGAGGGATTTTCATCTATTGTATCTCCATTAACGGCCTTAACTCAAAAGAAGTCCAAGTTCGAATGGTCGGAATCTTGTGAAAAGAGCTTTCAATTGTTGAAAGATAAGCTCACCTCCGCTCGGGTTTTGACCTTACCGGAGGGCACCGAAGGGTTTGTAGTATATTGTGACGCTTCCCGAGTGGGTTTGGGTTGTGTCCTCATGCAGCATGGTAAAGTTATAGCTTATGCCTCGAGACAACTCAAGGTGCATGAGAAGAATTATCCAACTCATGACCTTGAGCTAGCGGCCGTAGTCTTTGCTTTAAAGATTTGGAGACACTATCTCTATGGGGTACATGTGGATGTGTTTACCGACCACAAGAGTCTTCAATATGTTTTTAGCCAAAAAAAATTAAATCTCCGACAAAGGAGGTGGTTGGAACTCTTAAAAGATTATGATATGAGTGTCCTTTACCACCCCGGAAAAGTAAATGTGGTTGCGGATGCTTTGAGTCGTATATCTATGGGTAGTGTGTCCCATGTAGAAGAAGAGAAAAGGGAGTTAGCCCGTGATGTACATAGGCTTGCCCGGTTGGGTGTTCGACTTGAAGATTCCCCAAAAGGAGGTGTCATGGTTTGTCATAATTCCGAGTCAACGGTTGTTGTTAACGTGAAGTCTAAGCAACATCTTGACCCTATTTTGATGGAACTAAAAGAGTCGGTTCTCAACAAAGCAATAGAAACTTTCTCTCAAGGTGAAGATGGGGTACTTGGGCACCAAGGAAGATTATGTGTGCCGGATGTGGATGGCCTAAGAGATACAATCTTAGAGGAGGCCTATGGGTCCCGATACTCCATCCATCCGGGAGCCACCAAAATGTATCGCGACTTACGTGAGATTTATTGGTGGAACGGAATGAAAAGAGACATAGCAGATTTTGTGGCTAGGTGCTCAAATTGCCAACAAGTCAAAGCCGAGAACCAAGGACCGGGAGGTCTAACTCAAGATATTGATACCCCCACTTGGATGTGGGAGAGATCAATATGGACTTTGTGGTAGGTTTGCCTCGAACCCATAGGCAACATGATTCCATTTGGGTCATTGTGGATAGATTGACTAAATCAGCCCATTTCCTTCCCATCAAGGTTTCTTTTTCGGCGGAAGATTATGCTAAGTTGTACATTAAGGAGATTGTGAAATTGTATGGGGCCCCATTATCGATTATTTCGAATAGAGGTGCCCAATTTACTTCCCATTTTTGGAGGTCTTTCCAAAGTGGGCTTGGTACTCAAGTGAAACTTAGTACCGCATTTCACCCTCAAACGGATGGTCAAGCGGAATGCACCATCCAAACCCTAGAGGACATGTTGAGAGCGTGTGTCATTGACTTCAAAGGTAATTGGGATGACCACCTACATTTAATAGAATTTTCCTACAACAATAGCTACCACTAGAGTATTGCTATGGCACCCTTTGAAGCACTTTATGGTAGAAGGTGTTGATCTCCGGTTGGGTGGTTTGAAGTAGGTGAATTTGCTCTTCTTGGTCCCGAGGTAGTCTATGAGGTTACGGAAAAAGTTTGACTTATAAGGGATAGGTTGAAAATGGCTCATAGTCGGCAAAAGTCTTATGCCGATAATAGAAAGAGAGATCTTGAATTTGAAGTAGGTGATTGGGTCTACTTAAAAATCTCACCTATGAAAGGGGTGATGAGGTTTGGTAAGTAGGGAAAACTTAGCCCCCGATATGTTGGGCCTTATGAGATCTTGAAGCGTGTCAGAAAGGTCACTTATGAGTTGAAATTGCCCATCGAATTGTCCCCGGTTCACCCGGTGTTCCATATTTCTATGTTAAAGAAGTGTATAGGTGACGCGGTGTCCATTCTCCCTCTAAATGGTTTAGGGGTGAATGAGAACCTTTGTTATGAGGAGGTTCCGGTCGAAATCCTAGATCGTCAAGTTAAGAAGTTGAGGAATAAAGTGGTTGCCTCCGTAAAAGTCCTATGGAGAAACCACCTAGTTGAGAGTGCAACATGGGAGGACAAGGCCGACATGAAGTCCCGCTACCCTCATCTTTTTCCTCCTACTCTTAGATATAGTTGAGGTTAGTAGTCTCTCTTAATTTGGTATAAATTGAAAATCATGTGTGTTAATGATTATGACATGATTTCCTTGTATGTGCATATTTTTGTGAAAATTCATGCTTAAGTTGTATTTTGAGTTTTCATGAATTTTGTTTCTCATGGTTGATATTGCACCCATATATGTTGTTTGATGTTGTCTTCAAGAGAGTTGTAATAAGCATGCTTGATGTTGTCTTGTTAAAGAAATGTCTTATTGATTGCTTAATATATATGTTTATGCTCATTGAATATGGAGAAGGTAGTTTCTCCTATACTTATGTGAAAGTAAAGAGTTTTGAGCATAGTGATATTGTGGATTAAATCCCTATATGATATGATGTTGTTGATGTGACTGGTTGTTGTGCTTCTAGTTTGAGTCATTGTCTCCCTAGAAAGAAGTCCAAGTGACATTCGGGGATGAATGTTCCATATTGTAACACCCCGGAAATTCTATGACTTAAGTTAGAGCCTCACTTTATGACTAATGACTTAAAAATAGTTAAAATGATGTTTATAGACCTAAACTAATGTAATTGACTTGGTATGGAAGAGTAAAAGTCTAAACGTCAAGAAACGACCACGACGTCCGGAAAGTAGAGAAGAATGTGTTCTAGTGTGTCCTTAGGTTTTGGGCAGGTTTGGGAGTGTCATATGATGGTATAATCTAGTGAAAAGGTTTAAAATAGGTAAATATATGCTCCTAGGGTCAAAACATTCGAATACGACTCCCTGGGACCACACTAAGAGACCCCTAGGAGGACCCTAACCTTGGCCAAGCAAGCTGCCAAGGCAGCTTGCAAGTTATGCATAGAGGGAATGAGAGCGCGTCGCGCACTTACTCCCCCAAGGAGAAAAGTTTCAGTTCGCGACGCGGTCATGTCGCGGACTCTACTGTCTCGAAATTTAATTCCAAATATCTTTAGGGAACAACAAGTCCGCGACGAAAATGCTGAAATTCAGAAATCTATTTTTACTTCATTAAAGAGTCCATTTAAGTGAGGGGTAGTTAGGGTACTTTAGAGGACGTGTATATAATGATTTTTAAGTCAATTTACCTCAGTTTTATCACTCAAACACAAAACCCCAAAGATCTAAACCTAAAGTTCGTCCTTCTCTCTACTCTCTCTCTCTTCTCAAGAACTCCATTGAAGAAGATTAGAGCTTCAAGAAGAAGACCAACTCTCCAAGGTTTCAACTCGGATTTTCGTGGTTAATTCTTTAATAAGGTATGGTTGCTTATCACTCTTGGGATTCATTTCCCTAAGAGGCCCCTTCAAGATGAATTTCAAAATCTTCAATTTCTAGGTTTCAATCCAAAAATGTGGGTCTTCTTTCTAAAGTGAAATTGATGTTATAAACTGACTTTAATTGATGTTATATGAACAATTATGGATGAATTTATGTTGAATTGGTGGTTTCATGAAGAATTCCCATAAAACCCATGTTTCTCCTTCTTTTCCTAATTCTAACACTAGTTTGTGTTGGATATTGACTGAAGGCTATGAATTGAATGTGATGTTATGTAATTCATGAATTACCTTGTATTATGTATTGGCTATGAATTGCTTGGTAATTGAAGTATGGATATTCCACAAAGGGCAAGAAGGTATGAAGGTTGGTTCTTCTTTGAATTAAAGTATGAAAGGTGAATTACTTAGATTGTAATGATGCTATACCTATTGTGTTATTGTGGTGTTGATGACCTAGTTTCCTCATCCTTAACCCTCTACACTTGAATTAGCTATGAAGTATGTATATATATTATGGTATGATTACTATATGATTGAAAGGTAGTTCTCATGATTGTAGTGTAATGTAAAGTGAAAGGTTTACTCACTTGCTAAGTGTTTCTAAAGTGAAAGGACTGTTACTCACTTATGAACACATATGAGCTATTATGATAAGATGTCTACATAAGAGTCTAGTAAAGGCTAATGTGAACTTATGTGATGACTAAATATGATTACAAAAGGGAATCAGATGGTTAGCACCGAGAGCGCATGTAAATGAGATGGGGGTCTCACGTTTAGTAAGTCCGGCTCCCCACATGGTTTTCCTCACGCTAGCAAGTCCGAATTACCCACGATATGTGTTGTCTCATGAGATGGAAACCCCCACGTTTAGTAAGTTAGGGTTTCTAGAAGAAATCTCCTTGACCCTTAACTATGTTCTAACATAGGACTCTAGCTTAGTGGATCCACCTAGATAGCTATGTACAAATGGTTACACCTTAGGCAAGTGTTAGCCCTCTCTTTTCGATGTGGGAGTAGAACACCAGATTCCATGTAGCTCTCATGATCTATGTCGGTTATTGCAATATTTCCCTAATGTTAAAGTAAATGAAGGTATGAAAGTGTGAACTCTTACTATGGCTTTCTTAAGGGTTTCTACATAGTGTAAGGGAGGGTATGGGACTTCTCTTGCACATTGCACTTGTGGCATCCTAAGAGATGGTTGTAGTAGTGTTCTCTTATGATTATGATTATTATGACTTATGTATGTTGAAGCTATGTTATGTATGATCATTATTAATATGGTAAGTTATGATGAAATATGATCTTATGAATGTATGCATGAAGTAGGTTGCTTAATGTGATACGTGGCTTTGAATAGGGTTATGGGGTTTTATTCTTTGCATTGCACTAGTATTGCTTGGGTTGTCTAAATGTTGGGATGATATTATGTTGGTTTGGACTATGATACTTAATTGTGTGCATATTGGATTTACTTGGCAAAAAGCATGTTTTGAATAAAATGTCCTTTTATGCATGTTTCAATGGTTTTTATGCATAGTAGCCATATTTAGTACGTGTGTTGTACTAACCCATATTTTCTCCTTTTTCCCAAACATTTAGGTTCGGGCCGTTGAGGATTCAAGCTTATTTCTCAAGACACTTGGAGTTGCTTCCCCAAGTTGGTGAGTCCTCAATTTCGATGACAAGACCCTATGATCTAGCTTCTACGTTTAGTTCTTTGCTTATGTTGAAAGACATTGTTGTACTTCCTATTTTCAAGACTTCTTATTGATGTAAGGGCTAAGTCCCATTTTCGATACTTCTATGCCTAGATAGTGCATTGTGACGAAGTTAGATTCTATTTTTCATATATGAAGTGAAGTTGAACTTCCAAAGTAACAGTTTTAAATTTTCCTTGATTTTATTCTACAATACATGTTATGATGCATGCTAAGGGCTTGTATAAGACCTCTTTGAGGTCGAATACGCCGGTAACGATTAGGGGTTGCTCTTGGGTGGTTGCAAACACGATCATCTTACTTAGTTGCGCTTCAAAAAGGTGTTATCTCCCTTATTTTTTATTGGAATTCGGTGATTAAAAGTTCCATGCGTCTGTTTTTGTCGAGGCGTTTAGAGTGATTGTATTGCATTGGTGGACCTCCGTTTAAGGTAAATTTTTCCTTGAAGTTGCTTTCCCTTCCCTATCTGTTTTCGAGCCTCGAATTGTATTCAATTTTGGAACACAAGTTCAAGGCATAGTTTAAGACCTCTAGATGGAGCCAATTCCAGCATTTCGAGCATGGATCCCACAATTTCTGTTTGACTCTAAAATTGATCAATTTTCATTTTATGTGTTTTTGATGTTCTAATGACCGTACTTACTTTGTGATCATATTTCTGATAGTGTGGCAGCGTTCGGTATCAATTTAACCTCAAGCTCACTATTGCCTCTTTACTCATTCAACAAGATATTTCAACAAATTCATTCAAGTTCCCTCACATCAAGAATGATTCCATGCTCTCACAAATTAAATCAATAATGAAGTTAGGAATTAATACAACTCTCACTTTCCAAAAGATAAATACATGCAAGTTGCATCCCATCGGTTTGCCCATATTTTGCAATCATCCACAACCTAAGTCATGCAATATCTCGAGGGTATTTTAGGCTTGTTATGGGGTTGAAGGTTAAAGTATGGTCAATTTGGCTCAATGACATCACTTTTTCAAAGCATTTTTGTAATCATCTTCACCTCTTCGCATGTTCTTCTCATGTTTTTCACTTATAAACTCAAACTTAAACTTGTGAATCATTTTATTAGACACCCCATTTATTTCATCACTCTTTCTTTTTCATTTCAATTTTCAAATCCTTGCTCATCTCTTTTTTATTTTTATAAGGAGATGTCTTTTCTTATCGCAACATACTCTACAGTTGAGTCTCTCTTTATCTTTCGTTTCCTTCATCTTGGCTTTCCTTCTTCCTTACTTTCCACATCCCCAACTAAGGTTTTGGCCTAAGTTGGCTATTCAAACAAACCAATGCTTCAAAAAGGATTTATTGGTTAGAAGTTAGGGACACTATAGTTCAAGAGTTTCACAAGGTTGTCAAAATGGTATAGGCTCAAATGGTGCCAAGATGGTTGCACACACTCACGAAGTGGTCCCAAATGATATGGACATTTGTATTTTCTTTCAAAATATGTGCCCTAGATCACTTATTTCATCTACCAAAGTTATATACTCTAACTAAGACCTCACAACACAAGTCACTTCAAACACAATTATTAAGCATAGCTTGACAAGATCAAAAGCTTACATGCGATGTTTATTGCAAGGATCACATCTAAATGCAACTAGTCAACAAATGTTTCAAAAAGATCATTCAAAAGTGCAGCCAAACTGATTTTTTCTTGCAATTTCAACACTAAACACAATGTTGATCATAAGTACTATCCAAGACATCGATATTGAACAAAATTAATTCGCTAATATTATCAACAAAATCTCAAGCATTTCACAACTTCCAAACTCAAGGGGGAAATGATAGAGAGATAAAAGTAAAACTAACACTATTTAATAGGGGCAAGGTACCATGGGTGCCTTAAACCCCACCAAAGAGAAAGATGCACAGTCCTGAATTAAAATAACAGAAAGAAATAAGCTCAAATTGAATTAACCCCTATCGTCCAAAGGGAAATTGAATTTTCCAAGAAGGCAACAGCTGGCCAAAGACCACTTATTAGGTCAGCGAATCACCAAACTAAGAGAGATCACCAACTAGGCCTGTGGCTTGTGAGAAATCATTGACAAACTCAGTGCGTTGAGAGTCGATAGCCAAAAATAATAGGTGAATTGCTAAACAATCATACTCATTTCTAAAGTTTCTAGTATTGTCATGACCTAAGCCTACACCCTGGATATGGATGGTACTCAAGAACCATTGCTAGCCCCAAAGCAAACCCTCATCCCGGCTGACTACAAGCGGAAGACTAACTCATGTATACACAAGCATCAAACTGAAAGAAATGCTAAATAAATAATGTAATAAATCTCAAATTTCTATGAATATATTGAGTATGAAACATAAGTTTTAAATAAAATATTTGAAAGTGATATCTCTCCAAAACTGTCTATCTATGAATGCTCTATTGTGCAAAGATGAGTGTCGGGACAAGACCCGTGACTCCTTAAGAGAACTACTACTAACAACTCATAAAACTGGAGTTCGCTAAAAGCAAGGAAGTCTAACTCAAAAGCTCACGAGCGGATGAAGTGATCTCAATAGAATCTGGTTGAGGACCTAAGAACCTATATTTGCATCATTAAAAGAAGCAGATAGAATGTCATTAATACATTGAATGTACAAGTATGTAATATAGATGAATAACAAATAACTGAATGAAAGAACTACAATAGATGTAGATATACACTCAACTGATTGTAAAGAAATAAAAGAGTGAATTCATTAAAACTTTACAAAAAAACTTACTTATCTCTGAACTCAACTTATTAATTGATATGATAACCACTTTTAACTCTATTTGGCGGATTCTCTAACCGACAACCATCACTATGAACTGTGTGACCTCTCGTCCATGCTGCCAAAGTTGTCCTATACCGTGTCGGGGTATTGAACCTCTCAACCAAGTGAATCCTCTAAGCAATAAAGCTTCATCTAAAAAGTATGATCATTTACCCATGTTGGCAACATGATTTTGAGTAGTATAATCTCAGGCATATATCAGTGCTCAATACTACTCACAATAATTATATACTCCTGCTCTAATGTATAAAACACACTTTTTATCTATTCTGAGTAATGGTGGCAAATGGGCTGGTTGGGCCAAATTTGGGATAGTTGAAAATGGGTCAATCTAAAATGGGTAATAATTCAACCCATCCATATTTGATATGGGTAAAAATTGATTGGGTAACAAATGGGTTGGGTAAAATACTAGTTTACCCATATTTATCCATATTTTCATGAGTAAATAGTACTCTACTTAAAAATTCAATATGGAGAAAATATTTTAGTCTTTTTTTAGATGAAAAATATTGAAAATGCTTCATTTAGTTTTATTGTATCATAAAAGTAAAAAAAAAAATCCTATAACTTTTCAATATAAAATAAATTTATGTAATAACAAGGGGAAAATATTTTTAATTTCCAAGTAAATGAATATTTGCATTTTAGGACTAAAACATGTGCACTTTAAGCAATGTCAATACTAATACATGACTTGCTTATTTTACACTATTATTTATTATCCAATATAAAATTAAACAAATAAAAAAATATAATTATAATTAACAAAAGAAATGTACATTTAAAATATATATTTTTGGAAGGCCAAAGACTTCACTTCTTCAATTATAGAGAAATATAATTAGTTCTATAGAAGAACATAAAAAGGAAGAGAAGTTACAATATTTTTAGTGATATCATGAATTTTGAGTGAATAAAAGTTAGAATCTTAACTCATTTGGCTAATCCATATTTTACCCATATTATACCCATAGTTTACCCATATTTTAATGGGCTGAATATGGGAATCAACCCATACTTTACCCATGTAAAAAGTCACTCACCTAACCCATTAAAATATGGGTGGGTTGGGTCTGAGGTATTTACTCAAAATACCCTCTTAAAAGAGGTAACTGCTCTGAAATATCTCTGAACCCATAACTCATCTAGAAATCAAAGTTTCTCTTTTCTCATTGTAATAAAATGATGCATTTGGGACTTCTTAGTTCCCTTATAATCTTTCACAAATCATTTTTCAAACTCTTTCTCAAGATTCAACTTTAGTTTCTCAGGAATTGGTTTAAAACAATTATGTTTGTTTTAAAAGATTCTCAAAAATTATAACTCAAAATAGGGTTCATGCTGAAATATAGAAATGAATATATCAACTGAAGGATCTCAATAATAATATAGCAAACTCAATACTCAGAAATCAAGAACATAGAAATCAATGATACTAATCATCTTAAGAATACTAAAAATCCAGGAATTTAGGACTGAGAATCAATAACCTAACTCATATCAAGAATTTAAAACTCAAAATCAATTCAAAATGAATAACCTAACTCATATCAAGAATTTAGAACTCAAAATCAATAACTTAACTCATATCAAGAATTCAGAATTCAAAATCAAAAACTTAACTCATATTAAAAATTCTTGAAACTAATGGTATAACCGTAGATTAAACTTTTACTGACTGAATCATGATATAGGACATGATGACGAACTAGTCCAACACTATGATAGCCTTACATACCTGATTATGAAGCTATTAGATTGAAACCTTTTGTGGAGACTTGATTTTATCTTGAGCTTGAGGAAGAACATTAGGTTTTTTAGAGAAAACCTTTTATCTCTGAGTCTTGGTTCTTGCTCTCTATAAAGAAACTCTTTTATTGAAGTTCTTAGAGTGGAAGAACATGGGCAAACCTTGGGCGGAAGGATTCTCTTGGTATCTTTAATTTTGACAAGAAGGTTTTAGGGTTCTTGTTGGAGAAGAGGAATCCTATGTTGGTTTTAACCGAATTTTTAAATACTTGAATGTTTAGATTGATGATTTTAAGAGGAAAACTAGTTAGTTATGAAATACTCAGTCAAAACACTCAAAAACGACTTAGAATATGTTTAAAAACTTAGGAAAGTACCAAAATAATCCTAAAACGTGTGCAGGAAGTTATAGAAAAACATTACCGGAAGCCTTTACGCAAGGGTCTATCATTTGTTGAAATTTCCATTTTCCGTAGGTCTAGTCATAGAACATCAATCGCCTGACAGGGCTTTACTTAAACAAGCATAACTTTTTACTCCAAAATCAAAATGACCAAAAACTTAGTGGCCTTTGAAAGAAGACGTGTATACCTCTAATTTGATATGTAATGGTCCACCTTACTCATTATGAGTTGCGGTATATGGTCATTTGAAGTTGACCTAAGTAGAATCTTATGTCAAAACTTAATTGGTAATGAAGCTTTCAACTCAACTTTGTGCTAGGGGTTTCTTATGACCTTAATTCACCTCCAAATATATTCTCACACTAAAGAATTGACCTTGAAATCTAAGTATAAGTTAAGAATTACCCGACACGACCTTATACGTAAATGAAGAATAGTTTGTTTCTTAACTTAGAAATTTTTGGGGTGTTACAATATCCCCCTTGGGATCATTTGTCCACGAATGATGGTTAAACTAAGAATGGAAGTTAAATGAATTACTTTTACTATCTTTTTGAATTCTGAACTTGTCTACTAGTATAGGCAAAATTGATTCATACTGAGAGTTTTGAAATTAGACTAAAGCACACTTGCCACGAAGAGTGAAATAAGATTTCAAGATTACAGGTCATGACATAAACTTTCTAAGCATCACAATAAGAGCATCAAATCCCTCCCTTCTATCATTACTCAACTACTATCATCAAAATCATTATTAAAACTAAAAGGATTGTTGAGGGAGCTTAGAGAAAAACATCATAAAAATGATTCATTCAAGAAACCTGATATAAGAATATGCTTGACATAACATTATTTTGCCAACCATAGAGGGTAAACCATGAATTCGCGCGATGGGCATACTATGAGATATGAGTGCATATCTTAATAGGTTCATATCATGAGGCTATTATTCACAATTGTATGCATAAGACTGAGATCAATGGGCTAATGTCTTTGCCACTCATTCTGGGAACTTAGCATAGATGTGAATATGTCTGAAGCGTATGAGCATAGGTCATGGAAATAATTCAAATATTAGAAACATTAATATGATGTTGTAAATATTGAACTTTGAAGAATGTGTTAGAGTATGAATGAATTGATATAACACTATAACTCTTTCAGAATACATCACTATTTTATTCTTAAAACTTGACTTGGTTTCTCATCTTATCATTTCCTTTTAATGTTTAAAGCAGACACTTTAAAATTTTTGATATATTCCATCTTTTCTAAACTAGTCTATATTCAATTTAATCTAATACTTGGGAAATGCTACTGTCATCTCTACTAAAATTTCCACTGCAGGCACTAAGATCCCTTCTAAGGCTTCTTTATGAGATACTACTTTTAACTTCTTCCGGCTTCTATAGAAGACTTTCTATAACCTTTACCCGCATTTACCTATAAATCGTAATCAAAGTGTTAATATTCTAACTTCTCTTTCGTATCCCACTAATACCATCCTTCTAAGTTCATATCTAGCTAACTGGAGGAAACTTGACCGATATTGAAAAGGCTCATCATTGGGTAGGCTATATAAAATATCTTCTAACAAACTCTTAAGGGTAATAAATAATGTTTACATCAGTCTACCCCACATCGATAGCTCAAATATACTATCCAGGCACACAAAAATCATAAACCTAATTATAACATTATTTGACTATACGATCTCAGGTACACCTCGTATGCTCTTGTTAATCTAATGACTTAGACACACTTCATTGCCCTCACCCAAGGGTCATAATACCTCACTTGTACCACTCACATTTATAAAAAAGTAACACCTTAATTCCTTACCTAGTTTATGTCAGATCTACTAGATCAGATATCAAAACTAACATCATTACCCTCATGTTGCCATCTTTTTTATTACCACACTCATATCAAATTACAACTTAGTGTGTAGTACTAAATATGGATATCAATATAATTGATCACATACTATACTAACTTATGACTACTTGATCAAATCAAGAAACACTCGCTCACTAAGACCTCATGACAAGTAGTCAATATTTATCTCACAACTTACATATTTACAGATTACTGTCACATTTCCTTTCACAAGTTCAATACAATTTGCCTATTTATTGTACATCATTACTTAATTGGTTCTATATTCCTCTGAATACCATGGGGCTCTCCGTTGAAAAATCATAAGTCTAGCTTCGATATATCGCATATCAAATACTCGACTCTTCTATTCAACACATATATTTGGTCTTCACTAAACATTATTTATTACCCTTAACGTAGATGAAGTGATCTCAACAGACTCTTGTTGAAGATCCAAAGAGCATGTATCTACATCATTAAGAGATATAGGTTGAATGACATCAATACATTGAATGTACGAGTATATGATATAACTGAATAACAAATAATGGAATGAAAAGACTGTTATAGGTATAGATATATAGTAAACGGAATGTAAACAAATAAAGGAGTGAAATCATCAAAATTTTACAAAAGTACTTACTTAACTCTAGACTCAATATATTAAAAGGATTGAAATCATTAAAACCTTACAAAAGTACTTACTCATCTCTGAACTCAATATATTAAAATGAGTGAAACCATTAAAACTTTACAAAAGTACCTACTCATCCATGGACTCAATATATTAATTGATATAATAAAAATACACTTTTAACTCTATTTGGGAGATTCTCAAACCAAAAACCATCACTATAAGCTATGTGATGATTGTCATATACCCTGTCGGTATCTAGAACCTCTTAGCCAAGTGGACCCACTAAGAAATAAAAAGTATGATCTTTTATCCATTTTGGCAAAACATGGTTTATAAGGATTTTGAGTTTTTTGAACTTAGTCCCATATCGGTGCTCAATACTACTCCTAATAATTCTATACTCATACTCTAATGCATAAAACATACTCTTTTTCAGTTTTGAGGTAATTACTCAAAATACTCTCTTAAAATGGGTAACTACACTGAAATATCTATGAACTTATAACTCATTTAGAAATAAAAGTTTTTTCTTTTCTCAGTGTATAAAATGATGCATTTGGGACTTCTTAGTTCCCTTATACTCTTTCACAAATCATTTTTCAAACTCTTTCTCAAGATTCCTCTTTACTTTCTCGGAACTCAGTTTAAAATAATTATGTTTATTTTAAAAGATTCTCAATAATAATAACTCAAAATAGGGTTCATGCTGAAATATAGACATCAAAAAATCAACTCAAGGATCTCAATAACAATATAGAAACTCTATATTCTGAAATCAAAAACTCATAGCTCAAAGATACTACTCATCTTAAGAAACTTCAAAATCCAAGAGTTTAGGACTCAGAACCAATAACCTAACTCATATCATCCTTTTCGTGAGCTTTGAAGTACATATTTTAGCCTTAAAAATGTAGATTTTGAGGGATAAAAATTGCAGTTTTTTACAGCATTTTTGTGGGGAAAAAAATGTAGTTTTCTTATTTAGTTTAGAACACCATTTTTTAGGATATAAAAGTATAGATTTTTTGAACGAATCACTACACTTTGACAGTTTAAAAGTCTAGTAGTTTGAGTCTAATAGTGCTTGAAAATACTACTTTCAAATTAAAAGGAAGAAGAAACGTTATATTAAAAGGCCAAAATGAATGTTATAAGTTTTGCTAGAATTATCACTTTTTTTAGTCTTGAAAGCTACATACAACTTAAGTTTATTATTCCCAAGAAGGAACAAAATATTTAATAGCGTTACTTATCAACACTCACTTAGGCCTCACCTTAAGGAATAGAAAACTTATCATTTAAAACTCCCAAATGAATTTGAAACTAGTCATACGGCTAAAATAATTACCTTTAGAAAATATATTTTTGAGGAAATAAATAGGGAAGTAGACCCTTATATTTCATTAACAAAAAATAAAATGTAAGTTAAGTCCCATTAGTTAGGGATATATATTTTAATAAAATAAATGTAACTATAGAATAAGTCTAAATAGTAGGCCTATTCTATATTCTTTACATCACTCATTTATGAGAAAAAATATATTTTATATTATCACTTTTTAAATTAAATATTACTAAAATATTTGAATTTCTTAGCATGTTATTTCAAGATTTTAGATATGCCAACGTATTCAAAAAAACAAGGTACATACATATATATGTCATGCACATAAAGGTAAATTCTATATTTAATATTTAGTTTTCTCTATACATGACCTATTATTTTGTTATACTTTATATTATTTTTCTCATATCTATTATTCCTTTTACAAACGTTATTTTTTTATGTAATTTATAAATCTCTACACTTTAATATACATATTATTTTACTACATATAATCAATCATCAATTTGTCCCTACATATAATTAAAATAATAAATATTCATAGATTTTAAACAACTTGTGTGTACATACTAGACTTCATAATAAATATATTTAAGATCACAAACTTTATATAATATTTTAACATTTAGTATCATTATTATTTATTTTGTTTTGTTTATTTTTAGAAAACTCCATTTTATGTATTTTCAATCAAAAATATATATTACACATACTACTATATATTTAAACCCGACTATTATCTTATTTTATTTCCCTTTACGTCTTAACTCTATATATAAATAGACTACAAATTTTTATATCCTTTAAACTCAATATGCATATTTTAGGATAAGTTTATATAAGACATATCTATATTTTTTAACTTATAAAATTGTCATACATTTTAAGCACATTTATTTATTTATTTCACTATGTGATAAATCTACTAGTATTAAATTTATTTTTTAGATGTACAGATGTCATACCTTGTATGTTACTCTTTTTCTTAAACTAACAAAATTTACTTAATATTGATTTTAAAGAAAACAAATGAGTAAATTTTCCTAATTATTTTCCTAGTTTAAGGACTATCTTCGAATAGGCTTTGAGGGATGCTTAATATCTTCCCCTTGAGTAACCAAAACCCTTACTCATAATCTCTTTGGTTTCGCAAATTAAACAGAGTTTACATTTACATGTTTTAAAAAAATGGTTTTCCTAATATCTCCTTAAAATTAGGTGGCGACTCTAAAACAAAACAATTTTCAAAATCAGAGTGGTAGCCATATTATGTTGTGAATTGTTTCGGCTAGTTCGAAATAGGGTGCGATAGCTTGGCGACTCTTCTGGGAACTGATTTAGGTTTTAACTTTAGAAAACTTAATTTAGGAATAATATTTGTGGTTACTTGTTTATTTCTACTTATTTGCTTTACCGAAATGATAAATTGTTACTGCTTTCCTCGCACTGTCATTTGCACTTTCTATTGAGTATTTGGTTGTACACAAACACACACTGAATAGTGTTTTGCACTCCTCCAAAACTATTTTTGGATTCCTTAGTTTCAGAGTTTGTGCAATTGATATAGTGCGCCTTCTCGCAATTACTCAGTCCCACTCTCAATCATCTAGGAAAAATCCTACTCTAGAAATGCGTCATGTTGCATTGCCTTAGGAAAGACAATATAAGGTATTGTCGTTGCGTTTAGGAAACTACCCACATGTCAATGAGTTTCATCTTTAAAACTCAACGACATACATTTTATGTGAAATTGATTTGAATGATCCATACTAAAACACGTATGTAACACCCTGGAAACTAGTAGGATAAACTAGAGTTGACGTGAGGATAAGAGTCATATATATTATTCCATGTACTTAAAATAAAGGTTTTCGTGTTAGAACATCAAGGACCAACTAGGGGCCCTTGAGGAGGACCCCTGAAATCTGCCAAAAATGGTGGACCACAGCTTGACCCACGCCTCATCGGTGGGTCCACGCCCCATGGAGGGAGCAACCGTGGGTAGACCAAAAGTCCCAGTAACCAACCCAGGCCCAACCAATACGGGTCGTGGGTCAGTTCACACCCCGTGGGTGGGTGCTCGTGGGTGGTGGTTGGGTGATACTTTTAAAGGTTAAGTCTAGGGGTACTTTGGAGTTTTTCGGTTTTAAGTAGGATTAAGTGGTGTCGATTTAACCTAATTTAGGACACCTATATAAAGACTTTAGACCCTTAATTTAGTGATTCCAAATTATTATTTCAAAACCCACCAAAAAGAACCCAATTCCCTCTCAAAAATCCTCTATCTAGAAAGTGAAGAAGAACAAGAAGAAGAGGGTCAAGCTAGGTCAAGACTCCATTGTTTCAAGCTTGCTAGGCTTTATAATCAAGGTATGATAGCTTATTCATTCATGGACTCATTTCATCCATGTTTCCCCCAATTGTGAAGATGAATTCCCAATTCTAATTAGGGTTCCTTCCTACATTGTAGGTATTGTTGTATGTTGATCAAATTGAGTGGATAATGATTGTTTACTTGTTTATGAGTGTTTATGATGTAATTACATGGTTTTAGTAAGAATTTACATGTATTCTTGATTAACCTAAGATTTTAAGGTGAAATTGATATAGTTGAGTTTTATGCCATGAAAAGGGAAATTGAGGGCTTAGATGTGATCTTCTAAGATTGATGAATTTCTTTATCAATTGCTTGAGATTAGAAAACCTAGATATGAATTACTTTAAAGTAAATCTTGTAGTCATGAATTGATTAGATTAGGGCTTAAATGATGAATCATGATTAGTAGTGTTGAAATTGAGTCTACATGAAGATATATGATTAAAATTGGTCAAGGATGAAGCATGTGGCTAGGTTGTCTTGAGAATTAGGCATATATGATGACCATGTGAAGTATTGCTTTGAGAGTAAGATGATTATGACTATGATGTAATTGTGGTGTTGTTGAAGAGCTATTCTCACATACACACTTTTGCATGACTATGAATGAAGTGTCCATGATTATGATAATGTTTTTGTGATTCATTGAAAGGCTATTCTAATGAACATATAATGAATATGATGTGAAAGATTTTCTCACTAAATGATGATTCTAAGGTTGAAAGACTATTCTTACCTGCTATCTTATGAATTATGTTCGATTGAGTGTCAATACATTATTCCATAAAAATGAACTCGTGTTATGACTTAATATGAACTCTGTGGGAATTAATGCTTAGCACCGAGTGGATATTGATATGACATAGAAGCCCTCACGTGAGTTGAGGCCGAGTTTCTAGGAGCAATCTCTTGAGATGGATGCCCTCACATGAGTTGAGGCTGGGTATCTAGTAGCAATCTCTTTATCCCATAACTATGTGCCCTCATAGGTTACTTGGCTATTGGATCCACCCAAAGCTAAGACAATGGTTCTACCTTAGGCAAGTAGAGCAACCCTTTTCGGTGTGGGTAACATCGAATTCCATGTTAAGCTCACATGGTCTATTTCGGTTAAGGCTTATTCCCATAACAAGACTATGAATTATGAATCATGGTTACTCAAAAAACGTTACTTAGCATGGGTGAGATTTATGGGGTCTTATTCATGCATTGCACAAGTATGCTTTGAAGGTAGCTATGGTGTGTTCATTTTATGTTATGATGATCTATGTAGTGAATATGCTTATGACTTATGCTTATGATGTATCCTTAAACTTGTATTGTTGCTATAAGTCTTTTCCTTGATATGTTTGACTCAAGGTGAATGTTCCCTTGTCTATGAGAAATAAGTTAAGGATGAGATCAAAAGAATGATAAAGATGAATGAGGATCTAAAAGTGACTTGCTTAGCATGGGTGGGATTATGGGGTCTTGTCCATGCATTGCACAAGCTTGCCTTGAGGTGACTTATGAAGTGTTTCTCTATGTTATGTTAAACTAGATTGCATTGATTATGCCTATGGCTATGTTGTTATCTCTTATGCTTATTGCCTATGTTTTATGATGATATTTATTATACTTATGACCTAGGTTATTGTCTCTTATGATTATGGTATATGTCTTATATTGAATAATGCCTCTTATATGCTTATGTTGATGATTTATGCTAGCTATCATATTTAGTACATTATTGTACTAACACATACTTTTGCTTACATTCTTATCAAATGTAGGGTTCGGCGATATTGAGTTCCATCCTTATGGCTAGGTTCATAGTAGATCAAGAAGAGAAGTTTTGGTGACTCCTCATAGCATCGAGGACTTGATCACCCTTTCTTTTATGTTTAGATTTTGTATGGGTTGTGTCCCTAACTCTTTTCAATTATTAGATGGTTTGAGACAAGTGTAATAGACTTCCGCTTTGTTTTATGAGACTTCGATTGTATTGAAAATGCTTTAAATTTCCACACTTTACTATTATCTTATGTTATGATATGCTAAGTGGCTTACATGGAGCCTTTCGAGGTTCTAGGTGCCTTGTTACATCTAGGGGGAACCCCTGGGTCGTGACAATGTAACAGATTTGGAGCAAATAAACTTATCATACCCTATACCTTTCTTTCAGATAAACATCAACCAAAACCTGCCGAATATCCAAATGGTTGTTTCAGCGCCACACATCCTACAGAATTAGTGGCAAAACATCAATAGAATACACATGGCTGAGATTTGAGGGCACTTGGGAGCACTATTGTAACTTTAAGGGACACAAGGCGATAAAGTCTTCTTTACTCAGCTAATGGGGTTCTAGGACCCAAGCACCATAACTTTCAAATTCTCAAATTTTCAGATCACTCCTACATTGGAGGAGTTCAGTAGTTTTACCGAACTATAGATTAGAGGAAGGTTGTCGTTGATCTCATCGGCCCAATGTCCAGGGGATTTCTAAGTCTCGTTGAGTTGCATATATTTCTGTCGTTGAGATATGTGGAAGGTGGAAAGGTCAAGCTAGACTGCCACTTTCAAAGGTTTTGGCATCTTGAAGGATACGATGAACACCAATATGAGTTTGCATGTGCCTGTGGAGCATGGGTACATCTAAGTCTAATGGTATTCATTATGTCTCTTTTGGGAGTCATGGTATTCCCGATGAGGTCCCATTCCGTCGACGTAAATATATTGCCAATGGTTATAAGCATCTTTAACAATCCGCAAAGATTTTCTTTGGTGCCTATGATCCTAGCAGAAGTACTCCGTTCATTGACAGCCTGCAAGAGGGGGCACGACTTCTTTGGAGGGTGTAATATGTTGCTACAGATCTGGGCAAGGGAGCATTTCTATCGTCGTGATCCACAGATGGATTATTGCATAGACACATGTAGCAGGATCAAAAGCCACAAAGATCGCCTCTGATATTGGATGGGTGCGCCGACAAGAAGGGAAGAATGGCACATATTTTTGAACAACCTTACAGGAGATGCCATCCAATGAAAGTTTTCTTGGATAAGAGGATTGACATTTGCAAGGACTCGGTATTTGTTCTATATCAAGTTAATAGGGCTAAGGGGATTAAACCATATGCACATATTGAAGTTATGCGACAATTTGGAGTTGTCCAAGGCATTCCGCTATGGTCAATCATGGGATTACATGAGGATGCCTTCACTTCAGTCTCACTAGAGTGGATAAGATATTTGCAAGCCGAATGAGAATACATGGTTGATTTAAACATGGGAGAGGAAAGCTGGTGTATGCCGAAATATTGCGCTTGGCTAACTACTGTGAGTCATATGGCTCATCCAAGCGTATAAGGGCTTTGAGGGTTTGTAGACAACCAACATATTGATTGGGTTAGAAAATCAGTGCTTCCTCGCATGAGATTCACTGCACCCATGTACAATCACATAGTTCCTGGATCCATAGATTATTTAATCCGTGCGGTTAAGGAAGAAGACTCGGAAGAGGATCCAAAAGAAAACCCAAAAGAGGAACCCCCCGCTGTAGCAAGAGATCGGAGACAGTAAACGGGGGAAAGGGGAATGGTTTCCCCATGTCCTCCCTTTCTCATTCAAAAATTCTCAAAACCCTCTCAATCATTTTGCTCCGAACATCGATTTCAAGGTAATGTTCTCGTTCCTTACGTTATTTACTTCGATACTTAATTGCGATTGCATTACGTTAAACAATGGATTAGAAAGGCCTTAGGGTAGTTTTCAAAATTTGTGAAAATAGGTTGCTTGATTTTCTAGAAAAACGTAGCATGGACACTCCCCTTACGTTCACAACGTTCGTACACATTCTGAGCATAAGGATTTCGCAAAAATATGGTTGAAACAATGCCTAAACGGGTGGGGAAGTTGAAAAGTCTCTTGATAAAAATCCAGATTTAGACATCATTTAGGGGTTATTTTATTAAAATAATTGCATATTTAGGTACTAGGGTACTTTATAGACTCTGATCTGCTGAAAATTCTGTGAAAATGAGGTTTTTGGGATGAAGGGGCACCATGATCGCACCTGAGGTTCGTCCTAGATGAAGGCCACTTTGGCGCCCTTCATCCCGATGTGGCTGCCTTCTTCATCCCGCAGTGGCGAAATTTGTGCCGTTGTGGCAAGATTCAGTAGGGCAGTAGTGTAACATCCGACAATTTAAAAATGAATATGAAGAAGCTTGAAATTTGGAAAAATTTAAAATCTGGAAAATTTGGCTAAGTGTGGAAATCAGTGAGTTTTTGGCCAACTTTGAGCAGTCATAACTCCTAGATCAGGATGATTTAGGAGTAGTTCCAGTTATGGTTTCGAAGCTTGTGGAACGATCTTTCCAACGCCACTGAGTTTGCTCGATTCCGAGTTCGTATGAGCGAGTTATGATCTTTGAAAGTTGGGCAGTTGGCAGGGATTCCGTTCCGGAAATTTAAGGGCATTTTGGTCTTTTCACAAATAATTTCTTTTGAGCTTATATTGTTGTATTAGGCTGATATTTGGATCATTTTGTCCCATTTTTAAAGAGAAAGAGTTAGGGTTCAAGAGAAGAAGAAGAGAAGAAGGAGAAGAAGAAGAGAAGAAAGAGGAGATCAACAAGATTTGTCAAGATCATTGTGGATTTTCGTCGGGGGTGATCCCTATCAAGGTATGTGAGTCTTTAGTGTGGGTTTATCCTTTCCCCCCACATACCAAGCTCGTTTTTATGATTTGAGAAGAGATTGGATTTGTTGTTGAAGTTGTTGAAGTTGTTAGTTGTTGTTGATGTTGTTAGTTGTGTTGTTGAAGTTATTGTTGGTTGTGGGACAGGATTGGGCTGTGTATTTGAGTTGTGACCTATTGTATATTGAGGGATTTTATGATCCTTAGTGTTGGTTGGTTCATACCCCCACACACCAACTCGTTTTTAATTCCAAGAGAAGATTTATTGGTTGTTGAAGTTGTAGTGGTGTTGTGTTGAAGTTCTTGCTGATTTAGTACAGATTTCTGGCTGTGATTTTTGAGTTGAATCTATTGTATAATAAGGGTCTTTATGATTCTAAGTGTTGCTGCTGAAACCTTGAGGTTGAGAGGGTTTAGAATTGGAAAGAAACAAGGGGAAAAAGTCGGATTTTTGGGGAAAAAGGGGCTGGGCTGTTGCACCTCTCCTAGTGCCAAGGACACCAATCCTTCCCTTTCATTCACCATTTCTTTTTTTATACATGTTCCTAGGTATTATACCTATGTTTCCTAGTTGTTTCCAACACTCCAAGGTACTTCCAAAAGTCAAGTAAAACTACAAGTCAAGTGAAGTTAGTTTCCAAGTCAAGTGAAGTTAGTTTCCAATTCAAGTGAAGTTAGTTTCCAAGTCAAGTGAAGTCAAGCTTAGAAGTAAGTAAGTCAAAGCAAGTCTTTAAGGTTTTCCAAGAGTCTTCATTGAGCGTTTTAACTTCATTCTAAGGCTCAAGTTCCAAGTTAAGTATTGAGTTTCAAGTCAAGTCAAAAGTTAAGAGTTTCATGTTAAGTTAAGAGTTTCACATCAAGCCAAGAGTTCAAGTAAAGTAAAGAGTTTAAAGTTGAGTTCTTTTCTCAAAGTTATTAGGGAACTATGTATTCCCAAAGAAGTTTTAAAGAAATGTTTTTACATTTAAACAAGGTTGGAAATTGAGATTTCCAAAAAGCCTTCGGGCTAGTTTTTGAGTAATTATCTCATATCAGCAGGAAGAAATATGTTTTAAAAACATAAGAGCCAGTACATTTTTGGGAGTAGTATCGAGCACCGAATTGGGGGAGCATTCAAAGAACCCACAGCCCCCATAGAACCATGTTAGCCACCATGGGTAGAAAAGGATCATACTTTTTAGATGAATCCTTTTCAGATTAGACTAGTGGATCCATTAGGCAGTTCAGGTCTTATACCTTTGGCCGGGTATAAGATGCTCTGGCAGCGTGAGGTCGATCGCTGTATCATCACTATAGCTCTTATGTGATGGTTGTCGGTTAGAGAAACTCCCACAGCAGTTATTGTATTTTTCATACACAAAGATTATTGTATTTTTTATATACATCAGTTCATTGTATTTTTATACACATTTCAGGCTTATTGTATCCTTGTATACACACAGAGTTCATAGCATGTTTTAAGCAATCTTTCTTTATATCGCACTTGTTTTAAATTGCCTTATATTGAAAGAAGTCAGTCAGGTTGAGTTAAGTTGAGCCAGGTAAGCTATTCAGTTTCTTCCAGTTTTCCTTCTAGCCTTTGTTGCTTAGTTTTCCAGTTTGCATACTCGTACATTCCATGTACTGATGCCAGTTGGCCTGCATCGTTTGATGATGCAGATTCAGGTACCCCGGATCAGCATCCTGCACGTCGTTGATCCAGCTGAGCACTCCAGAGTCAGTGGTGAGCCTCCTTGCATTCCGGAGGACTCAATTATTTTGTGTTCTTAGTTTTTGTTTTATTAGGATGTTGCGGGGTCTGTCCCAACATCCATCTCAGTATTTTAGAGGCTTCATAGACAGACAGTCAGTCAGTTAGTTTTGAGTCTCTCATCTATATATATATGTAAATATTCTATTTTGAGATTCGAGTTGCCTTTATGGCCATATTTTATAAGTTAAGTTGTTTTGTAATATTGCATTGCATTGAGTTATTCTGTTGAGGTGCCGGTCCCGCCCAGGGTGTAGGCTCGGGGCGTGACAAACTTGGTATCAGAGCACAGAGTTCAGGAGTCCTAGGGAGTCTATGAAGCCGTGTCTGTAGAGTCCTAGTTATCGGTGTGAAGCGCGCCACATCTATAATTGGGAGGCTGCAACATTTAGGAAGATTTCTCATTTCTTTCACACTCATTTCATGCGTTAGAGTTGATCTCTAAAAAGTTTCTTTCTAATCCATGCTTGCGCGTGTTTCAGATAGTCATGCCTCCACGAAGAGTTGGTAGAGGGCGTCTTCCTAGACGTTATGTTGATGAGCAAGAGTTACCCTATGCACCGGGAGTGCAAGATCAAGGGGAAGTTTCTAATGCCGAGTTCAGAGAGGCAATTAGAATGTTGAGTCAAGCTGTAGCAAATCAGATTGGTCAGCAAAGAGGAGCTCGACATGAAGGAGCTGACACTTCAAGGATTCGTGAGTTCTTGGGGATGAATCCTCCGAGTTTTATGGGTTTGAGCACTACTGAAGATCCAGAGGATTTCATTGAGGAGTTGAAGAAGATTTTTGATGTGATGCATGTGGCAGATATTGAGCGGGTTGAACTAGCTGCTTATCAATTGAAGGATGTTGCTAGAACTTGGTTCGACCAGTGGAAAGGGGGCAGAGCTGAGAATGCACCACCTACAAGTTGGGCCGATTTTGAGGAAGCTTTCTTGGGGCATTTCTTTCCTCGAGAATTGAGAGAGGCCAAGGTACGTGAGTTCCTCACACTTAAGCAGGAGTCCTTGAGTGTTCATGAGTACAGTTTGAAGTTCACACAATTATCCCGCTATGCTCCGGAGATGGTTGCGGACATGAGGAATAGAATGAGCTTGTTTGTTGCTGGGTTGTCTCGGTTGTCGAGCAAGGAAGGTAGGGCTGCAATGCTTATCGGGGACATGGACATATCAAGGTTGATGGTTTATGTGCAGCAGGTTGAGGAAGAGAAGCTGAGGGACAGAGAAGAGTTCAGAAATAAGAGAGCTAAGATCGGGAACGAGTCCGGGCAGCAGAGAGGTAATTCAAACCGTTCCTCCTTTCAGCAAAGGCAAAAGGGACCTGCTCCATCATTTGCTAGAGCACCTGCACCCAGATACAGAGGTGAATTTAATGTTCAGAATTCGAAGGACTTCAGGGCTAGACCAGCACAATCTTCGGGTAGTGTGGCGCAAGGGAGTAGTAAGCCTCCTGTTTGCGCCAAATGTGGTAGGAACCACTCAGGTATTTGTCGAGATGGCTCCATTGGTTGTTTCAGGTGTGGTCAGAATGGACATTTCATGCGAGAGTGTTCAAAGAATAGGCAGGGTAATGGAAGCAATAAAGCACAGTCTTCTTCAGTTGTTCCACCAGACAGGACGGCACCTAGAGGAGCTACTTCTAGTGTAGGTGGAGGAGCAAACCGCCTTTATGCTATCACCAGTCGCCATGAGCAAGAGAATTCTCCGAATGTTGTCACTGGTATGATCAAAGTCTTTGCTTTTGATGTGTATGCTTTGCTAGACCCAGGAGCGAGTTTATCTTTTGTAACTCCTTATGTTGCAAATCAGTTTGAGGTTCTTCCTGAAAGACTTTGTGAACCCTTTTGTGTTTCTACACCTATTAGGGAGTCTATTCTAGCGGAAAGAGTTTATCGTGATTGTCCTGTTTCTATCAATCACAAGAGCACCATGGTTGATTTGGTTGAGTTAGACATGGTAGATTTTGATGTCATTCTAGGTATGGATTGGCTTCATGCTTGTTATGCATCGATAGATTGTAGAACTCGAGCAGTCAAGTTTCAGTTTCCGAATGAGCCAGTCATAGAGTGGAGTAGCAGTTCAGCAGTGCCTAAGGGTCGTTTTATTTCGTACCTTAAGGCAAGAAAGTTAGTTTCGAAGGGTTGTATCTATCACTTAGTCCGAGTTCATGATTCTAGTGTTGAGATACCTCATTTCCAGTCAGTTCCTATAGTAAGAGAGTTTCCAGAAGTGTTTCCTGATGATCTACCCGGAATTCCTCCTGAGAGAGAGATAGATTTCGGCATAGATCTCATTCCAGATACTCGTCCTATCTCTATTCCGCCATATAGAATGGCACCAGCAGAGTTGAAAGAGTTGAAAGAGCAGTTGAAAGATCTCCTAGAAAAGGGTTTCATTCGACCGAGTGTCTCACCTTGGGGTGCTCCGGTTTTGTTTGTGAAGAAGAAAGATGGTTCCCTTAGAATGTGTATAGATTACCGCCAGTTGAACAAGGTTACCATCAAGAACAAGTACCCTCTTCCGAGGATTGATGATCTTTTCGATCAGCTTCAGGGTGCCACTTGTTTTTCAAAGATTGACCTCCGATCCGGCTATCATCAGTTAAGGGTAAAGGAAAGTGATATCCCAAAGACAGCTTTCAGAACCAGGTATGGTCATTATGAGTTTTTGGTCATGTCCTTTGGTTTGACTAATGCGCCTGCAGCTTTCATGGATTTGATGAATAGAGTCTTCAAACCTTATTTAGATATGTTTGTTATTGTCTTTATTGATGATATACTAGTCTATTCAAGGAATGAAGAAGATCATGCTAGTCATCTCAGAACAGTTCTTCAGACTTTGAAAGACAAGGAGTTGTATGCTAAGTTCTCTAAGTGTGAGTTTTGGCTTAAGTCTGTGGCATTCCTAGGCCACATTGTGTCCGGTGATGGAATTAAAGTTGATACTCAGAAAATTGAGGCAGTGCAGAATTGGCCTAGACCCACATCTCCAACTGAAATTAGGAGTTTCTTGGGATTAGCTGGCTATTATAGAAGGTTTGTTGAAGGGTTCTCGACTATTGCATCTCCTTTGACAAAGTTGACTCAGAAGACAGTGAAATTTCAATGGTCTGAAGCTTGTGAGAAAAGCTTTCAAGAATTGAAAAAGAGATTGACTACAGCTCCAGTTTTGACGCTACCAGAAGGTACTCAAGGTTTTGTGGTGTATTGTGATGCATCTAGAGTTGGTTTGGGTTGTGTCTTAATGCAGAATGGCAAGGTTATAGCTTATGCCTCCAGACAGTTAAAGGTTCATGAGAAGAACTACCCAACCCATGACTTAGAGCTAGCTGCTGTAGTATTTGCTTTGAAGATATGGCGTCATTACTTGTATGGTGTGCATGTCGACATATTCACTGATCACAAGAGCCTTCAATATGTGCTTACTCAGAAAGAGCTTAATCTCAGACAGAGGAGGTGGTTAGAGTTACTCAAGGATTATGACCTGAGTATTCTTTACCACCCAGGTAAGGCTAATGTTGTTGCTGATTCTTTGAGCAGGTTGTCTATGGGTAGCACCGCCCATATTGAAGAAGGAAGGAAAGAGTTAGCAAAAGATGTGCACAGACTGGCATGCCTGGGAGTCAGATTTACAGATTCCATAGAAGGAGGAATAGCGGTGACGAGCAGGGCCGAGTCATCATTAATGTCAGAAGTGAAAGAGAAGCAAGATCAAGATCCCATTTTGCTCGAGTTGAAGGAAAATGTTCAAAAGCAAAGAGTATTAGCTTTTGAACAAGGGGGAGATGGTGTTTTGAGATTTCAAGGTAGATTGTGCGTACCTATGGTAGATGGACTCCAAGAGAAGATTATGGATGAAGCTCACAGCTCCAGATATTCTATTCATCCGGGTTCCACCAAGATGTATCGTGATTTGCGTGAAGTTTATTGGTGGAATGGCATGAAGAAGGGCATTGCTGAGTTTGTTGCTAAGTGTCCAAATTGCCAACAAGTGAAAGTTGAACACCAAAGGCCCGGTGGTTTGGCTCAGAGGATAGAACTTCCAGAGTGGAAGTGGGAGATGATCAATATGGATTTCATCACAGGGTTGCCAAGGTCTCGCAGACAACATGATTCTATTTGGGTGATTGTCGACAAAATGACAAAGTCAGCTCATTTTCTACCGGTAAAGACTACCAATACAGCAGAAGATTATGCCAAGTTGTATGTTCAAGAGATAGTGAGACTTCATGGAGTCCCAATCTCCATTATTTCAGATAGAGGTGCACAGTTTACTGCACAGTTCTGGAAATCTTTTCAGAAGGGCTTGGGTTCAAAGGTGAACTTAAGTACTGCCTTTCACCCTCAGACGGATGGGCAAGCAGAGCGCACTATTCAGACCTTAGAGGATATGTTGAGGACTTGTGTGATCGATTTCAAAGGGAGTTGGGATGATCACCTACCTCTCATTGAGTTTGCCTACAACAACAGTTATCACTCTAGCATCCAGATGGCTCCATATGAAGCTCTTTATGGGAGAAGATGTAGATCTCCTATTGGATGGTTTGAAGTTGGTGAAGCACAGTTGATAGGACCAGATTTAGTTCACCAAGCTATGGAGAAGGTGAAAGTGATTCAAGAGAGGTTGAAAACGGCACAGAGTCGTCAGAAATCCTACACCGATGTTAGGAGAAGGGCGTTAGAATTTGAAATAGACGATTGGGTATATTTGAAGGTTTCACCCATGAAAGGCGTTATGAGGTTTGGTAAGAAGGGGAAACTTAGTCCCCGGTATATTGGACCTTACCGCATAGCCAAGAGGATTGGCAATGTTGCTTATGAGTTGGAGTTACCACAGGAACTAGCAGCGGTTCATCCGGTATTTCACATCTCCATGTTGAAGAAGTGCATAGGCGATCCTTCATTGATCCTACCGACTGAAAGTATCAAGATCAAGGATAACTTATCTTATGAGGAGATTCCTGTTCAAATTTTGGATCGTCAAGTTCGTAGGTTGAGAACGAAAGATGTAGCCTCAGTTAAGGTCCTATGGAGGAACCAATTTGTTGAGGAAGCAACTTGGGAAGCCGAAGAAGACATGAAGAAGAGATATTCATATCTCTTTGAATCCGCAGATTAAGGTATTAATTTCCTTCTTAGTGCTCTATAAAATTATAATGAGCATGTCGTTATTGTTGTTGTGTTTGCATGGTTGTTTGTTGGGTGTTGAGTTGATGTTACACCCTTAGCTTTGTAAGAGTTACCTCATTCGAGGACGAATGTTCCCAAGGGGGAGATATTGTAACATCCGACAATTTAAAAATGAATATGAAGAAGCTTGAATTTGGAAAAATTTAAAATCTGGAAAATTTGGCTAAGTGTGGAAATCAGTGAGTTTTTGGCCAACTTTGAGCAGTCATAACTCCTAGATCAGGATGATTTAGGAGTAGTTCCAGTTATGGTTTCGAATCTTGTGGAACGATCTTTCCAACGCCACTGAGTTTGCTCGATTCCGAGTTCGTATGAGCGAGTTATGATCTTTGAAAGTTGGGCAGTTGGCAGGGATTCCGTTCCGGAAATTTAAGGGCATTTTGGTCTTTTCACAAATAATTTCTTTTGAGCTTATATTGTTGTATTAGGCTGATATTTGGATCATTTTGTCCCATTTTTAAAGAGAAAGAGTTAGGGTTCAAGAGAAGAAGAAGAGAAGAAGGAGAAGAAGAAGAGAAGAAAGAGGAGATCAACAAGATTTGTCAAGATCATTGTGGATTTTCGTCGGGGGTGATCCCTATCAAGGTATGTGAGTCTTTAGTGTGGGTTTATCCTTTCCCCCCACATACCAAGCTCGTTTTTATGATTTGAGAAGAGATTGGATTTGTTGTTGAAGTTGTTGAAGTTGTTGAAGTTGTTAGTTGTTGTTGATGTTGTTAGTTGTGTTGTTGAAGTTATTGTTGGTTGTGGGACAGGATTGGGCTGTGTATTTGAGTTGTGACCTATTGTATATTGAGGGATTTTATGATCCTTAGTGTTGGTTGGTTCATACCCCCACACACCAACTCGTTTTTAATTCCAAGAGAAGATTTATTGGTTGTTGAAGTTGTAGTGGTGTTGTGTTGAAGTTCTTGCTGATTTAGTACAGATTTCTGGCTGTGATTTTTGAGTTGAATCTATTGTATAATAAGGGTCTTTATGATTCTAAGTGTTGCTGCTGAAACCTTGAGGTTGAGAGGGTTTAGAATTGGAAAGAAACAAGGGGAAAAAGTCGGATTTTTGGGGAAAAAGGGGCTGGGCTGTTGCACCTCTCCTAGTGCCAAGGACACCAATCCTTCCTTTTCATTCACCATTTCTTTTTTTATACATGTTCCTAGGTATTATACCTATGTTTCCTAGTTGTTTCCAACACTCCAAGGTACTTCCAAAAGTCAAGTAAAACTACAAGTCAAGTGAAGTTAGTTTCCAAGTCAAGTGAAGTTAGTTTCCAATTCAAGTGAAGTTAGTTTCCAAGTCAAGTGAAGTCAAGCTTAGAAGTAAGTAAGTCAAAGCAAGTCTTTAAGGTTTTCCAAGAGTCTTCATTGAGCGTTTTAACTTCATTCTAAGGCTCAAGTTCCAAGTTAAGTATTGAGTTTCAAGTCAAGTCAAAAGTTAAGAGTTTCATGTTAAGTTAAGAGTTTCACATCAAGCCAAGAGTTCAAGTAAAGTAAAGAGTTTAAAGTTGAGTTCTTTTCTCAAAGTTATTAGGGAACTATGTATTCCCAAAGAAGTTTTAAAGAAATGTTTTTACATTTAAACAAGGTTGGAAACTGAGATTTCCAAAAAGCCTTCGGGCTAGTTTTTGAGTAATTATCTCATATCAGCAGGAAGAAATATGTTTTAAAAACATAAGAGCCAGTACATTTTTGGGAGTAGTATCGAGCACCGAATTGGGGGAGCATTCAAAGAACCCACAGCCCCCATAGAACCATGTTAGCCACCATGGGTAGAAAAGGATCATACTTTTTAGATGAATCCTTTTCAGATTAGACTAGTGGATCCATTAGGCAGTTCAGGTCTTATACCTTTGGCCGGGTATAAGATGCTCTGGCAGCGTGAGGTCGATCGCTGTATCATCACTATAGCTCTTATGTGATGGTTGTCGGTTAGAGAAACTCCCACAGCAGTTATTGTATTTTTCATACACAAAGATTATTGTATTTTTTATATACATCAGTTCATTGTATTTTTATACACATTTCAGGCTTATTGTATCCTTGTATACACACAGAGTTCATAGCATGTTTTAAGCAATCTTTCTTTATATCGCACTTGTTTTAAATTGCCTTATATTGAAAGAAGTCAGTCAGGTTGAGTTAAGTTGAGCCAGGTAAGCTATTCAGTTTCTTCCAGTTTTCCTTCTAGCCTTTGTTGCTTAGTTTTCCAGTTTGCATACTCGTACATTCCATGTACTGATGCCAGTTGGCCTGCATCGTTTGATGATGCAGATTCAGGTACCCCGGATCAGCATCCTGCACGTCGTTGATCCAGCTGAGCACTCCAGAGTCAGTGGTGAGCCTCCTTGCATTCCGGAGGACTCAATTATTTTGTGTTCTTAGTTTTTGTTTTATTAGGATGTTGCGGGGTCTGTCCCAACATCCATCTCAGTATTTTAGAGGCTTCATAGACAGACAGTCAGTCAGTTAGTTTTGAGTCTCTCATCTATATATATATGTAAATATTCTATTTTGAGATTCGAGTTGCCTTTATGGCCATATTTTATAAGTTAAGTTGTTTTGTAATATTGCATTGCATTGAGTTATTCTGTTGAGGTGCCGGTCCCGCCCAGGGTGTAGGCTCGGGGCGTGACAAGTAGCCCCTTCCCACTTCAATTACAAATCCTTCCTTTTTTCCTTAGCCAAGTGTTTACTAAGTCCACGGAATCCTAACGTGTACCTTTATAAATTTTTGCAGGCTTGTCTACTAAGGACGGTATTAATGAGAAGAATCTACCTTTCATATGGTTTCCTGATGTTGCATGTCGGTAGAGACACCATGACCACTGGAATACCAAATTCCTATGCAAGAGGGGTTTTCACTTGCTGAACATAGCAGAGAGCATCTGCCTTTTTCGCCCGGCGGATGGAGTTCGAATTGGCTCCACAGACAGAGGATCCCCTATTGCGCACTCCACATGGGTGAGAGAGTTCTATGCCTTCCTACCTCTCGTCTGTGGTATGACCCTCACCATACTATCTGCATCCGATGAGTTGACATCCCCCTGAACACTTAATTCATTAATGATGTGCTAGAGGTGCCAAAGGTTCCCAACACAGAGTACGAGGCCAAGCTGAGAGAGATGGATCTAGGCTGGGTGAAGGACACACTAGTTGAGGCTAAGGCTGAGCACCGGATCGGACCGGAACGAACCGATATCGGATGGGAACGGGACGGGTTGACCGATATCGGGATGAACCAGACTGGAATTACCGGGATAGATAGTAGGTTCTGTCCCGTCCCACTATATACTGGGATGGAACTGGAATGGATCAAAATGGAAATGGGATAAATGGGACGACACATATAGCTATTTCAAAAAATAATAATTTTTTGTAGTTATTTTGTTTTTTTTTAGTTACGAAAATATGAATGTTTATTTAAGTTTAATTAATTATTTTGAAATTTAAGTTTTGAAATTTATAATGTAATTTTACTTAAGTTTATTTTAAAGATATTTTTTCTAATTTTTACTTTCTAAATTTGCAAGTTTAAGTTTAATAAAGTTTTTTTTTAATGTTTTTGAGCTTAAGTTTTCAAGATTTGAAATTTTGAATCTTTTGAAGTTTATAAGTTATTACTTATTAATATGTTATAAGTTATACTTATAACTTGTAATTTAAATAACTTAAGTTTGTAATTTTAAAGAATTAAATAAATATAAGGATAAAACAATGACACAAATTAAAAATATATCAATACAATCCAATTTTATTTTTATTTTGAAAATATGCCTATATATAAATTATAAAATATAAAAATACATAATTACCCCATGGAACTTATACCTTTTTTTTAAGTAGACACCTTATGTTTGCGAGGGTCCTATTACCCCACGAAACCGTCCAAAAGTACAATAAATACATCATTTTTTCAACATCAGTGCTCTCAATCCAAAAGTGTGTGCCACACCTCCAACCCATTTAACAAAGGCAGGGTTTTATCCTAACCCATTCATTTTTTAACCCATAACCCAAACCCAAACCCAAACCCAAAGAAACTTCCAACCCATTTCACTCTCACCTACCCTCGTCTCTCTTTCTTCAACCGATCAAAACCCTAAGAAATTTCATGAGGCAAAGCTAGTTGGTAACATTGCTTGTTGAAATTTGTTGAATATTGGTGGCGGAACGAAGAAGTGAAGGCTCATAGGTTAGTTTATTTTACATTGTAAGTGTATTTTGTAGTGATTAGTCGTTAGTTTATTTACATTGTTTGATGTGTATTTCGTTTGTCGTCATGTTGTTGTTGTGTATACTCATCTGTATTATTGGGAAGTTGACCTGTTGCAGTTGATGTGTATTTCTTTGTTGAGTTGTTGTTGTTGTTGGGTTGTTGTTGTTGAATATTATTGTAACTTTCATTGATTCAGTGTTTCTGAGATCTGTTTGTAACTGTGTTTCCAGGATCTCTTACAATGTCATTTGTTCTTATAACTTCGAGATGGTATCATGGGGGAAAAATTGTGTTTGGTCCCCTATCTGATTATGTTGGTGGGTCTGTGACTGAATTCTTGGAAGTAGACACTGATCGAATGTCTTATTTTGAACTGTTTTGAACTGAAAGGCTACATAAAGGACTTAGGATATACAACAGATTGTTCCTTTTTTATTAGATCTCCAATCGATGGCTTTTTTGTTGAAGTTAAAAGTGATAAGGTTATTTGTGACATTTCCTCTATGTTTAAAAATGGGGATAGAATGGATGTTTATGTCTGTCATGAGGTTAATGAGCCAGTAATTGCTCTATTGGCTTTGGATTATGTCCCCCATGTGATGGACAGTGGTGTAGGTGGGGTAGGTGGGGAATCTTTTACATCTTTTAATGAAATTGAGTCTCCTGTTAAACCTTCTAGTCCTCCTTCTGAACATTTCAACCCTTCATCTCAGCCTTCTAATCCTCTTGGTGAACCTTCCAACACTTCATCTCAACCTTCTAATCCTCTTGGTGAACCTTCTAACACTTCTTATCAGCCTTCTAATCGTGCTGCTGAACCTTCCAATCTAAGTGTAGAAAGTTCAGATGATAAATCATATGATGAATCAGATAATGAATCAGATGAGAGATCTGAAGTGTATAGCAGTGAAGAGAGTTTAGATAGTGATGTTCATGAAGAGTATAGGGATTTTAGGGCTTCAAGAAGGCATTTCAACATGTCAAACAGGAGAACTAGAGACACAACTACAGAACAGATTCATACTACTGAAAATGGCCTAGATATAGGATATGATGAAACAAATGTTGGTAGTAAGGATAGCTTATTAGGTAAGTTAGGGGGTGATGAACCTTACTATCCTAGTGATGAAGCTCCTAGCTTTGAATTAGAATAAGAAACAGGTTGGGGAGATGGTGAAGAGGTTGAACAAATTGTTAGAAAGAAGAAAAAAAATAGTGTTATTTTTTATCCAACTTCTGAGAAGATTGTTTGGGAATTAGGTTTGGTGTTTGCAAATGTAAGAGAATTTAGGGAAGCTGTAACCAAATATGCAGTTCAACAAAAAATTCAAATTGAGAAATATGTGAATGAGCCTGGAAGAGTCAAAGTTAGGTGCTGCAAAAAGGGTTGTCCTTGGTTATTGGTTGCAAGTTTGGATAGCCAAACTACAGATTTTGTGGTTAAAAACTACAACCCTATCCATATTTGTGTGTCTTCAACTCATAACTATTTGTGCAATTCAAGGTTTCTGGCTGTTAGATACAAGGATAGAATAACTGAGCAGCCAAACATCAGAATTATCAAGTTGCAAAAGCTTATTAGAAAAGAATTGGATATTCAAGTTGGAAAGACAATAGTGAGAAGAGCTAGATCTAGAGTGTTAAAAGAGATTATGGGTGATCATATTGCTGAGTATGGTAGAATTTTTTATTACAGAGATGAGATTTTTAGAACAAATCCAGGTAGCACTTGTATTGTTAAAGTTGGAGAAATTGCTGAAAATGGGCATAAAATCTTTGAAGGATTTTATGTGTGCTTTCATGCTTTAAAGAAAGCTTTCTTTGGAGGTACTAGGAGATGCATTGGTCTAGATGGATGTTTTCTCAAAGGAGTGTGCAAAGGTCAGTTATTGGTGGCAGTTTGCAAAGATGGAAATAACCAGATGTTGCCCATTGCCTGGGCAGTAGTTGAGGTTGAGAATAAATTTAATTGGGCATGATTTTTTACTCTAATGAAGAATGATCTTCATCTTGGAGAAGGACATGAACTTACCCTGATTACTGATATGCAAAAGGTATGTCCTTGGTTATTAATACACATTCATCTTATATTCTATATACTTTTTGATTCACAATAACTCTTTTATATGTTTATTTTCTTTCTTTAATAGGGACTGGAAATTGCAGTGGAAGATTTATTACCACTTGCTGAACACAGGATGTGTGCTAGACATGTCCTTGCAAATTGGTGAAAAAATTGGAAGGGAATAGAGAGAAGAAATGTTTTCTGGAAGATTGCAAAATCTACATTTGAAGCTGAATTGAGGGACCACATAGATGCTATGAAGAAATTGGGAAGTGACTGCTTGAATGGTCTTTTGTACTACAATGTAGAAAGGTAGTGTAAAAAATACTTCAAAGAACATAGCAAATGTGACTCAGTTGATAACAATATGGCAGAGAGCTTCAATTCATGGATATTGTATGCAAGATACAAGACAATCATTACAATGCTGGAAGAGATTAGGATAAAGATGATGAAAAGAATTGGTCAATTACGAGAGTTCTCAAACACATGGGTCACTGATATTTCTCCCATGGCTTTCAAGATTTTA
The DNA here is from genome assembly GCF_900185275.1 of Solanum verrucosum. Taxonomy (NCBI): domain Eukaryota; kingdom Viridiplantae; phylum Streptophyta; class Magnoliopsida; order Solanales; family Solanaceae; genus Solanum; species Solanum verrucosum. The sequence goes on from NW_026020333.1 coordinate 715,678, forward strand.
CAACAAAACATTAATAAGTCAATGCAGTGTAACATATCATGGAATGGAGAAAGGGGTTTTGAGGTTGTAGACAAAGGCTTTACACATTGTGTAAACATTGTTAGACGTACTTGTAGTTGCAGAGCTTGGCAGCTTAAGGGCATACCTTGTCCTCATGGTGTTGTTGCCCTACACTACAAGCAATATGAACCAATTCATTATGTGGCCAGCTGTTATAACAAGAAAACCTACCTAAGGACATATGAATATGTTATCCAGCCAATGAACAATATGAATATGTGGCCACCATCTGTTAATCCAACAGTTCAACCACCAGCAGTTAAACAGTTGCCTGGAAGACCAAGTAAAGCTAGAAGGAAAAAGGCAAATGAAACAAAGAGAACTGGTAAGCTTAGCAAATGTGGAGCTGTTATGACTTGTAGCAATTGCCATACAAAGGGCCACAATAAAAGAGGTTGTCCTATTCCTCCAACTGTTCCTACTCAAACTGCAACAACTTCTACTCAACCACAGGTAAATGTATCAATTGTCATTAATATTTAGTTGAATATATACTAATATGTTGTATTATAATAATCAGGCTAGATCGAATAATGAAAATGGTAGAGAAAGAGGAAGGGCCAAGGGAAGAGGGATGTCTCAAGGAAGCCAGGAGAACACATAGGCAATGCCTCAAGGAAGAGGTAGAGGAAGAGGAAAGGCTAAGGGAAGGGGGATGTCTCAAGAAAGCCAAGAGAACACACAAACTATGCCTCAAGGAAGAGGCAGAGGAAGGGGCACCAAAGGAAGGGGAATGCCTCAAGGAAGACACGAAAATGAAAACACAAGCAACAGAAGAGAGATGCCTCACCAAAACCAAGTGAATGAAGGAACGAATAGAGGAAGATGCAGGGGAATAGGTATGCCTCAAAACAATCATGAGAATGAAGGCACTAGTGGTGGACAATCTTCAAGACCTTTTAAAAGGTCAAGGATGGTAGGATTTGGAGTATTGATTGGTGATGATGGTTTTACAACTGTTAATGTAAGCACAACTGTTATTGGTTGGTGATGATGATTTTTCATACACTTTTACTAATCTTTGTGGTTTATTTATACAGCCTAGAATGCAAAGTAGTAGAGTTGTTGACATTGGTACAAGAGTTCCAAGGAGGTCTGATTAAGTTACTGGAGATATTGGCTATCAACCACATTTTGGAGTGAAATGGAAGGGAAAATCAGCCATTACGAGTAATAGACTTCAACAAATGAAGGGTGAAAAAGAATTCAAACAAGGTCTGCAGTTGCTGCTATTAATGAAAGCCAAAGCAATTCAACTACTAAGAAATAGTTGACTTTGTGGTTTTTTTTTTTTTTGTGTTTGGTTATTATTGTGTTATTTACACTTTTCTTGATACCAAACTATATTTTGGTGCATTATTGGGTATCAATTGTGTTTTGCCAAGTTTGTTTATGCAACTTTCTTCTTTGTGATATTTAATCAAGTTGTATCAACTTCAAACTTTCAGAAAGCATGACATGAAATTCTCATTTTGTCACAATGATTGTCATTATAATTATTCTCTTTCGATCAAGTATGAAAGGAAGTTGGCAGAAGAGATTACAATGTTTTGTATACTGTTAAATGGTCACAATATCACACAAAATAGATGTATTATACAACCAAATATCAACAAAAATAACAATGTATTACACAACCAAATAAGCTTGCCTTAAACCAGAAAAAAGAAGCAACTACAACAAACTTCCAATGTATTACACAACCAAACATAAACAAAAACAACAAATAACAACTAAGGCAATTCCAATGGCATACAACTACATTTTCCAGCATTTACATTCTTATTAATGCCTAAAATCAGAAAAAAACACTGCGACAAACACTATGATAAGCTTCCAATTCAAGATGCTACATTTCATCTTCTTCTTCTTCTTGATTAGCTTATCATGACATACTTGATCACCTTTCTTCTCCAACAATTTCATCTTCTCTTTACTTTTATAGAATTGTAATGCTTCTTCCAATTCCTTAATTCTTTTCATCAATCTTGGAATAACAGACTTGGATCGCATATCAATCTCCTCAAGATCCCTCCATCTAAAGTACTTGTATGAATTTTCCTAAAATGGGCCATACAAAGTGAATTTATTGAAACATTGAACAAAAAAAAGAGTAAAGAAATATGTATCGAACTTACACGAAAGCGTGGACAGGACCAAAATCTTCTAGCTGGGTTGTCCTCAGACTACGAGGCCTGCAATTGCATCAAGTCTCCATGTTTGCATCGCATTGTTAATGCAACATTGGATCATTCTCGTCATTACAAATGTGATTCAAGCTTGCATTTGACATCTCTCCCTCAAAACCTAATCACAAGAAATTGATTTCACAGATTTTAAACAAAAAAAAATTAAAATGAAAAATTGCAGAAATCCAGCAGCTAACAATGGAGAATTTTAGGGAAGATGGTCTATTTAATGAAGAAGCTAATTCAAATTGGGAATGCCACATGGTGGTTTAACATTGGTTGGATGTTGTTTTTTATTCCTTGACGCGCCCAACCTACGTGACAACACTAATGGGAGTGAAACGGGTCAAAATGATGTATTTATTGTGCTTTTGGATGGTTTCGTGGGGTAATAGGACTCCCGTAAACTTAAGGTGTCTACTTAAAAATAGTATAAGTTCCATGGGGTAATTATGTATTTCCTCATTAAATAATAAAAAATAATTAACCAGAATCGGACCAATCCGGAACGAAATCAGAATAAACTGGGATAAACTAGTACCGGTACACCAGTATCAAATGGTGTTACCGTTTCGTTTTGAGTACCGATTCATGGTGTCCCATTCCGTCCCGAAGACTACCGAATCGGAATAGACCAAAATGGTACCAGAACATTACCGAACCGATACCGGTACAACCCAGTCCAGTGCCCAGCCTTAGTTGAGACTGCAAGCCGGATAGGGTTTACTGGGCAACTACTGAGGGTATCACCAGTACTAACTGGTCACCAGATGCTAAGAGATAGCCATATTTGGTTTCTAGGAGGATTCGCCCGTCGGGCAACAGCACCGATGTGACTTTTCCACGAGCTCTAGTGGTGACGTATGATATACACGAAATTGGACTGAATGTGGGCACACAAATAATTTCTGAGTGGAAGGTGTTCTACCGGGGTAACAAGAAGGCATTTTTCCTCCCTGAGCTGGTGACAACGATGTGCAAGCGGGCGGGCAGGCCACTTTTGGACACCAACGAGGTACTTTATATGGATCCCTTTTTTCACCCTCTTCTGATTAGACAGGCTTCCATCTCAGGGAGTCAGAGGAGGAAGATGGACAGGGCTAGTAGCAGCCAAGCAACTGTCGAGGCGGATGACGAAGGAGAGGAAGATGACGAGGCAGATGGTACTCTCCCTACCCAGTCCCCTATTCGGTGCTTGTGTGGAGGAGGACCTGTTGGCCGTCCGAAGGAGATTGAGAGGTTCTTATCCTAGTGCCTCGACTACAGTTCCTCCCTCCACTGCCCTTGAGGTTAAGATGTTTCACCGTCAGCTGCGATTTGAGGGGAAGAAGAGACTAGAGAGGGATCGTCTGATGGGCCGGATGTGGAAGACCATAAAAATCATTTTCTCTTGCGTCGCTCCCCAGAGGGAGCTCCCCACGCTCGAGCTAGAGGACTTCCGGGAGTTCCACTGGTTGAGCGAGGCTTGGACTGGTGAGACGACCCCAGAGGACCTAGAGTCTGGTAGCGACACTTCCCATTCCCAGGGATCCTGATTTGGTTTTGCCCCTCTTGAGCATGTAATGAACAATGCTTCTAATTTTATTTTTCGTTACCTTACCTTTTTGTAAGCATATGGATGTTGGTTTTTGCTATTTTTCACAGCTAATAATTAAATGCTAGGTTTATAACTTATTGTTCTATTGTTGAGATCTGATTGAATTGCAAGGATTAACCTACTCACGATTTGGGGTCCAAATGTGTGACTAGGGAATAATAGGGGAGACAGGGCTGAGATTCTGTCTCGCCCTGTCCCGCTCTGGCGGGCTCTCTTTGGCGGGAATAATCCAGCCCCAGCGGCTCCGACGGAAGCAGTACCCAAGTCAACAATCTTCTGGGGTTCTTCTTGGTTTCTAAAGTTTTTCATTGATTTCCAGGCTAAACTAAGCATTTAGGATATCCCTCTTAACCAGGATAGTCATTGCCCATCCCGAGTCAACCCAACGGTACACACTCCAGAATCTCTTTCACATAAATCAACACCACAACCAAGAACATTCCCAGGATATGCCCATACACTCACAAGGTTATCATTAGTCACAACACATATCTAGATTTTGCTTACGAATTACATCGTAGTTTATCTAGACCCTTGCACCTAACCCAATGATGACTTTCTTTCCGACAACAAGCTCACGAAACTCAGGCAATTACGACTTGCATAGTTTCAAATATTTAGACTAGCATATTACACACATCAAATTCCAGACAACCACTACTGTGCACATAATCATAACATAGCACCCAAGAAAAGCATCTTTCACACCAATAGTTATTTCAGACAACAATATGCACACATTTACAGTTTCAAGCTACAACTCACAGACAAGTCAAAATTATTAATTAATTCGCTCCATGGATGACCATTACTGATCATCCATGCATTTATACAGCCTCTACAGCCAGATACCAATTGGAACATTCTCAGTTACAATTTACCTTGCTTGTGTCCTATTTGTCGTGACTACAATGTTCAGTTCACTTTGTTGAGATACCAATTGGAATCGGGAGATACCAATTGGAATCAACTCATACCACAAGCGACAACTCACATGAAAGAAGAGAAGAAATGGAATGAATTCCTTGAATGCTTCGTAGCTTCCTGAAGATTAGATGTGGACATCAACACACCAATCTGCAGGAGTCTATTCCACATTTGCTCTTGTACTGGGAAATCGGTAACCTGGGTTCTGATACAAATTTATCACGACCCAACCCACCGGGCCGTGCGAGCACTTACTCTAACACCTAAGCAGAAGAACCCTCGATTCCCAAATAGTTAAAGATTAAAAAAACTGGAGATAAACTAACATTCATGAGATTTTAACAAAATAAAGAGTTTTTCAACGATTCAAGTTAAAACATGTAAAGTAACTAACACCCCAGGGATCTAGTCTAAACAGGTACAAGAGCTTCTAAGATTACATAGTAATAACCAAATAACAAATGACGCAACTCCCATAACATGGAAGGAAAAATAAGAGTTGTTGGAGAATTCCTTCGTCTTCACCTATGAAACATCACTGACCCTGCAACTAGACTATGCACCAAAGGGCATAGCAAGAGTAGTATCAGTACAAACCACACGTACTGGTAGGCATCATCATTCAACCCGATACCAACCACATAATATAATAAAATCAACTAGTAGGAAACATGCGACAAAACTGTTCACTCCTCCACCTTCATATCCTCATCATTCCCGAATACATTTAGCATATACTAGTACTCTTAGCTCTAACCCCATACTCACTCCGTCCTTGATCATAACTCAACCATTCTACCTCTTGGAGGAGATTTCGTATGTAACCACCACCAACCCAACCAACCATTCACGACATAACCTTACTTATTCCACCTCACTACTCAACTCGTGACTCCATAGTACGTTCTATCAAGGCTTATTAACCATCCCCATATAAATCTCCAACCAGAGTAGTACCTAACTACTTAACACTTACAACATATCACCACCCGAATTCTCAATGGCGAGAACACAGACCACTTCTCTAAGAAACACTTAGTAACATCTGGACCCTCGGTCTCCACTTACCATATCCTATTCCGATTTGAGCCTGACCATTCAATGTTCATTCGATAAAAATATATATAACAAATAAGCACACCACCTTAATAAAATTATACATAATTATGGTTTAGCCAACAGTTTCAGAAGCATTGTACAACTCCACATTCTCAATAACAAGTAGATGTGACAAATAAATGGCCCTCTCATGGAACCCATACCCAAAATTTTAGTGTGCCGGAACATGACACCCGATCCCAATTAGTGTGTTGGAATGTGACCCCCGATCTAATATATGTATCGGAACGTGAAACCCGATCCAATGTATATGTCGAAACGTGACACCCAATCCCATCAACACAACCACAAACACATTCACACTCATAATTTACATACTCATAATCATACAATCAAGTGTTGAATCATGGCATACATTTGTTCATTCATACTAATTTCATTGGGTTTGATTATCAGTGCTTCGTTCACATTCATACACGTATTACAATGAAGCAATTACCAACATACATTACACAAACATAAAATCAAACCATCACCTACACCTAGTTCACAGGACAGAACTTCCCCTATGTTGCACATCTCACGTAACCACTAGGCATAAAGGTACAACTATCCCCTTTTTAGGTACATGAAAGCCTACACATGAATTCTACGATCACGTATCAACATACTAGGCAGTGAACATGGATTTAATTCTACTCAATCAAATAAACCTAGCCTACCTAGGCGCCAAGCAGCTACATGGGATTATGGCTCTAATTCTTGCTTCCAGACCTCGTGACGGTGGATTTGACCAAGAATTCGCAATCTATCGACATCCTTACACTATAAATCTCTTTCTGCTTCCTTCCCAAGCCTAGAGCAGTATTTTGAGGGTTTCTGGGCTGATCCTCGTCTCTTTTTGGTGTTTTTGTAAAAAGGAGAAAGTAAGGTTTCACGTCATTTAAGTTTTGTCCCATCCGTCTCGCTCTGGCGCTCCTTGTCCCGCTGGAGCGCCGTTGCCTTAGCGGCACTTATCGCGCTCTGGCGGGAGGAGGGGCCCAGTTTTCTCTCGACGTTTTTCCTTTCCTAAATAACGATGGTTCGGGTCATTACAGAGAAATATCCAAAAAAGAGCAAAATCGCAACGCAGTTCAAGTTTTTTTTAGAGTTCGAAAGTTCTCCTCTTGTGGTCCTTCTATTTTCTGCTTTGAATTCGAGTTCGAGGAAGTTCGAAGTTGAAATCTTTTGATGTTAAAGCTCTTGTTTGCTGCTCTACACAAGGTCAGTAATCTCCTTCTTTTGACTGTTAGTTTCATGTTTTTTGTTTTGTTTTGATTATGTTTGTAGTATGTAATTAGACATGTTTAGCTTTCTCGTGTGTTTAATTAGTTGTTTAGTTAGTATTCATATTTCCAATAGCTTAAATTTCCTGGTAAATTTTTTTGAGCCTTGAACTCGTCTCATATGCCTTTGGTATGATGCCTTGAGTCAAAATTAGTTTATATGTCCAGTTAATTCTTCATTTTGTAAATGTTATCTGTATATTTAGCTAAGACATAATTAGCTAGTTTCTTGTTACTGCTCTACCGCTGATTACTTGGTTCAGGTGCTAGATAAAATGTTCGGTTTTAAGCCTAAAAAATAGTTGAAGAAAGTTGTCGTAATTTCCCTTCATCCTTTCCTTTTTTCAGCACTCTATTGCTTTATTTCGATTTAAGTTTGAGGAAGGCAACTGGTGTGTTTTAAATTCTGTATTTTGTTATGCAGATTCTACATGGCGTGCTATCTCGTGTGTATATAAATTTTGTACAGCTTGTATAAGTCTATAGTTTGTTCCCCTTTTTTTCGGATCTAGTTTGTGTTTTAAATCTCATGTTCTCTGAAGTATGAGCATTATCGCTTTATTTTTCATGTTCCAAACTAACTTTCTAATTAAACTTCGACTACTATTTGATCATTGTGTTAATTATTGTAGAGTTGTGTTGAAAATATGGACTCCCATAGAGTGTCAGATAGAAGATGAGCACCTAACAGTGATCCTTATCTTGTCCTTCCTATCCCCTTTCTTATGAAAACAAATAGAGACCATACACGTTTGTTATGTCCTGTTATACCTATATATGTCAATGTTTGTTTGATTTTTAATAGGAGATGGGTCATTGAATCTTTGTTAGCTGTCGTTATGTTTGAATTGTGGCTGCCTACTAATACTATATGTCCTAGTTGCCATTTTCAATCGACTTTTCAAAACAAATTTATTAAATGAAAACTCATACTCCACTAAGCACGGACAAATTTGTTTGTGTTTGTGATAGATATAAAAGGTGTTTTTTTGGTTAAGAAATAATTTTTGAAACTAAAACAGAATAATATAGAAACCAAACAAAGTAAACATTATGCCCTACTTAATTATTGTTTTTGTCGGTAAGCATGACTTTAGGCTGCAAGAATCAAGTTTCTAAGAGGTAAAAAAAGAAATACCTGAAGATTTTTAGTATAAATAAGTCAAATCAAACATGAGATAATAAGTCAAAAATCAACTTGTTTTCCAGGAAAACATTTTCTAGGAAAACATTTTCCTTCATACCAAACACACCCTAAGGGTGTAGATTTTTAGTATAAAAGTGCAGGGATTCTTGGGCACAAACACATCCCTTTTCATGAGCATTGAAGTACATTTTTTAGCCTTAGAAATGCAGATTTTGAGGGATAAAAACTGTAGTTTTTTCCAGCATTTTTGTGGGAAAAAAATGTACTTTTCTTCTTTAGTTTAGAACACCTTTTTTTAGGATCTAAAAGTATAGATTTTTGGAACGAATCACTACACTTTGAGAGTTTAAAAGTGCAGTAGTTTGAGTCTAAAAGTACTTGAAAATACTACTTTCAAAAGGAAGAAGAAACATTATTTTAAAAGGCCAAAATGAATGTTACATGTTTTGCTAGAATTATCACGTTTTTTTAGTCTTGAAAGCTACATACAGCTTAAGTTTATTATTCCCAAGAAGGAACAAAATATTTAATAGCTTTACTTATCAACACACACTTAGGCCTTACCTTAAGAAATATAGAACTTATCATTTAAAATTCCCAAATGAATTTGAAACTAGTAATAAGGTTAAAATAATTACTTTTAGAAAATATATTTTTGAGGAAATAAATAGGGAAGTAGACCCTTATATTTCATTAACAAAAAATAAAATGTAAGTTAAGTCCCATTAGTTAGGCCTATATATTTTAACAAAATAAATGTAACTATAGAATAAGTCTAAATAGCTAGGCCTATTCTATATTCTTTACATCACCCATTTATGAGAAATATATTTGCTATTACCACTTTTTAAATCAAATATTACTATAATAGTTTAATTTCTTAACATGCTATTTCAAGATTTTAGATATGCCAATGGATTCAAAATACAAGGTACATACATATATATGTCATGCACATAAAGGTAAATTCTATATTTAATATTTAGTTTTCTCTATACATGACCTATTATTTTGTTATACTTTATATTACTTTTCTTATCTATTATCCCTTTTACAAACGTTATTTATTTATTTTTTATGTAATTTATAAATCTCTACACTTTAATATACATGTTATTTTACTACATTTAATCAATCATCAATTTTTCCCTACATATAATTAAAATAATAAATATTCATAGGTTTTAAACAACATGTGTGTACATACTAGACTTCATAATAAATATATTTAAGATCACAAACTTTATATAATATTTTAACATTTAGTATCATTATTATTCATTTTGTTTTGTTTATTTTTAGAAAACTCCTTTTTATGTATTTTCATTCAAAAATATATATTACACAAACTACTATATATTTAAACCCGACAATTATCTTATTTTATTTCCCTTTATGTCTTAATTCTATACATAAATAGAACAACAATTTTTTATATACTTTAAACTCAATAGGCATATTTTAGGATAAGTTTATATAAGATACATCTATATTTTTCAACATATAAAGTTGTCATACATTTTAAGCACATTTATTTATTTATTTTACTATGTGATAAATGTACTAGTATTCAATTTATTTTTTAGATGTATATATGTCATACCTTATATTTTACTCTTTTTCTTAAACTAACGAAATTTACTTAACATTGATTTTAAAGAAAATAAATGAATAAATTTTCCTAATTATTTTCCTAAATTGAGTTTAAGGACTATCTTCGAATAGACTTTGAGGGATGTTTAATACTTTCCCCTCGAGTAACCAAAACTCTTACTCAGAATCTCACTGGTTTAACAAATTAAACAGAATTTACATTTACATGTTTTTTAAAAAGAAATGGTTTTCCTAATATCTTCTTAAAATTAGGTGGCGACTCTAAAACAAATAATTTTCAAAATCAGAGTGGCAGTTATATTATGTTGTGAACTATTTCGGCTAGTTCGAAATAGGGTGCGAAAACAACATATAAACCAGGTCCATCACCCTGAAGTCGCTGCTATGCCATTTCCGATGAAAAAGCGAGCTTCAAAATACCAACCTCACCACCACCTCCAAACTCTAATAAACAAGTAACCTCTTTTCTTGATCCATTTTATTATGTTTTTGTTTGTCTATTTTGTGCTTGTCTTTATTTTATATTTGAGTTCATGTTTTGTATATGGATATGTTTTTGTTGTTACTATTCTCTTAATTAGAGTATTAATTTGTTAGTTTTCTTTTAATTGGAATATTATTTTGGGACTAATTTAACTTTTGAGTTGTTATCTATAATGTAGTGTTTTGTGCACATCTTCTAATTCTTGATAGTGACATTGACCATCTCTAGCTCCTCTGTTTCCATTTTATATTTTTTGTTTTATATATTAACTCCACTTTTGCTATGTTATGATTGTTGGCTTTTTCTTGAGCTATTTTTAATATCTCATGATAATGCTATTTCAATGCTAGACTGATTTGTACTATTTTCACTTTTCAATATCAATGTTGGGTTTTAAGACATTATGTAAAGTTAATTTTTATTGATTTGTGTTTGATTGTTGTTTCTTCGGAATTATTGTTAGTTAATTTATGTCATTTTTGGTATCTTTAATTGATATGGAATATATATTATATTTTAAAATTGGCCAATAGAAAAATCTCTCCGTCGTTTTTGAGGCTTTCCCATTTAAAAAGACAAAAATTTAGTTTAAGTTTATATTTTTTGTAAGTTAAAATTGGCCGATGAATAAATTATCGTTGATTTCCAAGGTCTCTCATGTTAATAAGACGGATTTTTATTTTTAAGTTATTATTTGGTTTATTCATATTTATTTATTACTAAAACTTTTACTAAGTGTCTTCATAGGTACTCAGAGTTGCTTCCCATTAAAGCTATTCAGATGGAGCTCGAATTATATTTTTTTATTCATTATTGTGTATATTATTCAGTCAGGACCCACAGTTGTGAATTTCGAAGGATACGTAATACCTTTCCTTTAGAATAACTTGAACCACCTACCTAGAATCTATTCGTAGAGATTCTGTTGAGTTAAATTATTAATTATTTTCCTAAAATTAGGTGTAGACTCCCTTTTCCCTTTTACTCTTTTTTAAAAAAAAATAATTTTAATCATTTAAAAATTAATTATTTTTTGAGTAATTGCAACGTTGCGTCTTTTAAAGGATGTCAACAGAATGGCGACTCCGCTAGAGATTTAGAGGTTTTAAACCATTATGAGTTCATTTTTTTCAAATTGAGGATACTATTCTTTTATTGTATTATTCATTATATCTTGTATTATTTTGTTGATTATTTGTACATTGTATTTGTTATTCATTCATTATTTGTTTAAATTATATGTATGTTGGTATCGCTTCATGACATAATTTTCGCCATTGGTCAATTTTTATTTTACTTAAAGGACAATTATGCGAGGCTCAGTCGTTCATTATCCAAATTATTTATCGAGATACCCTGACAAATGTAGTTGGTCATTGATGGTAAACAGTTGCTATCTTCCCCACCTCAAGTAGTCCTCTTAGGCCACCGTTCCTCTTTAAAATAAAACCGACTCTTAGTCATCTATCATAAAGCATTTATAGTGTAAACTCTATTTCCATTCAAGTCTCAATCTGTTGGAACTATGTTTGACCTGTTTCCTACTTCAACGGGATACATAGGTGCTACATCGGTTCAGTCATGTTCCCTATAGACTTCATATTATTTCAAAACAAAAGCAGGGACAAATTTTTTGAGGAGGTCTCCAAAAATTTTACAAAGGAGACAATTGCTATAAGATTGAATATCGGAGGTTGTCAAAGCTTAAACAGGGGCAAAACTTTTAAAGAAAGTCCTAAAAGAATTTCACCAAGATTGTAAGACACCAGATTTATAAGGCATCTCCCCGAGTTGGTTTGAACCGTTATATTAATTTTTTGTACATGATGTTATATTCAGTGTATACCTCTGCTTTTATTTGTCTTACATTCCATTAAAAAAAAAGAGATTTTTGTTTAACATTTTTAAAGATTGGGTGGTCCATCCTTTAATAGAACTCATTTTTTTGTTACTTTTTCTTTAAATAATAAAAAGGGTTCCACCCTTCAATGGAACTCATTTTTTTTTCTTTAAATAATAAAAGGGTTTTTTGTTAAATTTGGGTGGTCTACTCTTCAATGTGGTTCATAAATTACGTCAGTAATTATAGTTTCAGTTTTTTTGCCATAATTAATGGGACCCACTACCTCTTTGTATACCCAACCGTAAAAGACCTTTTCATGCTTTTGTATATAATTTTATACAAAATCAATTTTATCTCTCCTATCCCCATTCCATAACTTTCTCCTAAAATCACTCCTTCACTCCTATTTTGAATTTCGAATTGGGAAAATTTCACATTCTCCCTCACGGCTTGCTTTCAATTTTCGCAGGTAACCGCCAAAATCAACCCATGAATCCTTTTCTTTTCTTTTTTCCTTCTTCAGTATATGTATTATGCTTGTTAGTTTTTTCATACTTTTTAAAAAAAAAATTCATTCTTTCTTATCAGATTATAAGTTTTTCAAAATCAGAATGGATGATTCATCTCCATCTATGAGAATTACGAGAGGTATGTCATTGCATGTCAATATTGTTGACAATCCACCCTCGTTTTCAATGGGTTTAACTCAAGATTTTGGGGTTAATGTAGGGTCTATGACAAAATCTAAACAAGTTCAAGATGAACAATCTATTGAAGAATTGAGATCCAAGAAAAAAAAAAGACCCAATGGCAATTCAGAAAGTTATTAACAATGCGAAAGCTAGCGACATTAAAATTGTTGAAGGAGGAAGTAAGAGGAAAGCCATAACCAGTGATTCAGAGGAGAGTGAATCTGCTTCATCTGAAATTGACAAATCCGAAGAACATCAGGATCATCAAGTAGTGGCTTAAAACACAATTTTAGATAGAATATTTCGTTACTTATGTGCATATATACATAAAATTGTCTATTTAAGTAATATTTGTATATAGATATTTGTATATAGTATATTGCATGTTTAAATCACACATGTTTTAGTTATTTGTATATTTTCTTAGTTATATAAATGAAAGAGATAAAAAAATACTTTAAGTATAGGTATAGTTTATGCCTAAATTATATTGTAATTGTATATTGGAATTTGTATATTCTATTAGTTATATACAAATTATTTAAGTTATGTATATAATGACTTGTATATTAAGGTAATATGTATATAGTGACTTGTATATTAAAGACAATTGTATATAGTTTACAAATATAGTTTGTAGATATATACAAAAGACAATTGTATATAGGTTATGCTTAAATTATAATTGTATATTGTAATTTGTATATTCTAGTAGTTATATACAAATTGTTGAAGTTACGTATATATTGAGTTGTATATTAATGTATATATACAAAGTCGTATGAGATAGTTGTATATTTGCATATTTAAGTACCATATTCATATACACATACTAATACACAAATCTAGTTTGTAGATATATACAAAAGAATTACAAATACAAATATAGTTTATTTATACAAATTTTTAGTTTTGTATAAAATAATGCAATTATATATAGCACTTAATTAAAATATTGTTTATCTTAAAAAAAATTATAGGTAGTTAGATTTATGTACAAATACCGACAAAGAAGGACAATCAACATGCAATGTTATACACAAATCAGGATATTGCACAAGCTACAGAAGAGACTGCCCCCAAATCAATATAATTGTATATGTCTATCATCGTGTTTTGCTCAGTTGACAACAATGAGACGATGTCATGTGCAAGCATAATTGTTTAGATGCTTCATGTTGAGAGAGTTGGAAGGTAGTTCTACCAATGCAATCCTTATTTACGTAAATGGCACAATACTTCGCTTCACAATCAGGAATTTTGCAATTATTTTCGGTCTGACTTGTTCTGATAATGTTGCTGAATTTTACTTTGATATTGATCAACCCAATAGAATTATGGTTGAGTATTTTCCAGGCAAAGCTCATATCACTAAAGGTCGATTGATTGCAGATTTTAGAGCAAAGGTATGGGGCGACAATGAGGAGGATGCATATAAGTTTGAGATTCTACATTACATATATGCATTCATCATGTCTGCCGAACCTAATACAAACATCAATAGATAGGATAGACTTTGATTTGATTGAAATGGGTAGATTCATGGATTATCCTTGGGGTAAGAATGCTTTTGATGAACTTGCCAAATCAATCAACAACGAGATAAAACCTGATGGACAGTACTATAGGATTCAGGGCTTCCCCCTTCCAATGCAAGTTTGATTTTATGAATGTTGTTTGTATGTTGATTACAAGATTGTTGTCAAGGTTTCTAGCCACATCCCTAGGATTATCAATTGGGTGACCAAAATATATCATCCTCGTCTTGATTATTTCATGAGAACAATCTTCAAAGACGTCGACAATCCGGTATGTTTTGTAACTATTTACAATCAGTTTTTAGTATTACATGTTTTTATTTTATGATAATTAAAAACTGCTATGTTAAAACATCTGATTGACAAAAATATTGTTGTCAAGGTAGACACATCACCAAAATTACACAAGTATATGTATTTGATCTGGTTATATCATATTTGTATATACATATATATTTGTATATTTCTTTCTTCAATAATTGTCGTATCCAGTAAATTGTATATTTGTTTACGTACATACAAAATTATTTAAAGTCACAATTGTATATTGATATTTGTATATTTTATGATATATGCATAAACTGCTTGAAGTTTATATATATAGTTACATATATATTAAGATTTTGTATACAAATTTGTTTGACGTATTAGTATATTTTTATATTCAAGTGCTATTTTCAAATTTGTACAATGTTTGTTCTGTTAATGCAATTGGGTTATATTTTTTTTATTTATACATATGTAAATAGTTGTATATGTATACAACAATTACTTTAAAAGATTTGGTACAATAATCTAACAAATTTGTATATCACAGTTTGGTGGTATTAACTTACAATTTTTCATGTTTATGCAGATTAAGTTCAAAAATATTGAGCCAACAGCGATGGAAATTAAAATACTTCAACTTCCTCCTCCAACAGTCCAATCGGTTTCACCAGACCCGCAGATTAAGTGCTCTGATCACAATAAAGCTACAGAGTCGAACGATGATTTTCAACATCCCCCTGTCATAACCAACATAAAAGGAAAAGAGAACGTCGTCGAATGTTCCTCTCCTGTTAAGAAAAAATAAAAATAATTTGTCCCTGTTAGTCCAAAGAAGTCTTCACCAAAGGCAATTAAACTATCGCCAAGAAGATCAATGTCGCGTCAAGCCACACAACCACAATCATCCAAGATTAACACTGTTGAGAAACATAGTGATACTGGTACGTCACACACCAACAAACGTGTGGAGTAGAAAAGTGTACAAGACACAACGGAAATGGCCCAAAGAAAGAAGTCATCAGGCATCACCCTTTCGCATGATGAATTTGAAGCATTCAAAAATCGGTAATAATTCATTTTACAAATGTAAATTAGTTACAGATATTATATTCAATTATTAATTAAAACGTATTTTATTCATATAGGTAAAGGATGATTTTGCTGATTTGAGGAAAATTGTTGAAGACAACTTCAAAATTGTGTTGAAAGCCATCAATTCCAATAAATCAGATATATAAATTTTCAATTTTAATTATTTCTATATAACATAATATATAATAAATTCTAATTAATAAAGTTGTATAATTATTTTTCAGGTAAATGTCGTTGATGATCCTCAAGAATCGCCCACCGGAGATTTTCATCACCCATCCACATACTCTCCACCATCAGATGTTGGTGTTCAGCCACCAAGTCAATCAAGAAAATTGAAAGATCAAAAGGTAATATTTGTATATACTTATACATCTCTATTTTGATAAGTTATTGTATATTAATTCATTTATACACATATTGAAATGAAATTACTTGTATATACGTAAATCCAAATTCAATTATCTATAGATATAAGCTATAGATTTTTTAGTTATTTCTATATATACTAATTTAGATCACATTCCTATATATGTATACAAACATCTCACTTATTTGTATATAGAATAGTTTAGAATATATTCTGGTATAATGTATACATTTTTAGGCTACTGTTGTTGATGTCATGCAAGAAACGCATACCACGCGTTTTCATCAGTCACATACTCTCCACAAATAGGTGCTCGAATTCAGCCAATAGGTCATTCAAGTGAATTGAAAGATCACAAGGTAATTTTTATAAATTCCAATGTGTATTGATCATAAAAAACACTAAATGCTCAAAGTAATCCTAATCAGCAGCTGCGTATACATTCCATATTTTTTTTCATATTTATATACATTTTAAAATTTAGTAAGTTTTGTATATAAATAATTTTTTGGATATCTAAGTGGTCCTTTACCGTTAAGCAGGGAGATAAATTGAAAGATCCAAACCAGGATACTTCCCTCTTGGATCAAGACATGTTGGATGCTAATGTGGAAGATCAACGTGATAATGCCCTATTTGATCAAGTAATGTTGGACGCTACTGTGGAAGTTCAGCACAATGCTCGAAAGGAACATGAAATACGTTAAAATATCCACGTACATTTTAATGACAAATACACTGCTCGATCTGATGAGCTCATTGAAGATGCAAGAGAGGCCCCATTAGCTACAGCGCCTATACAAATGATATATATGCCTAATTCAAATCTGGACAAAGTTATAATTGAGACACATGTTGAATTGTTAGACCATCTTTTTCCAAGTATGAACACACTGCAAAATCTTGTATTACAAAAAACAAGTTGTAGCTGAAGAAACACCACTACCAGCTGTTAGGACTAGACGCCCAGGTCCATTCAATACATCTCCATACATGACTTCATTCGGATCGGATGCTGGTATGCATCAGTTATTTATGGTATATTTATATTTTCTTTATTAACCATACTGTATGCAGTCTGTAGATATTTATGTTCTGTACTTTTCAGGTAGTTCATCACAACATCCAGTAATTTTTTATCTGAAACATCCATTTGTTTCACTGTCTAATGAGGAAGAGGCTGATTTGTTTAGAAAATTTTGGAAATGGCTGAAAAAAGACTTACTCGTCAAGCATTACAAAAAGTAAACCATTTATTTACATTATATACAATTCTCTTTTAATTCATTCGTTAAAGATGTCTAGTTAATTTTGAATTGTTTATTGTAGGAACTACGGTGAGGATCACTACAAGAAAGGGGAGACAACATTACCAAACTTGATTAATTTTGGTGTTGTTACAATTGACGATAAGAATTGGCTCTACAATATTGAGTTTGAGCGCCAGTTGATTGATAACTCGGTATGTCTCTTATTTTATTTCTTAAAAGTGTATAAATAATATCAAATTGTATAATGTAGAACTTATACAATTATTACTTATTTTATCACAACACATAGATGTCATATTCTACTACATAAGGAAAAAGGTCAAATACTCCAACAGTAGCACATACAAATTCACAAATCTATGTTGCAATTTCAACACTGTGATACAAAATGCCTGGAATGCATATTATGAAACTGAAAGTGATTCATCTAAGGAAGTATTAGACGAGATGATTATTGATTACATCAATGTTTACAAGATGCACGCTTCTGCACCATGGCACATAGTTGATGATGTATTCATCCCAGCGTGGAGGGGAGGTTACATTGGATTCTGATTGTTATATCTTTCAATGAACGATCGTTGTATAAAGGTGTACGATTCAATCAAGAATTCACTCCACCATTCATATGTTGTTAATCACATCAAGAAGCATGCACAGCTTATCCCGATGTATCTTGTTAAGTGCGATTTTTATCAGGATAAAGATTTGAATATTTCAACTCACCCGCGATACCAAGGTCATACTCTATATGATTTCTTTGACATTGTATATGTCGAAGACATACCCCAACAACCAGATGATAGTTTGTAAGTTCATATTTCATTAAATTTAGTTCCACTTTATGTATTGTAATAACATTTGACGATTTTTTGTTTATTATTTCATAGGGATTGTGGAGTATATGTTGCAGCATACGCGGAATTTCTCAATGATGGGAAAGACATTCCAACAGATTTAGACCCAGAAGAAGTTCGTATCAGATACGCTTCATTGTTGTGGAATTACAACATTCAAAAGTTGCAAGTTGGAGCTGTCAGTGATAATGAAGCGCCTTTGAAGCCAATCAGGAATCGCACAGAAAACAACAGTACCGAAAGATTACAATGCAGTAGCTTTTTACCATATTCGTAACATGCTTTTTGTTAAGTGAACAGATTCAATTTTTGACTTAAGTTAACAATTTTATGTTACATTTTGTTTTAACTAACTCATAATATGATTCTGTTTTCTGAACGATCATTTTGATGCTATATAAATTATATTACACTATCTTTTTCTTTTTAAGTGTATATATACATTCACATTACATACATAAATATACAAACAAATTTAATATTTTTTCACTAAAACAGTTTGTTAGAACAATGAATTTAGACAGTGTTAAAACAACACATTCGTATATTATAAAATTTAGACCTCTTTGTTATTATAATAATGGAATATTACGTATATAGTTATTTGTATATCGAGTTATTATATACAAAACTGCTCGAAGTATTTGTATATCTATATATTCAAGAGATATAATCATATTGTTATTTATACATATACTACTAGTTATATATGTATATAAGTAATTACTTAAACAAATTGGTACAATTATTTGTATTTATACATATTCAAATTATTTGTATAATAGTTTGTTTTAAATCACTTTTTTTTTCATCTTAAGTTTATATATACAAACCTGCTTGAGGTATTTGTATAACCAAGTTATATATTGGTTCCTATTACTCATTATACATATACAGTTACCTATATATGTATACAATAATTATTTTAAATATTTTGGTACAATAAACTAACAATATATATTCATTTTAATTATTTTTGTATATAAACTTTGTGTACATTAAAGAGTTTAGTATAGGACACACATACATTTTGTATGTAATAGTTGTAAAATTAACAAAAAATTACTTATTAATCACATGATTCAATAGAGGAAATTCATCGAAGTATACCAAACCGAATATAGAAAGATAATATGCAATTTAAGTCATAAATCAACAGATTTAAGCACGTCAAAATAGTTTGTATAAAACTAAAATGTATTCGCATAGGTTCTCCAATTCCATTGCATAAAAAAAAAGTTATTAAACCCTAAGCATCTTGTGGCTTATTCCTACATGAACACCTATTGTGACCTGCCATTCCACAAGTGTTGCATGTATTTTTCCCCTTAGTCCTCAATAACTCTCTTGCTGTTTTTTTTTACGAGGCTTATTCTTTGGCCTGTCAGGAGGTCTTTTAAATTTCGGAGGTAATACTTCATCAGCATGTATGTTTTCTGGAATCACCCATTCAGTTACATCCAGTAAAGGATGTATAGGCATATTATAGGTCTTCAACATAGTTTTTGATTTGTATAAATCAAAGCAATAGTCATATGGTGGTAGACTTTTCCACTTCAATACAGCCCAAGCATGTTCACAAGGTATTTCCTCATATTGAAATCTCCCACAGGTGCAAGTTTTTTTACCTAAGACAGACTACATAATATCTTCCATCATCATTAACATTGTGCACATATTCAGTCGACGGTACAACCTGCTCATATATACAAAGAAAATAAAAAATAATCAATATATACTAATATGTAATATATACAATAAATTATTTATACATTACTAATTATACAATTATTCATAAATATTACCATTATTCTTGGGCTCATTGCTTTATTGTCTGTTAGTATTTCAGGATATTTTCCTATCAATGGTGTAAATGTGCATGTTGTCTCCTTCGTAGTCATGATTCCATCTTCCAAACATTAGCCTCACCTCTTCTAGAAATTCAAAGATAGGCAATTCCCTCGCTGAAACAAGTGCAACATTTATACTCTCAGGAATATTCGATGTCATGTGCCACCTTCTATGGACTTGTGCATAACACCGAGCCCACTTATCATATCCAGCTAACTCCAAATATTCTTTAACTCTTATATCTACCTTCTCTATTGTATCCATTAGCATATCAAAATCATTTTGCGTGCAAGCCTTTGCCATTGTATAGAATACACCAGTTAACTTCTCATGAGATTTTCTAAACTTTTTCTGAACATTATTCCATAAGTGCCACATACAAGCGTAATGTGGTACATTATCATATACTTTTGTAACACTCTTAATAATGCTCTCATTTTTATCTGACACAACACACATATTACTCCTCTCGCCATATGCTTCTTTAAGCTGCTCAAAAAATCATGTCCAAGCAGCAGCATTCTCTGAATCAATAATACCATATGCCAGTGGAAATATATGTCCTACAATTATACCAATATACAATTTATTTTTCATAACAAATATGTATACTAAACCGTACATATACAAACATTCACGTATATACATATACATCAATTTATGTATATACATGTGTCATCTATCGTGCTTGCTGCCACAAATGTCCCATTATATGATTCTCTCAGGTGACTACCATCCACCACAACTACTGCTCTACAATGCATAAATCTCTGTATAAATATATTCAATGCAACAAATAAATACAAGAACTCATTATTAATACTCTTTTTCATACATATATGAGATCCCGGGGAAGTAATATCCATCATATACAAATAAGCAGGTAATTTTGCATACGATCCAGCTAGTGTACCCCTCAAAGATTTCAAAGCTTTCTCTTTGGCCCTCCAAGCCAACATATAGTTAACATCAACTCCAAGATCAATCTTAACATCCTTTTTAATGTCATATGGTGTATATTTACGCTTGTGATCTACCAATTTAGGTTTCACAATCCCTCCAATCAAATTGCTAGTTGCCTGTCTTTGTGAATAAACTATATCTTTTAAAGGACATGTATGCTCTGTGTTGACTGCTCGAATTCTTAACATTCCAGATTTGTTGATATTTGATGCCTTCATTAACCATTCACATCCCTCAGAATAACATTCCAGTGTATAACTACATGATAGTTTCATCACATTTAATCAATATATATAATATTCAAATTTATTTTATATTATACAAAAAAGTAATTCATACATTTTAACATTAAAATATTTCATACATAAAATAAATTCTGAACAAATTTATTTTATATTATACAATAAAATAATTCATACATTTTAAAAGACGGTATTTGAAATGCATTACCTGATTGAATTTGATATAGCAGTTCTGTACTGAAACCTCTTTGCAATCATATATTTTTCCATAACTGCTTTCAAAATTGATGTGTCCTTATATACTTGATCAACTTCAACATGTTTGTTAGATGCATCTGAAATCACTCCAGCTGTATCCATCGATACAAATGCAACATTTGGTTCTTCCAATTCAGCAACAATCACACTCTGTGAACCATTTTCTGCAACTGTTGCCAACACCCCCATCTCTCCATTTGATGAACTTTGACACAGATTATTTTGTCTATTACAGAAATCAAAAATAGTTATACAAATTGGAAATTTGTTAAAATTAGTGTTAGCCATTTTAAGCATTACGTACACCCTAACACCCATGTCATTGGGTATAACCATTGGTTTATTGCTTTCTTCAACCTTATACTCAATCTTCAATATCTTCTTATTCACATCAACACCAATCTGTGTCGCAATTGTTGTATAAAACTCAAGAAACGTTGCTTGTTCCTTAAACACTATACCTTCTATAGTATAATCAACGTAACAATTTATATCATCCCATTTTCCAGAATGCATAACCAAAATAGCCAATGAAGACATTTTCTATAGAATTTACAAACAGTTTAATCACTTCACATATGCTCATATACATAAATAATACATATACAAAATTAAGGATGTACATGATACAATATACAAACCTTACGCAAACATATATACAAAGATATTACAACAACAATTAATAAATTACAACACACTTTTTTGTCAAATCATGCATGAATATCATATATAGAATTGACATATGAATTTTATACAATCAGTTTAATCATTAATAACAAAAATAAATTACACTCATGTACATATGCTCATATACAAATATATTACAGATACAAAACTAAAAAAAATTACTCAATTTCATAAATGTATATAATTGTCTCATACGACTTTGTATATACTACATTAATATACATCACAACATATACATAACTTCAGTAATTTGATTTGAAAAATGATTGTAGGCCTTATTTGACCCGTTAGAGCCTTTCAAAGCCTACCAAATGACATTAATCCTTAGTATGTCCACACTTTGAGCCTTAAGCCTTTTCTTTGGACAATCACATTTTAGCCTATACCCTTTATAAGTGCTTATACGCACTATCCCTGTCCTGCCCTTACTTTTTTGAGCACAGTAAAACGTGCAAGTAAAAAAAGAAGATTCAAAGGTTAAATTTGTCAAAAGACAAAAGCAATCAAAGTCCATGGAAGTAAAGAATACTAAAATGACTTCAAAATAAAGAAGAAAGAGTTGAAAATTCACCACAAGTTTAAGCAAGAAAAATTTTAACAAAAGAAGAAGAACACTCTAAACAATCAGAAGAAACTTCAAAAGATGATGAGAAGGAGAAGAGCATAGACAAGCAAAGCTTCAAAAGAAGTCAAAAAGTACAAAACGAAGGGACAACAAAAAGGATCAAACGCTAAAAGTCTAGCAAACGTTGAATGCACAAATTTAGTGCAATGCTCAGGAACGAATTAAGTCACTTTTCACCCAAATGACTACCCTACCCATCCCTAAGCCTACATTACAAGCCATTAATAAGCCTTACATGATTTCATTTTAAATATTCTTATATTAGTGAAGATTTACATGAAGGCCAAGCCTATGGTATCACAATTACATGCGTGTAATATTTTTCTAAGTGTGAGTAATTTTTATCAAATGTCCTCAAATCAAAACACATTAAATGTGTGCAAATTGAGACTTTCTTTGTGGTGAGGGCACTTGAAACATGATGTTAGGTATAGTTCAAAACCTTTTGTTTGTAGCAAGACGAACAAATCTTGTTGTTACTTAAGTGCATTTCAGGTACCAATTTGTAACAACCAGAACCATCAATATTTAGGAGAAACAAAAATCCAGTAAAATCTGGGCCATTGTCCCGCCACAGTGGGCCAGATGCATCTAGGGCGGCGACGCCAGGATGGGGTAAGTGGGCGCCAGAGCAGGATAGGCGAGGCAGAACGTAAATTATGAGAAATTCTATTTTTTCCATCTTCCAAAAATTCCTAAACAAGTCGTAAAACACCCTAGAAACATCAAAAAAGCTGATCTAAGCTTGGGAAGGAAGGAGAAGAAGATTTCAAGCATGAGGATGGTGATATCTTGCGAATTCTTGGCCAAATTCACCGTCATGAAGCTCGGAAAACCAAAATCAAAGTCAAAAACTCCGTGCAACTACTTGGCGCCCAAGTAGGCTAGGTTTTATGAATTGAGTAGTTTAAATCTGTGCTCACTACGTAATATATGTGAATCGATGGTAGGATTTATGCATAGGCCTTCGTGCACTGAATGATTTATGATTTAAACCCTAGAAAGAAGCCTTAGATGATGAATTAGGGAAGAGTATGGTCGAATTAGGGTTTGCATGAGGTGTGTTGATGAATAATCCATTGTGAGGGTGGTGATCCCATGATTTAGTAATGTATGTTTTTCTTTCTTCATTGTGATACGTGTAGGTATATGAATGTTGCACTGTTGATCACACTTGTTGTAAATAAGGATGTATGAATGATGAATGCCATGAATCATGAATTGTTTTATATGATTATGAGGATATACTTGTGATTGTGATTATGGTATGTTGAATAGATCGGTCACCACATTCCGGCATAACTAACTTGGATCGGTTGCCACGTTTCGGCATAACTAACTTGGATCGGTTGCCATGTTCCAGCATAACTATGGATTGGTTTCCATGTTTCGGCATAATTATTGGGCTGGGTACCAAGTTCTGATATGCTAACTTCTTGGGTTTGGGTTCCATGAAAGGACCAATGATTTGCTTAATTGTGAAGGTCGAGGAATGTGAAATTGGTTGTTATTCCTCATGTTGATGATATTGTATATGTTCCATATATGCATGTGATTATATTGTTGTATTGTCTTATATATGTTACACTTAGAGGTATAGGTTATGAAAGTTTATATTGATGGCTCTTTGTGATGAGTGATCCTGTTGGGTATAGTGGAAAGGTAGAGTGTTCAAGGGGTAAGTAATGGATAGCAAGGGTTGTTCGTGTGTCGTAATGGTGATAAGTAGAGGTAGCGTATGTGATGAAATATGCTTAGGTGGATTTCACCTTGGGGAAGGAGATTGGGTTTAGTGGTAAGGAAGTTGATGTAGTGTACCATGTGACCAAGATTGAGTTATGTCACGAGGAAGTAAAGGCACAATGTGAGTGGTTAGTTGGAATGTTGGTAGGTGCAATTGGGGATGTGTTAATGTGTTAGAACAGTTAGGCTATGATCAAGAACCTGGTAAGTAGGTGGATCGAGAAGGTGGTTAGTAATCAGAGTACTGGTGTAACTTGGAGGTATTTTAAAAGAAGGAAGGGGTGGAGAAATGAGGGGTTTATTGCATAATTGTACTAGTTGTTCCCTTATATTATGCGGTGGGAGTCGGGTTGACCGATGATGCCTACCAGTACGTGTGTTTGTACTGATACTACTCTTACTATGTCTTTTGACATAGTCTGGATGCAGGTTGGTGATGTTTCATTAGGTGAAGACGAAGTACTTCTCCAGAAGCTTTTATTCTTCCTTCCACATGGTGGGAGTTGTGTCTTTTATTTATCTTGTCCAGTTGTACTCTTACTAAAAGTGTGTCTAAGGATATTATTTTTAAAATCATATTATTATATTTATCTCTATTTTCTTTAAATTTTTCGCATGTTTAACTATTGGGATATAAGGGTTCTCTTACTTAGGTGTTAGAGTGGGTGCTCGCACGGCCGATGGGTCGGGTCGTGAAAAAATGGTATCAGAGCCTAGGTTACCGGTCTCCAAGTACAAGAGCAAAATGTGGACTAGGCTCTTGCGGATTGGTGTGTTGACGTCCACATCTAATCCTCAGGAAGCTAGGAAGCATTCTAGGAAATTGTTCCACTCATTCTCTCTTTTCGTCCGAAGTGTCGCTTGTGGTATGAGTTGAGTCCAATTGGTATCTCCCGATTCCAATTAGTATCTCAACAAAGTAAACCGGACGTCGTGGTCACGACCGAAGGGCCACAATTAAAGCAAATTGGAAACTGAGAAGATTCCAATTGGTATCTGGCCTTAGGGGTTGTGTAAGGCTTAAATGACCTGTAATGGTCATCTATGGAATGAACTAACTAATTAATAATTTGGTCTTGTCTGTGAGTTGTAACTTGAAATATGTGAATGTGTGCTTCTTGTTTCCTAAATTAACTTGGAATGTGAAGGTGGTAATTTCTTGACTGTAACGATGTGGTTATGTGCACAATAAATGTGTGTGTTTAAACCTTGATATGTACAAAGTGTTGGCTGAGTTGTAGAAATTATTTAAGTGCAACTACTCGAGTATCGTGAAAACCGTTGAGGGAAGAAGTCATAACTAAGTTGGTGCGAGGGTTTAGGTAAATTACAGAGTGATTTGTGAGATGAAAATCTGGACGTGCGTCGCAACCAACAAATAATCGAGTGAATGTTTGGGTGCATCCTGGGGATGTGTGGGTGTAGCATTGAATTAATAAGAACTAGTTGGATATCCTGCCGTTAAGATTGACTCAGATTAGCTAATGATTTTCCTAGCTTAGAGCCTTACCTTAGATTGTTTGGTTAAG
Organism: Solanum verrucosum; assembly: GCF_900185275.1. Classification (NCBI taxonomy): domain Eukaryota; kingdom Viridiplantae; phylum Streptophyta; class Magnoliopsida; order Solanales; family Solanaceae; genus Solanum; species Solanum verrucosum. The sequence continues at coordinate 741,911 of NW_026020333.1, forward strand.
CTAGAAACCTAGGGAAAATTTTAGAAAAATGAAAAGAACTCAGAAATTATTAGCCTGGGTTCTGGTCCCGTCGGGGCCGCTGGGGCGGGATTATTCCTTCCATAGTGAGACCGCCAGAGCGGGATTTTCCTGCCAGAGCGAGACAGGGTGAGGCAGAACCTCAACCCAGCCTCCTATGTTTTCCCTAACTTCAAATGCCAACCCCAAATGGGATCCGAACAAATCTCTGCAATCCTTTCCATGTTCAGCAATTTGGGGAATAGATATAAAACTTAGAAATTCACCATTTACTACGGAAAAGCAGGAAATCAAGCATCCGTGTGCTTACAAAACAAAAGATAAAAACAAGTTGTCTTAAATGTACAATGCAAAAAGGGGCAGATAACAATCTGAATCAAGAACCCTCAAACTGGGTAGTGTCCACATCTAAGTCCAGATCCTCCGGAGGTACCAGGCCAGTAGCTACCTCGTCCATAAAGGTAAAATGCTGGAAGTCCCCTTTCTCGACCCGGGGGAGCTCCTGACCGGAGGCAATGCAGGTGAATATGGTCCTCACGGTCTTCCATATCCGAACCAGTAGACGATCCCTCTCTAGACCCTTCCTCCTCTCCTGACGCAACTGGCAGCGGAGCATCTCAACCTCCAAGGTGGTACTGGGCAGGGCTGGAGTAAAGTCAGCATAGGCACTCCCCAATCTCTCCCGAATGGCAGCCCAATCCTCCTCGACCCATGCCTCGTCATCCAAATCAGCAGTCGCCTTGTCGCGGCTCGCCCTTCCAGTCCTCCTCCTTTTGATCCTAGAAGTAGAACATATTCTAACCAAAAGAGAGTGAATGGGGGAATCCATAGGAAGTACCTCGTCAACATCAAATAGTGGCACTCCTGCCCCCTTGCACAAGGCAGTGATAAGACCAGGGAGAAAGAATGCCTTTTTGCTACCCCGATAGAACATCTTCCACACGGAGATAATTTGCGCCCCCACGTTCAGCTCTATACCCTGTATGGCGCACACCACCACCAAAGCTCAAGGAAAGGTCACGTCGGTGCAGTTCCCCGACGGACGGATCCTCTTAGTCACCAAGTGTAGCCACATCTTAGCATTAGGTAACCAATCTGTGCTAGTAATACCCTCCGCAGTACCCCAGTATACCTGATCCTGGTGCATAGGCTCAACCAGAGTGTCCCTCAGCCACTCCAAATCCATCTCCCTCAGCTTAGCCTTGTACTCTACGTTCGAGACCTCTGGCACCTATAGAAGCTCATTAATGGCAGTGGCGTTCAGAGGAATGTCAACTCCCCTGATATGGATGATAAGGTGAGACTCGTCCCCTCGCACAGTAGGCAGGATGGCATAGAACTTCCTCACCCAAGTGGAGCGTGCATCTGGGGGAGCCTCAGTCAGTGGGACCCACCCAAACTCTACCAGACGAGCATAGAAGGCAGGATCCTTCTCCTCTAACTTGTGCAGCACAAAACCCTTCTCACAAAAGAACCCCGTGTTGCGGTGGTCATGGTGCCTCTCCCGGCTCGCGGCGTCGGGAAACCGAACGAAGGGTAAATGTTCGTTATTATGACCTGCAATTTAGAGAGCCTGCAATAAGTTGAATATAAGTTATTACGCAATAGGATAGTTGGGATAAGGCTAAAAATTAAGAAACATAAATTTTAATGTTAAGGGTACAGGCCACTGCCTGGCGTATCTCGCCATAGCGGGATGAAGGTTGTCATAGCGGGATGAAGGCCACCATAACAGTCTTCATCTGGATGAACACCAGGCGCAACAATGGCACATTTTCATCCCAAAACCTCTGTTTTCGACAGAATTTCAGTAGATCAGAGTATATAAACTATCCTAGAACATGAATAAGCAATTATTTTGGCAAACTAACTCCTAAATAAGGCCTAAATCCGAGTTCTACACCAAGAAATCCTTCAACTTCTCCCACCCATTTTTGTATTGATTTAACCGTATTTTTACAAAATCCTTTCGCCCAAGACGTTGTGGGAACGTTGGGGACATAAGGGAAGTAACCATGCTACGTGTTCTAACAAATCAAGCAACTTATGTCCATTTCCGAAAATGATCCCCAAAAACCATTTCTAATCAATCATTTAAAGTCATGCAAGAGTAGTTAAGAAATCAATGAAGTAAGGAATGTAAGGAATACGAATAATTACCTTTGATTTGTCGTCCGGAATGAGCAAGTTGAGAGAGTTTTTGGGGGATTTTGAGTTTGAAAAAGGGAGAATGAGGAAAATATTTTCCCATTTCCCTTTTTCTATTTTTGATCTCCCGCCATGGCTGGAGATATCTCGCCACAGCGGGAGGACTGTCGCCCTGGCGGGGTTAGGCTGTGTAATTTGGGACGTAAAATTTCTTTTCTCGAACAATGCATCATATCCCTAACCGGTATCTTAAGGTATAGGACTTATCGTAAATCAGGCATAAGAAACAAAAACCATCCCCTACCATAAATTGGTAATGGAAAGAGTGGTTAGTTAAAAATACTCCAAGGTAGGGTGCGTAATGATCTGTGCATTAGTTGTTTGGGGATGAACGAGGGATAAATTGGTATCTATTGTAACGACCTGAACCGTCGTTATTTAGGAGAAACAAAAATCTGGGAAAATCTAGGCCATTGTCCAGCCACAACGGACCAGATGCCTTTAGGGCGGCAATGCCAGGGCGGGGTAAGTGGGCGCCAGTGCGGGATAGGCGAGGGAGAACATTAATTACGAGAAATATATTTTTTTTCATCCTTCTAAAATACTTAAATAAGTCGTCAAACACCCTAGAAACCTCAGAAAATCTACTCAAAGCTTGGGAAGGAAGGAGAAGAAAATTTCTAGCGTGAGAATGGTGATATCTTGCGGATTCTTAACCAAATTCACTGTCACGAAGCCTGAAAAACCATAATCAAAGTCAAAAACACCATGCAACTGCTTGGCATCAAGATAGGCTACGTTTTATGAATTGAGTAGTTTATATTTGTGCTCACTGCGTAATATATGTGAATCGATGGTAGGATTTATGTGTAGGCCTTTGTGCAGGCCTTTGTGCACTGAATGATTTATGATTTATGATTTAAACCCTAGAAAGAAGCCTTAGACGATGAATTAGGGCTGAGTATGGTCGAATTAGGGTTTACATAAGGCGTGTTGATGAATAATCCATTGTGAGGGCAGTGATCCCATGATTTAGTGATGTATGTTGTTCTAGCTTCATTGTGATACGTGTAGGTATACGAATGTTGTAAATAAGGATGTATAAATGGATAACACCATGAATCATGAATTTTTTTATATGATTATGAGGATATACTTGTGATTGTGATTGTGGTATATTGAATGGATCGGTTGTCACGTTCCGACATAACCAACTTGGATCAGTTGTCACGTTCCGGCATAACTAACTTGGATCGGTTGCCAAGTTCCGGCATAACTAACTTGGATCGGTTGCCAAGTTCCGGCATAACTATGGATCAGTTGCCACGTTCTAGCATATTTATTGGGTCAGATACCACGTTCTGGTATGCTAACTGATTGGGTTTGGGTTCCATGAGAGGACCAATGATTTGCTTAATTGTGTAGGTCGAGAAATGTGAAATTGGTTATTATTCCTCATGTTGATGATATTGTATATGTTCCGTATATGCATGTGATTATATTGTTGTATTGGTTTATATATGTTGCACTTAGAGGTATAGGTTATGACAGCTTATATTGATGGTTCTTCGTGATGAGCGACCACGTTAGGTATAGTGGAAGAGTAGAGTGTTCAAGGGGTAAGTAAGGGATAGCAAGGGTTGTTCATGTGTCATAATGGCGATAAGTAGAGGTAGCGTATGTGATGAAATATGCTTAGGTGGATTTCACTTTAGGGAAAGAGATTGGGTTTAGTGGTATGGAAGTTGATGTAGTGTACCATGTGACCAAGATTGAGTAATGTGACTAGGAAGTAAGGGCACAATGTGAGTGGTTAGTTGGAATGCTGGTAGGTGCAATTGGGGATGCGTTAATGTGTTAGAACGGTTAGGCTATGATCAAGAACCTAGTAAGTAGGTGGATCGAGAAGGTGGTTAGTAATCAGAGTGCTGGTGTAACATGGAGGTATTTTAAGAGAGGGAAGAGGTGGAGAAACAAGGGGTTTATTGCATAATTGTACTAGTTGTTCCCTTATATTATGCGGTGGGATCGGGTTGACCGATGATGCCTACCAGTACATGTGTTTGTACTGATACTACTCTTGCTATGTCTTTTGAAATAGTCTGGATATAGGTTGGTGATGTTTCATTAGGTGAAGACTCCAGCAGCTTCTATTCTTCCTTCCGCATGGTAGGAGTTGTGTCTTTTATTTATCTTGTCCAGTTGTATTCTTAGTAGCTATTGTACCTGTTTAGACTAGATCTTTGGGAGTTGTTAAATTACTTTACCAGTCTTAACTAAAAGTGTGTCTAAGGATATTATTTTTAAAATCATAGTATTATATTTATCTCTGTTTTCTTTAAATTTTCCGCATGTTTGACTATTGGGATATAAGGGTTCTCCTTCTTAGGTGTTAGTGTTGGTGCCCACACAGCAGGTCGTGTCACATTTGAATCCATAGGAGTTACCTTGAAGTCAGTATATGTTGAAAGATAAAGCATGTAAAAAAGTTATATGCAATACTATTGTTAGTGCTAACCAAGTTAAAAAATGTTTCATTGTCAAGAAAATAAAAATGGGTTGATACCCACTTTTTTAGTAGTTTTCGAAGTAACTTTGTGGACCGTTTCATTGTTGGTACTTGTCCAAACCAACTTTCTGGACAATTATATTGTTGATACTTGTCCAAAGCAACTTTGTGGACCGTTTCATTGTTGATACTTGTCAAAAACAACTTTGTGGACCGTTTCATTGTTGATACTTGTCCAAAGTAACTTTGTGGACCGTTTCATTATTGATTCTTATCCAAACCAACTTTGTGGATCGTTTCATTATTGATACTTGTCCAAAGTAACTTTGTGGAGCGTTTCATAGTTAAAATTTTATTCTTGGGTCGTCATACCCTTCAAAATGATATCTTTTATTTTTTGGGTCGTCATACCATTCAAAATGAGATCTTTTTTTATTTTTGGATCTTCATACCCTTCAAAATGACATCTTTTTATTTTTGGGTCATCATATCCTTCATAGGGACATCTTTTTAAATTTAGGTCATCATACCTTTCAAAATGACATCATTTTAAATTTAGGTTGTTATACCTTTCAAAATGTCATCTTTTATAAATTTATTTGTTATCTCAATAAAATGATGCTTTTTAAAATTGGTTTGTCATGCTGTTCAAAACGACACATTTTTTTATCTGGTATTCCTTTAAAATTGACATTTTTTTAAAATTTAGGATGTTATTATGTTCAAAATATTGCATTGGTTCATCACCTTGTTCATTGTTGATATGAGGCCATGTTTGCATAATTTATGTTGCATTTATGTTACAGTGCAAATTTTGTTCTTCAAGTTGGGTCATCCGCCTTTCAAAGGGACATGTTGGGTCATCACATCCCTTCAAGTGACCTATTAGGTTCAAGATTGGATTGTCATATCCCTTCAAAAGATGTGTTAATTTCAAATTGGTCGTCTGCCTTTCAATAGTCACTTTGGGTTGTCACATCCCTTCAAATGGCATGTTATATTCAAGTTGGGTTGTCACGTCATTCAAATTATATTCTAGTTGGGTTGTCAACTCATTCAAAGTGACATGTTATATTCAAGTTGGGTTGTCACCTCCCTTCAAGTGACATGTTATATTCAAATTGGGTCGTCTGCTTTCAAAAGACGCGTTGGGTGTTCACATCCTTTTAAGTGACATATTAAGTTCAAGATTGGGTATTCATCGCCCTTCAAATGACATGTTAAGTTCAAATTGGCTCGTCTGCCTTTCAATAGACATGTTAGGTGTCACCTCGTTCAAAGTGACATATTACCTTCACATTGGGTTGTCCGCATTTCAAAAGACGCATTGTTTTGTCACCTCCCTTCAAGTGACATGTTAAGTTCAAGTTGGGTCGTCTGCCTTCCAATAGACATATTAGGTTGTCACATCCCTTCAAGTCACATTTTATGTTCAAGATTGGGTTGTCATCTCCCTTCAAATGACATTAATTTCAAATTTAATCGCCTGCCTTTCAATAGACATGTTGGATTTTCACATCCTATCATGTGACATACTAAATTCAAGACTGGGTTGTCATCTCCCTTCAAATGATATGTTAAGTTCGAATTGGTCGTCTACCTTTTAAGAGACATGTTGGGTTGTCACATCCTTCAAGTGAAATATTAAGTTCAAGATTGGGTTGTCATCTCCCTTCAAGTGACATGTTAAATTCAATTTGGGTCGGCTCCCTTTCAAAATACATGTGGGGTTGTTACCTCGTTCAAAGTGATATATTAAATTCAATTTGGGTCATCTGTCTTTAAAGAGACACGTTGGGTTGTTACATCCCTTCATGTGACATATCAAGTTCAAATTGGGTTGTCCACCTTTCAAAGAGACACGTTGGGTTGTTACTCCCTTAAATTAAGTTCAATATTGGGTCATTTGCCTTTCAAGAAGATACGTTAGATTCTCACCTCCCTCTAAGTGACATGTTAAGTTCAAGTTGGGTCGTCCGCCTTTAAAGAGACACATTGGGTTGTCACCTCGTTCAAAGTTACATGTTAAGTTCAAATCGGGTCTTCTGACTTTCAATAGATACGTTGGGTTGTACATACCTTCAAGTAACACATTATATTCAAATTTGGTCGTCTGCCTTTCAAGAGACACGTTGTGTTGTCACCTCATTCAATGTGGCATGTTAAATTCAAGTTGGGTCGTCTGCCTTTCAAGAGACAAGTTAAGTCGTCACCTCGTCCAAAGTGACATGTTATTCATATCATCCTCCTTTCAAAGAGGTAATCTATCTTTATTGTGTAATTTTGGTTGTAACATCAAAGGTATGTGGATGTTTTTCAGTTTACAATCAATCCTTGCCTTTTCTTTATTATTTTCAGCCCCGTTGGCGAATGTAGAGTATTGTTCAGAATCTCTTCTAACATCTCATATTGAATTGTTCAAAGTTTATCAAACTAAATTTGGGTTCGTCAACTTTGTTTGACCAGGATCTCTATCATCGATCCTAATCAAACAAAGAGGCAAGTTGTTGACATCAAATTTTGGTCTCATATTTCTAAAGTTAATACTGTTAAATATTTTATTCGTTAAATAGTTCAAAATACATGTTTTTCAATTTTAATACAATTTGTTGATAATTATCCTTATTTCTCAAAATATTAAGATTTTTTTTATCTGTTAATTTTGTTTACATTATTTTTTTCACAATCAGTTGAATACGTTCAAATATTTGTTCATTTTTTATTAAATCGTCATTTCTGTTAAATTGCATTTTTTACATGCCATTGGTTACGTTTGTTACATTTTCTTAATATTAATTTTATTCGTTACATTAGTTAATATTCATTTTGATACTTTACATAGTCTAGAAATTCATTCAAATATGGATAAGATTTCATACATAGATATTTTATTAACTGGTGCTTTTAGCCCATGGTTTTAAGATAATTGTATTGTACTAAAACGGTTTTCAATTCTCTAGTTAAACAATTTATTGGTCATTAAGTTAAGGGTGGTGGAATAAATTTTAGAATTTGGGGTTCAATTTTCAGATTTTTTTATTGTTCATCGTCCTTCTCCGATGATAAATTCACCGAAGCTCCGACTAGTCACCACCAAACAAACCACACTGGCTGAACTTCCTCTTTCTCACTTCTTTTTCCAACCAACCAAGCCACCTCTAACATCATCAGTGAGCTTGAAGCTCACATTACCATACAAAACAAACCACCTATTTTTTTCCTTCTTCTTCGGTGACTACACACCCAAACATCAAAACCTCTTTACCTTTTTCCATTCCCAGATCCACTGGTGAGCTTCGAGCTCGCCATCACCAAACTTCCATCATAAAACCTTCATTGTTCTCACCCTAAAACCCAGCGTTGCAAACACCAGCAACAGCTCTGGCTAGGAGTTTCAAACTTCGATGAACCGAAGCAAAATGAAAATGAAACAGCAGTGCAGAACTTTGACCAAAAAAACCCAGAATTCGGTAAATCCTCTTCCCCTTTCCACTTTACTTTTTTTTTCATTTTTGCCGCTGAACGACCATCAGCGACAACAACTCTTTCTCCGGCGAAATCATCAAAACAATTCCCAAACCAGATCCATCACCCTGAAGACGCTGCTATGCCATTTCCGATTTAAAAAAGAGATTCTAAATTCAACCTCACCAACGCCTCCGAACTCCGATAAACAAGTAACCCTTTTTCTTGATCCGCTTTATTATATTTTCTTTGTCTATTTTGTGTTTGTCTTTATTTAATAATTTAGTTCATGTTTTGTATATTTATTTATTTTTGTTGTTACTCTTCTCTTAATTAGAGTATTATTTTGTTAGTTCTCTCTTAATTAGAGTATTATTTTGGAATTGATTTAACTATTTTGAGTTGTTTATCTATAACTGTAGTGTTTTGTGCAAATGTTGTTCTTCTTGATAGTGGCATTGACCATCTCCAGCTCCTCTTTTCCATTTTCCATTTTTTTGTTTTATATATTAACTTCACTTTTGCTATGTTATGATTGTTGACTTTTGCTTGAGCTATTTTTAATTTCTTATGATAGTGCTATTTCAATTCTTGATTGATTTGCACAATTTTCAATATCAATGTTGGGGTTTAAGACCATATGTAAAGTTAATTTTTATTGATTCGTGTTTGATTGTTGTTTCTTCGGAATTATTGTTAGCTAATTTATGTCATTTTTTGGTATCTTTAATTGATATGGAATATATATAATATTTTAAAATTGTCCAATGAAAAAATTTCTCCTTCGATTTTCGACGCCTTTTCATTTTAAAAGACGAAAATTTAGTTTAAGTTTATATTTTTTGTATGTTAAAATTGGCTGATGAAGAAATTACCATTGATTTCTAAGTCTTCCCATGTTAATAAGACGTGTTTTTATTTTTAAGTTATTATTTGTTTTATTCATTTTTATTCATATTTATTTATTACGAACACTTTTACTAAGTGTCTTTACAGGTAAATAGATTTGCTTCCCATTGAAGCTATTCGAATGGAGTTCGAATTATATTTTTTATTCATATTGTGTATATTATTTATGTTAGGCAAAACTTATGCCATTTTTGTCAATTACTATTTTATTTATTATTTGTGTATATCGTATGTCTATTATACTTGTATCTTATTTTTATCTCCTCTTCAATTTGAAAAAAATAAATTTAGTCGGGAGCCACAGTTGTAAATTTTGAAGGATGCCTAATACCTTCCTTTCGGACTTGAACCCCTAACCTAGAATCTATTAGTTTCGTAGACATTTTTTATTAATTAATTAATTGGTTTCTAGTTTATCCTAAAATTAGGTGGCGACTCCCTTTAAACCCTTTCTATTTTTAAAATTCTTTATTCTTTTAAATTAAATTATATTTTGAGTCTCCACAATGTTGCGCCTGTAAGGGATGTCAACACTCCTCATCCTCATATACCACATCTACAGAGGCCTCAGGTACTACAAAGGAAGGTGTAGCACTAGGCATCTCGAGTGCAGGGGCAGCAACATCTATAAGGGGAACATTGCCCCAAAGTGTTGAGATGTCCATGGACGAAATCTGGACCACTTCAACCCTCAAGGTGGCAACCTCAGCTCTAAGGGTTTCTAAAGCACTGGAAATACCCTCGGTCTTTTCCAACACTGCTATCCTCACCGTCAATTCATCTAATCTCGAAGTGTGGTCCTCAACCGTCTTCGCACATTTGATCACCTACTTAGTTAGAGAAGCCAAGGCATTCAGGATAGCCTGGTCAATGAGCCGGGGTTAGTCTTTCTCAACCCGAGCAACTCTTACATCCGCTAATTAGGCTAGACTACCTATTTGGTATATAAGTGTTTGGGTCAAGGGAGGATGAGCAATTTGAGAAGGAGGAGGCCTCGCACTAGCAATGGTCATAGAAGCATAAGGGGCAGATATAGTAGCGAAATTAGAAAAACCAACATTAGACGAAAAGGTAGGAATGCATACCTGCTCTACATAAAAGAAGGAGGTTTTTTGGTCGCTGTCAATGTGAAAAGGTCGACCACTGGAGTGGAGTATGGTGATGGAGGCCTCATCTAAGCCACATCATCTCTCAAATACTCTACCTTGATCCTCTAGATATCACTAGATAAGGCTGGTGTGACTCTCATATCTGTAGCAGCCCTAAAAGGGAGTCCTGCCCTTTTACATAATTGTTTCATCAAAACTAGAAATGGGAGCGATGTCTTCTCCTGCCTCGCCCTCATCAACATCTCTGCAGCGACAATGGCACCAACATGTATGTGCTCTCGATCTATGATTGTGCCCACCAATACCACCTTGGCATGGCGAAGAATATACTCATTCTGGGATGGCATCAAGTTGCTGGGAAATAAGACAAATAGGAATCCGACCACTACATTTATGTCTTTCTTCTATATCTTGGCACCATCCTCCATCTAAGAAGGAGAAGAATCAATGGTTAAGAGTGCTAACAAACCCTTCAAAGAAACTAGGTCACGGTGCATCTGGAGTGAATGTATCTCATCTGGAAATTCTGACATATTTAGGGAAGTATTAATAGCTTCTACGTCACACCAGACTTTCTTTCCTCTTACCTCCACTTCTTCAAGTGGCGTCCAGATTGTGCCATTTCGCTTCTTTGGAAGGGCCTGAGCATACGCCGCATAGAACTCCCTCAACCAAGAAGGGATGTAGGGAATCCTGGCTCTTGTAAGACCTTCAAACCTATGGAACTGAATTGTATCCCAGATGGTTGGGTATTGACTCATCACTACCTTTATGGAGATTCATCTCTACTCAAGTATTGTCCGCTCTCCTGCTACTTTCAACCTATTCAAGGCTCTTGGAGCTACAATTGGGAGAACTCTAGAGGTTGGTTCATGTGCAGATGAGGGCAAAACCAACTTAAATCTGATGTTTGTCTTTTTCCTCACCACTCTCGGTTCTACCTTGTGTTGGGTAGCTGGTTGTGGGGTAGAGGTTTGTTGGCGATTCTGAGCTTTAGATGGTTCATTAATAGAGATGCTCTGGTGCCTCTTGAGAGGATGACGAGGAGGAGAAGCCCTGACTCAGTATCAGAGTAGACCACATTCTTACATTTGTTCTCGCCATCACATGCAAGGTACACATTAAAGCACAAGATTTGTGAAAGTTAGTTAAGATCGAAAGAACTTTGAATAAAGTTTGAAAACAGTCTTGAGGCTCGCCTAACGGGAAGGCGTATCGCCCAACAGGATTGGTGAGCTTCGGTGAGCTCCCTTAATTAGACAATAGCACAAAACTAAGGAATCAAACACATAAGGTGGAGTCAATGCCAACTCGGTGATTCATCGAGTTAGTTTTGACGGGCTAAGACAAGTCCGCCGAAACTAACAGTGCAAAAGGGAAAGACACATGCATCAAGGGCGATATCCTCTCCCACTCAGCGATTTCCCAAATGAGTTCGGCAGACTAACACAAGTCTGCCGAATGGGACAGTACCCAAGTCCATGCATAAGCTCAAGAAGGTGAGTTGGGTCTTACTCAGTGATTCTCCTATCTTCCTTAGCGAACTAAGACAAGCCCACCTAACAGGTTTTTTTAGCCCAGTGACTATATTTTGAATACAAATCCAACATGCACAACAAATACGAGTTTACCCCAACAATTAAAATCCACCTATATGCTTTTCTACACATAGGTACTCACATTTCTCCCATTTATTACTAAGAGTTGCTCTACTTGACGATTTGCCCTTAAAAAAGTAGTTACCCTATCTATCATTGGGCAAGATAATGCAATGGGTCAACACTAACAAGTCAGACTTCACTCACATTCAATTAAACATATTTCCAACAAGTATATCAACTCAACTTAGAATTCTAACCAACACAATCACAATTCATCATTTATAGAGGCATTCATAGTCAAAATTACATGGGTACCATTCAAATTCAACAACATAATGCTACCCAACAAAATTAAACACTTAATCTTAGTTACGAGGCTCAAGCTCACACCCTATATGTAATCTAATCTGAAAATTATCAATGAGAAGTCGAAACACCAACCTTAGTGCCAAAAACAAGCAAGAAATTAAGGAATCGGGGTTGGGTTGACTCGAGATCCACTCAAATTCACTCCTAGCACTTTCAACACAATCACACAAGGCACAAAATAACTCAAAATGCACAATGTAAGAGAGGGGAATCGAAAAAGCTCAAAAGATTCAAAGGGTTTTGATTTTTGAAATTAAAAGAATCTGGGCCCTTTTATAGCAGACCCCTTTGCTGCACTTACTAACGTCACCGAACGTGTTCGTTGTATCATTATTTGGATCTTAAGCTCGCCGAACATGTCTGAACAATGAACAAACCTAAAGGTTAATTCAGCTGACCCGAGGAGTCCGCATTATGAACTTCGGCAAATCACCCTTTGGATTTCTTGTCACCAATCTTAACAATGCACTTTGCAATCTTTTCATGTTCAAAGGGCAGAAAAGAATGAGTCCACCTAGTGCTTTCAGCGCATTTCCCTTTTGGTTATGGCCTCGCCTAATCTGCCCTTATCTATCTTTCAACATTTTCTCCACCTGCACTCACAACGTACATTATCCAAAAGAAATAAAAATAAAAGTAAATACTTTGGTGGCCTCCCTAGAAGCGTCTTATTTAATGTTGTGGAACGACATAGTCCTCAAACTTCAATAATCATTCTTGTAACATTCCAAAAAATGGTAGACTAAACTAGAGTCTAACATAAAACTAGTAGGCTAAGTTAGAAGCTTGACATTAGGGTTAGAGCCTCAAAAATACCTCCCCGTAACTTGAAATTGGTGTTTTAGTGTTAAGAAGTCAAGGTCTAAACCCCAAGGACCAACCATGGGTCCTCGAGGAAAAGACCCAAAAATGTGACATAGGCAGTGACCCACGAGGGCACCTACGCCCCGTAGGTGGGAGTCGTGGGTCAAGACCCCTCAAAACAAGCCCCAGTCAAGGACCAATGTCTCACCAGCATGGGTCATGGTCACATCCACGGTCCTTCAACAAAGAAAATGAGAATAACCTCAACCTCATTGATTCTTGTGAAATGCCTTCTACAGTGAAAGGGCCCACGCAGTGGTCATTAGGATATTCATGCTCAAGACCTCAAAAAATTCCTCGCACTTTAATCAGTTGTACATTGGTTTGGTTTCATTAAATGTAGCATTCCTTGGAGTGGATGGTAACCAAATTTCTCCAACTTCCGTGATGATATTAAGATTTACATCAACTATATTTCTGACACCATAATTGTGTCCATAGCGTCACTTCCATCGAGATCCATGTTTTCTCCTGTAGCTAAATACAACAAAAACAAAAAACAAGAAACCAACTACAAATAAACAAGTTCACAAGTTAACTTTGCAATTGAACTCTTAGCCATCACTCCCAGGCAATGGCGTCATTTTTGGTAACGCTCAAACTATCCTCAAAAAACATTAAGAGAATAAGCGATCATTGTAAATAAAAATATCCAACTAAGAGTCGGAGTCGAATCCACCATGGAGTGATATAGTGCAAAGATTACAACTAGGAAGTCAGAAATGCAACCTATTTCTTGTAGCTATTAAATAGAGGAGCGAAAATTCCACCAAGTTTAACCAAAATAGTTGCAATTTAATTATCACCACAAAATTAACAAAACAAAAGTTTGCAATTAAGAGAATGATCTAGGAGTGTGGGGTTTAGCATTGATATCATAAAAGGGGTCAATGTACTTTCTCTAAAATTACTAGACAATCATGAATATGATGGGTCACCATTAATAATACCAATCTTCTTTCGATCTTAAAGTATCATGGAACAAAATCTCCTTTTGGTCTCATTTATACTACTTACAAATAAACCAATTACTTAAAAAAAAAACATCTCTCCTTCAAGCAGATTCAAAAATGAACAAACGCCTACAATTCCTTTTTCAAGAGAAAAATAGAAATCAAATCCACATTGCAAGTACCATTGCTATCCAACCACTTTTATTAATCCCTTTTGGGAATAAATCAAAGATCTGACCAAGGGTTAAGTTGGCCACCTTAACCTATCAATTAATTTCATGTTAAATAGCTTGAATACATGATTAAAAAACAATAAAATAGAGCAAGACACTAAATCCACTAAAATATATCAACACCCAACCCCATAATCAAACCCATAGACCTTGGGGTTTTTGCCACACATAATAAAATGGAAAGAAACTAAATCCAGAGTCAATTCATCTATTGATTTGCAGATAATAAGCAAGAATTTTCAAGACCCACTTCGAATTTCACCCTCCAAATGTTGATTATGAAAGTATCCAAAACCCTCAAGACTAGGGAGAAACGATAAAATCTTTAAAGTTAATGTCTAAAAGTTGAAATGCATAAAATTATGAAAATGAGAACAACTCTTTTCAAAAATATTATGAAAATGAAAAAGGTCTTTAAAAAAAACAAAAAGAAAATAAAAGAATTTTTCTCACAATGTTAGAAATATGCAAACATTTTTTACATCCTTCAATTTTGATTTCTGTAAATCTGAACCAGCATGTTTTTATAGAGACTAATCTATTAATATTTAATTTTGTTACCCTTAATTAAAAGGTTGGCATAGTAGGGTTAGAGTTGTATGTGTATCTATGTATCTACAACATCTATGGCAGCCGAGTTCGCAGCTTTAAGAAAATATATATGTGTATGTATATTTATATAACTATGGCAAATGAATGATAAGCTTTGAGAAGATACATATGTATATCTATCTATTTGTGTATCTATGTCATCTATGATAGGCAAGTAGGATGCTCTAAGGGGATATATGTATATTTGTGTATCTATGAATTGTCACACAAGTTTTAAGGTCTTGGTTCTCTTTCCAAATTTGATGTATGCTTCTCGAAACTATCTCACAGATATTTGATTCTTGATACAATCTACTTCTTCCTCCTCATCTTCTAAGTATGTATATATCCACAAATGATACACCACAATCAAAAATGTCCAACCAAATAAGAATGTGACATGTCCTAAAATTTAATATATGTATGATATGAAATAGATACACATTCATATGAAAAGAGCATATGTCACGATTTCGGTCGTTGTAAGTGGCACCCACACTAAATCACCTAGTGGAAGAACCAACTACCAACCTAAAATTGACCTAACATATAATTTCTAAACCAAGACATAAATTAATTATTAAGAAAATATTTTTAAAAGAAACTAAGGAATTGAGTCCCCATAAACTCAATCAATAGGCAAAATATTTATGCGGAATAAACCCCTACAAACTGAAAGTGGTAATATAAAAAATCCAACGTAATCAATTATGGGGATGCAACCCTGAAAAACTTATAAAACATAATATGCTAGTCTAATGTCTATTTCCTAAAGGATGGACAAGAAATGATAGAAGAACCCATGACAGCCAGAAATAGTAGCTCACCCTTAATTCGAAGTCAAACGTTTCTTAACTGAGGTCTCAAATCAATCGTTGAAAGATGCCATGTTCTCGACGTAGAAAGAACATGTGCAATATCAGTACACAAACCATAATGTACTAGTAATATCACACAACCCATACAAGATATAAATGTAAACAATTTACTACATTATAATAACATAAGACAACACAAAAAACAACAATCACCAATATATGTAGACTTCGAGTCACAATATCATGAAACAACTAATACCTGGATGCATGTCCCTCATGATCACAAATGTAAATGCTCGGCCCTCTCAAAGAACCATAAATACCTACCTGGTCCTCTCATGGAACCCACACATAAACTGTTAGTGTACAAGTGTGATACTCGAGACAACCAGAGTTAGTAATTATACTAGACGTGGTATCAGAGCCAACCGTTAGTAATTATACCAAGCATGGTATCCAAGCCAACCATTAGTATTCTTGTATTGTCGTGGTACCCAAGAAAACCAACAATCACAAATAATCATGCACAACCACAAACACAATGAGCAATACCACTTGAAAGTCACAGAAACAAGCCCATTGCATGAGATTATTAACTTGAGGTCATTTCATATTTTTCCCTATGTTTTCCCTAACATGCCTTGCACAAAGGATACTATAAAGTAGTAGACATGCATACATACATCAATCGAAAAAGATACAACCAACACCTACCTCGAATTAAGCCTCTTGGACACTCTAAAGAACCTGAGCTTTCCCCTTTTGAAGTGCCTTGGCTTGTTCTTTGTCTAAAATAAAAAATAAATTCAAAAATCAATCACAAAGTGACTAATTATGCCCAAATCCTAGCACCATGCCAATTTATGATCATCCTCTCTAACTTGGGACTTTTTCCACCATGAAATCATGCAAGAACCCTCTGTTATGCCGTAATTTTACTATCTTTAGAAAAATCACTTTTGAAATGTTCTAAGCATAAAATAATTTGAGAAAAATACTTAGAAAAGAGTCGCCACTTAATTTTTGTAAAGAAATTAAGAAAACTTAAAATGTAAAAAGACTCTAACAGATTAAGTCTTTAAAAATTTAGAGAAAATGGATAAGAGGTTCTCATTTAAACTTCAAGAAGGTTTTTAAAGCATTTGAAGTGTCCGCTAACAGACGGTTAACCTACGACTTGGTTAGAATATATTTTGACTATTTTTTAGAAAAATGATTATAAAAAAAATTATAATATTAACTTGAAAAAATAGTTAAACAAATTTTTTTATTATTTTTAAGAAAAGGGGACCTTAATTGAAATATTTGAATTGAATGCAAGTGATTAGAATTTTAATAAAACTAGATTAATTATAATTTATTTGAATCATTTTAGAAAAAGTAATTTACAGCAATGATAAACTATTTTAAATTAATTGATGAATAAATAAAAGTTTGACTAAAGATTATCAATTAAAGTATAAGAGTTGATAAATAATTAATTTTATTAAAATAAACACACATAAAGAATATAGTTCATCTTTTGGGGAATTCAATTAAGTTATTTAAAGTTAGAGTTAATTTTAAAAAAATAACAATAAGTATTTATAATGAAATATTTAAGAGAGTAAAAGAGAGTTTGAATTTGAGCCATTTGGGCCTGAATTCACTGTTGCCGGAAAGGGTGGACTTTCATCCCATTTTCTTGGGTGTTCAACTTCCAATCCATGTGTACCAGCTTCCTATTGACGAGGCTGACTAGATAAAAGATAGAATTGGGCCTTTGGCCCAATCGAGAAGATACGAGGAGAGGAGATAGAGTCCATGGCGAACTCGGAGCAGATTTCACATGCAAACATAAATAAATAAAAATATAGGTAACAATTCGATGGTTTAATATACAAAAAAATAGTGAAATGGAATGAGTGGTACTGCCTATTTATCACCATAGGAACAAAACAGTTCTTAATTAGCAATTAATTATGACAAGAACCAAGTAAATTAGGCATGAGAAAAACATTATTCAACAAAATACACTTATACATTAAAGGTAGTGGTAAACAAACAACCACTAGTTAATATAAACTAAACTAAAAGACCAAAACCATAAGACATTAAAGAATGAACTAGCTTATAAGGCTAAAAAAAAAAATTAAGAACTCTTGTCAAGACACACAATAAAACAACATAGTAATTGATTCTGAGGTTGAAGTCAATTCCAAACTCCATTTAATAAGATGATCATACTAGCAAGGCACAAAATTAAGAAAATAATATGGAGGAAAAAGAATCTAAAACCAAAATCTATAAAGAACTAAGAAACAATACCTCACACTTTATGTCAATTCATTTATCTAAAACATATTGCTCTAGATACGACTTTTATCTATAAGGAAATCAAATCAAGCTACTATACTAGAACTAAACCAAAACAAGTAAATGTGTACCTAGATAAAGATATTAAAGATCAAAATAAACACGCTCAAGTCCTCCACTAAAACTGAAGCAGTAGATGTGTTCATACACATTATGGACATACTATCAAGCAGCGACCACACTTCAAAATAAGGATAATTATTTATAACGGCATGTTACCGTCATTACAGAAAAGTCATAGGGGAAAACTTTTGCGCCAGAAAACTTTTTGGTAGTAACTTGAGATTTTCCAGCCTAGTCCAGATTTAGATGAAATCGGAGTCAGTGAGGTCTAGGGAGATCTGGTAACAAATGAGAGGTTTAATATTGAATGTGATTGCATGAGTGGATAGCTAAGACGTTAAGGAATCCGTGCGACTTTACGTGATTGAATTCGGGCAAATAGAACTCCCGAAACTGATTTTAGCGTTAACGGGTAGTTGCTGAGTGTTATGGGATGAAGGTGTGTTGTGAAAT
Source organism: Solanum verrucosum (assembly GCF_900185275.1). Taxonomy (NCBI): domain Eukaryota; kingdom Viridiplantae; phylum Streptophyta; class Magnoliopsida; order Solanales; family Solanaceae; genus Solanum; species Solanum verrucosum. The sequence goes on from NW_026020333.1 coordinate 760,369, forward strand.
GGGGGTTTGATGCTCTTAATTTGACTCTATGTTTCTTTACAAGCCGCTAGGGCAGGATTATTCCCGCCAAAGCGGCGTTGCTTTGGTGGGATGGGGGCGGCCATAGCGCGCCAATCACGACTTAAGTCAAAAATAAACCCCAAAACGTCTTTATTCTGTAATTTTCATTCTTGAAAGTTAGGAGATGAACCAGGGCGACTTCTTGACAGTTTTTCACCATTCTTAAAGCTAAAGGTAAGGTTTTACTCCCTGAATTCGTCTTTCGATCTGTAAAATATAAATTCATGGGTAATTATTGTTGGGGAAGGGTTTTGGGACTATTTTGGATGGTGGGAAAAACCCTAGTTGTACCTTAGGATCATAATTTAGGCCTTGGGTTATTGGGTTCGTCATAATCCAGGTAATTAGAGCTTAATTATTGATCCCCATTATGAATTGTTTGTTTGTAGAAATAGAACAAGCGGAAAGGATTCGGAAAGGGAAGAATCAAGTTTCTTAGGAGGATTCAAGCTTGTTTTCGAGGTAGGTGATGGTTGATTTCTTGTTTGTGTGATGTATGCTAGAAATTGCTTCATTGTAATGTATGTATGTATACGAATATTGCACTATTGATCACACCTAATGCAATGGGTATGAATGAATGATTGTATGCCATGAATCAACACTTGATTGTATGATTTGAGAATGTACATTGTGATTGTGATTGTGGCTGGTTGAATGGATTGGGTGTTACGTTCCAACACACTAACTGGGATCGGATGTCACGTGTCGACATACATATTGGAATGGGTGTCACATCTGACACACTAATTGGGATTGGGTACCACGATCCGGTACACTAACCGTTTGGGTGTGAGTTCCATGAGAGGACCATTGACTTGTCATTTATGCGTAATTACTTGATACTGAAATGATAATTGATGTTGTATATGTTTGGTATATGTGTGTTTTACTTGTTGTGATTACTCATATATGTTGTGCTTACTAGGATAGTCGTGTGATCCTACCAGTACACTATGGTTGTGTACTGATACTGCACTTGCTCTTTCTTGCTGAGTACAGGGCATCTTAAGGCGGCTATTGACAGACCTCGTTTTGAAGACCAGTGATCCATTTGAATTCAAGGGTGAGCGAGTTCTTCCAAGTTGCCATAAGTTCTCTATGTTTTAGTCCACTCTTTCGGACTCAGACTTTCTAGTTAGATATTCGTATGTTTAATTGGGTTGTACCCATTTTATTTAAACTTATGGTTCTTGTTAGAGTTTTGGTACATTGACTATCAGTTTCTAGGGAATATTTCTGCAATGCTTTGATAGTCATTATTAGACTTTTGGAGTTTATGGGAACTCTACTTTATTCTTAAATTTAAACCTGCTTCCATATCTTTAAATGTGTACTTCTTGAGTTAGCTAATTAGTATTAATGGTTCTCCCACCAAAGGGTTAGTGTGGGTGTCAATCACGACGGTCTAGGTAATGGCAAAGTTAGTATCAGAGCCCTAGGTTCGTTGATCTCGGTGTACCAAACCTAGTCTAGTAGAGTCTTGCGGTACAGTACGGACACGTGTGTACTTTTCTTCGAGAGGCTATAGGACTTAGGAAATTCTCTATTTTCTCTTGACATCTTTCGTGCTATAACTTGATTCCAATAGGTATCTGGTGATCTGAATTGGTGTCTAACCTCATTAACTCTTTTGTCCGCAGATGGTTAACACTATGTTTAATGGTGTCAGGCCCACAGCTCCCGTAAATGACCCAGTTGAGGAATCCGCAGCGAGAGGTCGCGGTCGAGGTAGGGGTAGATGGAGAGCAAGAGGCAGAGGCAGAGGAAGAGTAGCACCCGCTAGGGGTGGAGATCCGGTGGAGAATGCTCCCAGAAATGAGAATCCTCCCGCGCATCATGAAGAGATAGAGGAGAGAGTTGAGGTTGAGAATGATGAGTATGTTGGACAAGGGGAAGAGGTGCAGGCTGAGACTACATGAATTCCTCCCTTAGACCCAGTGTTAGCTTAACAGATTATGTCTTTCATGAAGGGATTGGTTGGTCCTGGAGTTCTTCCCGCCGTTCAAGCAACTCAAACTCCCGCCAACCCCCTATTGATATTAATGTCCCCTAGGTGGGTGGAACTGTAGGTACTGATGCATTCTTTCGTCATTTGTTAGGTCCTGTGATGACTGGGAATGAACACGAGATGTTGACTAAGTTTCTGAAATTGAAGCCTCCGGTATTCCATGGTTCTGAGAGTGAGTAAGCATGTGAGTTCATCATAGATTGTTATGAGAGGCTGCATAAGTTGGGTATTGCTCATCAGCATGGAGTAGATTTTGTGAATTTCCAGCTACAAGGTGAGGCTAAGCAGTGGTGGAGAGCTTATGTGGAATGCAGATCTTCAGCTTTACCTTCACTCACTTTCACCCAGTTTCATGCTATATTCTTTGAGAAATATGTGCCCCGGACCTTGAGAGATCGTAAGAAGGATGAGTTCATGTCTTTGGAGCAAGGTGGTATGTTTGTGGCTGCTTATGAGGCTAGGTTCTATGCTTTGTCTAGATATGCTACGCAATTGGTGACTTCTGAGAAAGAGAGGATCCGTCTAATCGTCAAGGGATTGAACTCTGAGTTACAGGTATTGTTTGTGCACATGACTTCTGCAGGGAAAATTTTTAACGAGGTAAAGGATTTTTTGAAGAAAGTGGAAGGGGTGAGACGCGATGGGAAGGCGAAGGCGTTGGCTAAGAAAGCTAAGAGCACAAGTAAATCTCAAGGTTCCTACTCCAGAGGTTCAGGAAGGCCGACTTTTGCAGCCTAGCCAATTCAGTCCGCTATGCCCACTTCTACAGGTAATTACTCGGGAACTCCACCATAGAATTTGATTTATGATTGCCAGGGAGTCACGCCTTCGACGGGCAGCAGGCCATCTTTTGAGCACACTTGTTATAATTATGGAGAACCTAGGCATATGAGGAGAGATTTTCCTCAACCGCGCATGTTGGATTCTACACACCAATAGACTAGAGCAATGGTACCTGCAGGAAATGGTAATAATGGTCGAGGGCATCCAGAAGGTGGCCGAGGAGGAAATCAGTAAGGTTGTGGAGGTCGGGGAAATGGTAACGCGGGCAGAGGTACAGTGCAACCAAGTAGGGAAATCGCCCGTCATAATGACAGGGCTTAGTGTTTTGCCTTTCCAGACAAGACCGAGGTTGAGGCATCTGATGCAGTGATCACATGAACCATTCGTGTAGTATGAGGATGTACATAGATTACTGGCAGTTGAAGAAGGTCACTATTCAAAACAAGTACCCATTGCCTCGGATAGATGATATTTTCAACCAGTTGCAAGGTGCGTCAGTTTTTTCTAAGATTAATCTAACGTCTGGTTACCATCAGTTAAAGATTAGGCCTGAGGATGTACCTAAGACATCATTTAGGCCCTACTATGGGCACTACAAGTTTTTAGTCATGTCATTTGGGTTGTCAAATGCGCCTGCAACTTTCAAAAGTTTGATGAATGGTATCTTCAAGTCGTTTCTTGATTTGTTTGTTATAGTATTTATTGAAAAAGATTTAAGCGGTTAAGAATTCAGCTCGGCCTAGCCCTATGACTGAAGTTAGGAGTTTTGTGGGGCTCGCTAGCTACTATCATCGATTTGTGAAGAACTTCGCTACTATTGCCATGCATTTGACAAGATTGACCAAAAATGAGGTACCCTTTGAATGGACTGAAAAGTGTGAAGAGAGCTTTCAAAAGCTCAAGACTTTCTTGACCATAGCACCTATTCTAGCACTACCGGTGGAAGGTAAGGACTTTATTGTTTATTGTGATGCTTCACATTTGGGTTTGGGTGTTGTGTTAATGCAAGATAAGAATGTTATAGCTTATGTAGTGCGGAAGTTGAAGGTGCATGAGAGAAATTACCCAACACATGATTTAGAGTTGGCAGCGGTAGTGTTTGATCTTAAGATTTAGCGGCATTACCTCTATGGTGTTAAGTTTGAGGTGTTTACTGATCATCGTAGTCTACAATATGTATTCACTCAAAAGGATCTAAATTTGAGACAGCGAAGGTGGATAGAGTTACTCAAGGATTATGATGTGACCATCCAGTATCATCCGTGTAAGGCAAATGTAGTGGCAGAAGCGCTAAGCCGGAAGGCGGTGAGTATGGGTAGTCTAGCTTGCTAAAGTGTATCCAAGCGACCTTTGGCAAAGGAAATTCAAACTTTGGAATCTAAGTTCATGTAGTTGGGAATCTCAGAGAAAGGTGGGGTGTTAGCTAGCATTGAGGTAAGGGCCACCTTCCTTGAGGATATTAAGGCCAAACGGTTTGAGGATGAGAATTTGAATCGGCTTAGAAAAAAGACAGTATTATGCAAGGCACAAGTGACCACTCTTGATGCAGGGGGGTGCTCAATTTTAAAGGAAGGATTTGTGTCCCTCGAGTAGATGACTTGATTCAGAAATTGTTGACAGAATCTCATGGTTCATTGTATTCTGTTCATCCGGGTGTGACCAAGATGTACCAAGACTTGAAGCAACTATATTGGTGGTCAGGCATGAAGAAAGATATAGAGAAGTTTGTGGCTAAGTGTCAAAATTGCCAGCAAGTAATATATGAACATCAAAATTCAGAAAGTTTCCTTCAGAGATTGCCAATTCCGGAATGGAAGTGGGAAATAATAGCTATGGATTTTTTAGTTGGTCTTCCGGAGACTTTGGGAAAGTTTGATTCTATATGGGTAGTGGTTGATAGATTGACTATGTCAGCCCATTTTATTCCAGTCAAAATAGATTATAATGCGCAGCAATTGGCTAAGGTGTATGTAAAAGAGATAGTAATGTTGCACGGGGTGCCCCTTTCTATCATCTCAGACCGTGGTACGTAGTTCACATCCAAGTTTTGGAGGAAATTACATAATGAATGGGCACACAACTCACTTTTAGTACAGCTTTCCATCCATAGATAGACGGGCAGTCGGAGAGGACTATCCAAGTGTTAGAGGACATGTTAAGGGCATGTGTGATTCACTTTGGAGGACATTGGGATAAGTTCCTACCGTTGTGTGAGTTCTCATATAATAACAGCTACCACTACAACATAGATATTGCACCGTTCGAGACACTTTATGGGAGGGGATGTAGGTCACCCATAGGATGGTTTGAGGCTTGAGATGTAAAACCTTTGGGGGATGACTTGGTAAAGGATGCTCAAGATAAGGTAAGAAGCATTCAAGCTAAGCTTTTAGCAGCCTAGAGGAGATAGAAGAAGTATGCAGACCATAAGGTAAGAGACATGGCATTTCAGACTACTGAGAAGGTTCTTCTTAAGGTGTCACCTATGAAAGGTGTGATGAGATTTGGCCAGAAGGGTAAGCTTAGTCCTCGATACATTGGACCATTTGAAATTCTTGACTGTGTAGGGCCAGTAATGTATTGATTGGCTTTACCTCCTAACCTATTGGGAGTTCATCCGGTATTTCATGTATCCATGTTGAATATATATCATGGTGACGTGGATTACATTATAAAGTGGGACTCACTGTTGTTAGACAAAGACCTCCAATATGAGGAGGAACTGATTGTAATTTTTGATAGTGATGTCCGGAAGCTAAGGACCAAAGATATTAAATCTGTGAAAGTTCAATGGAAGCATCGTCCAGTTAAGGAAGCTACTTGTGAAATTGAGAAGGACATGTGTGACAAGTATCCCCAGTTGTTCGACGATCCAGGTACTACTCCATTCTTACTTTAGCCTATTTTCCTAAGTTTGTCACTCGGGACGAGTGATGGGTAAATCGGTATCTATTGTAAAAAACTGCTCCCGTCGTTATAGAAAAGCCATCAGGGAAAATGTTTGGGCCAGAAAACGTTTTGGTAGTAACTTGAGATTTCCTTGCCTAGTCCAGATTTGGACGAAATCAGAGTCAATGAGATCTAGGGAGATCTGGTAACAAATGAGAGGTTTAATATTGAATGTGATTACATGAGTGGATATCTAAGATGTTAAAGAACCCGTACGACTTGATGGGATTGAATTCGGGCAAATAGAACTCCCGAAATTGATCTTAGCATGAACGGGTAGTTTCTAAGTGTCATGGGATGAAGGTGTGTTGTGAAATGGGGGTTTAAAGCTCTTATATTGACTCTTTGTTTCCGTGCAAGCTGCTAAGAAGGGATTATTCACGCCAGGGCAAGGACGTTGTTGCGGGATGGGGGACGCCATAGCGGGCCAGTCACGAATTAAGTCAGAAATAAACCCCAAACATCTTTATTCTGCAATTTTCGTTCTTGAAAGTTAGGAGACGAACTAGGGCGACTTCTTGACAGTTTTTCACAATTCTTGAAGCTAAAGGTAAGGTTTTTACTCCCTGAATCCATCTTTTGATCCGTAGAATGTAAATTCATGGATAATTATTATTGGGGGAGGGTTTTGGAACTGTTTTGGATGGTGGCAAAAACCCTAGTTGTACCTTAGGATCATAATTGTGGTCTTGGGTTATTGGGTTAGTCATAATCCGGGTAATTAGACCTTAATAATTGATCCCCTTTATGAATTACTTGTTTGTAGACCTAGAACAAGTGGAAAGGATCCGAAAAGGGAAGAATCAAGTTTCTTAGGAGGATTCAAGCTTGTTTTCGAGGTAGGTGATGGTTGATTTCTTGTTTGTGTGATGTATGCTAGCAATTGCTTCATTGTAATGTATGTATGTATACGAATGTTGCACTATTGATCACAGCTAATGCAATGGGTATGAAAGAATGATTGTATGCCATGAATCAACACTTGATTGTATGATTTGAGAATGTACATCGTGATTGTGATTGTGGCTTATTGAATGAATCGGGTGTTACGTTCCAACACACTAACTGGGATCAGATGTCACGTGCCGACATACACATTGGAACGGGTGTCACGTCCGTCACACTAATTGGGATTAGGTACCACGTTCCGGTACACTAACAGTTTGGGTGTAGGTTCCATGAGAGGACCATTGACTTGTCATTTATGCGTAATTACTTAATACTGAAATGATAATTAATGTTGTATATGTGTGTTTTACTTGTTGTGATTACTCAAATATGTTGTGCTTATTGGGATAGCCGTGTGATCCTACCAGTACATTGTGGTTGTGTACTAATATTACACTTGCTCTTTCTTTGTTAAGTATAGGTCATCTTCAGGCGGCTACTGACCGACCACATTTAGAAGACCAGTGATCAATTTTCTTCCAGGCTGCAATGAATTTTAGTCCACTCTTTCGGATTCAGACTTTCTAGTTAGATATTCGTATGTTTAATTGGGTTGTACCCATTTTCTTTAGACTGATGGTTCTTGTTAGAGTTTTGGACATTGACTTTCAGTTTCAAAGGAATATTTCTGCAATGTTTCTATAGTCGTTGTTAGACTTTTGGAGTTTATGGGAACTCTACTTTATTCTTACATTTAAACCTGCTTATGTATCTTTAAATGTGTACTTCTTGAGTTAGCTAATTAGTATTAATGGTTCTCCAACTGGAGGGTTAGTGTGGGTGCCAATCACGACTGTCTGGATCGTGACAATAGTAGCAAGGGAGAAATCAATCTTTTACAAAGTATTTAGCCTAAAGAAATAACAGCAAAATTGATTGGATAAGTCAGGAAATGCTAATATCACATACAGTAGTGAAAACGAACAAAAAATGAGAACCAACTATCTAAAAATCGAACATTTTGATTAATAATAAGAACGAAAATAAGGCGATGAGAGAACAAGCAGATCATTTACAAAAAGGGGGGCGGACATCTTAATATCAAGGAGGTAATCATATTTCATATTGGGTTGTGAAGAGCTATAAACAAGTATCATAGGTTAAAACCAAATCGACACGAACGTCAATCCGGCTAGGCGAGAACATAGACTAGATTCCACGAGATTTGTCTAACATGGATGAGAAGTTGCTATGACAAATCAAAACGGCAAAAGAACAACCAAAACATAAATAAACAATGAAGCAACATAACACATAGCTGGCACACTCAAAATTGTGATTGAATGAACAATGGACTATCTCGAGCAAACTAAACAGATTCAGCTAGCTTTATAGATACAAAATCAAGCTGACAAATCTAAGGACCAATATACTATACTAAAGGAACTTTATCAAAGCTTTATTCATGCTTATAGCCCAAGAATTCATAAGAAAACGACTAAGAAAAATAGTAAACGAGGAAGCAAATACATTTAGCAGCAGAACATATACCTAAGCTTGAACATACAACACACCATATTGAAATAGAATTTAAGAGGGAGAGAGATTACCTAACTTGGAGCAGCGAGACTAGGACGACGAGTTTGATAGTGAAGCTTTTCCACCACTGTGAGCTTAATTCGAGCACGCAAAGAATCGATATAAAGAAAATCTAGCTCTCAATTTTTCATCCTTTTGGTATAAAAAAATATCACTACTTGTCTCCAACCTCTATCTTAAAACTTCTCTTTTTACTTGTTATCCCCCACCCCCCCACCCCTCTTTTTTTTAACAGTAAATGAAATAGATGAATATATAGACGGAAATTGGGCAGAAGCGGGCAGAATTCCAATGGATTTTTGAATTCCTACTCCCTTTTTCAAAGCAAGGGATGGGTTGTTATTGCTTTTAGATTTTGCCAGAAAAGGGGAAAAAGAGACGTGAGGATGTACTATTGACGCCGTTTGAAGGGTGATACCGATGTTGACGTTGTGAGCGTTGCTACGAATCTTGTACACGCCGTTTACTGTTGTTGTTGTCCTTAAAGCTGTTGGCTTTGCTGGATTTCTAGATTTGGGTCGGGTATAGATGTTGTTGGATCGTTGTTCTCGTGAAGAAGAAGAATGAAGCGGAGTCGGCCGGGTAATGTTATACGTGTTGCTGCTGCTTGTATTTTGTTTTGCTGGGTCTTGAGGGTTGGATAAAGAAAGATGATGTGGGCTGGGAATTGTTGAATTGGAATTGGAGTGGATTGCCTCATTTGGCCCAAAATTTGGTCTCAAAAAATTAATCAAGGATAAAGTGAGAAAGTGGATAGCATTGCAATTACACAATAATCAAATTGAATTTAATCGGTGTGCCTCGTCACAATTTAAACTAGACGAATTAACATAAATTAGTTAACGGGCTTCTTAATTATAACAAAATAAAATAATTAATTCAATTATAAAACAAATTAACTCAAAATATAAACCTAAACTTAAATATTAACTATGGATTAAATCAAAATATTTAAGTAAGAAATAAACTCTTTTGAGATGATTTTTGAATATTTATAAAATATACTAAATATAAATAAACAATATACATTATTTGAAAATTATAAAAAAGTGACAAATCTATTTAAAAATGACTTGCAAACTATATTACTATTATTTTTATTTATTTTTATTTATTTTTTAAAAAATTTATAAACCTAATTATTTTGAATCGTTTGAAATTGAAGAAACTCGATGATTAATTTATATTGTGGAGGTCCAAAATTGTGTGTCAACAGTTGTCCTTCGTTTGACTTGGATTGATGAAAGAAATTTGAGGTATATGAAATTGACGAATCCAATTTTGACCCACTACATATTCATCATTTAGAAAAGGGATTTTTGTACGAACTTTAGGAATTATAGTTGAACCCCGGAATCGGGTTTCCTACATATTTCAGGCTATATGAGAATTCAGGCCACTTGAAGTTCGATACACTTGACTTGACGCACGATTATGAAAGAATTCAAAAGCTATCCCGATATCGAATTATGAAGAGACCGGAATGCTCGAGAATAAGATTTGAGAGAGGATGTTGGAATACAATTGAGTTTTCAACATTGAGTCCGCCTACATATCCTTTAAACCTTAGGAATCAGGTTGTTTGTAGTTTGACTCGATCGGTTGAAAAGGAAATCTATTATGCAAGATAACCTTTGGTTCTAGAGGAGTGACAAGTAATTCGAGTATGAAAAAGAGGCTTGCAACCTCTTATCCATGAATGTGATGTACTTCACACCCATAATTAAGAACTTACACAGACATATTTTTCAAAGGTTTCTTGGTGTATTATCACTTGGATTGGAAAGTTGCCTCCGGTGAGAGTGAAAAGTGTTCTGGATGCGAAATTGAAACCGATAAACCCAAAGAAAAACCCACATGCCTTCACGGTGTGTTGCATCCTTTTTTATAGAGAAGTGGAATGTTTTACCGTATTCAACACATGTTTTTTTTCTTTGACCTATGTTGGAAAGCTAAACTAACTCAACAAATTGCCCCAGTTCACTGCTTAGATAAGGTTCCACATTGCATTGTGTCTCTTGTTGCTGCATGTAGATTGTGCTTTCTGCCAAATCTTGATAAAATTGTTAGGAGATAATATAAAGCTAGAAATATAAATATATATATTATGAAAAATGTCATAAGAAAGATGTGTCCTTTCTGAATCATCACTTACTAACAACGCACAATTTCACAATTCTCAAGATATACGGTTATGTCAAGTCAATAGTCCTCTCATGGAACCCAATTCTTGGGTGTTCAACTTCCAATCCATGTGTATCAGCTTCCTATTGACAAGGTTGGCTTGATAAAAGGTAGAATTGGGCCTTTGGCCCAATCGAGAAGATGCGAGGAGATGAGATAGAGTCCATGGCGAACTCGAAGCGGATTTCACATGCAAACATAAATAAATAAAAATATAAGTAACAATTCAATGGTTTAATATAAGAAAATAGTGAAATGGAATGAGTGTTACTGCCTATATATCACCATAGGAACAAAACAATTCTTAATTAGCTATTAATTATGACAAGAACCAAGTAAATTAGGCATTAGAAAAACATTATTCAACAAAATACACTTATGCATTAAAGGAAATGGTTAACGAAAAACCACAAGTTAATATAAACTAAACTAAAAGACCAAAACCATAAGGCATTAAAGAATGGACTGACTTATAAGGCTAAAAATAATTAAGAACTCTTGTCAAGAATCACAATAAAACAACACAGTAATTGATTCTGAGGTTGAAGTCAATTCCAAACACCATTTTATAAGATGATCATACTAGCAAGGCACAAAATTAAGGCAACAATTTGGAGGAAAAAGAAACTAAAACTGAAATCTATAAAGAACTAAGAAACAAGATTTCATACTTTAAGACAATTCATTTATTTAAAACATATTGCTCTAAATACGACTTTTAGCTAAAAGGAAATCGAATCAAGTTACTATACTAGAACTAAACCAAAACAAGTAAACATGTACCTAGATAAAGATACAAAAGATCAAAATAAACATACTCAAGTCCTGCACTAAAACTGAAGCAACATATGTGTTCATATACATTATGAAGATATTATCAAGCAGCGACCACACTTCAAAATAAGGATAAGTATTAGCAGGAGAGAAATAATTTTTTTACAAAGTATTTACCCTAAAGAAATACCAGCAAAATTGATTGAATAAGTCTGACAATACTAATATCATATAAAGTATGGAAAACGAACACAAAATGAGAACCAACTATCTGAAAATCGAACATTTTGAATAATAACAAGAACGAAAATGAGGCGAAATGAGGAAATAAGCAGATCATTTACAAAAAGGGGTCGGAAATCTTAATATCAAGGAGGTAATCATATTACAGATTGGGTTGCGAAGAGCTATAAACAAGTATCATAGGTTAAAACCAAAGCGACACAGATGTCAATTCGGCTAGGTGAGAACATAGACTAGATTTTGTCACGACCCAGGGGTACCCCCCAGATCTGACATGGCGTATAGAACCCCGAAGGACTCCATACAAGTCACTTAGTCCTCATAACATAAGCAGTAGAACAATAAGAGTAAAAACACAATTCAAGTCTAAAATTTTCATAAAGAAAAGTGGAAGTCTAGACACTAAGTCTCAACATAGACAATATTACAATGTTTGAATGAAATAGGGCCAAGCCCATACAACATGTCCGCAAAGGGAAATACAATAAAGGAAACTACATCATGAGAAAAAGCCGTCCTCAAACCATGAGGACTCACCACAAGCTTGGAAGATACACAAGTCCAAGCTTTAGCCACTAGAATGATCACCTCGAGAACCGGACCCTTTGGGAAAAATGTAGAAAAAGTAGGCGTTAGTACAAAAATGCACTAAGTATGATAGCCATGCATAAAAATATTGAAAACATGCTAAAAGGGACATTTTATTTGAATGCAAGCAATTATCAAGTTTAAATATCATCATGAAGATAGTGGAAAAGCATATGTCATAAACATAGTCAATGGATATATCATCATAACATAAAAGAAACACTTCATAAGTACCCTCAAAACATACTTGTGCAATGCATGGACAAGACCCTATAAATCTCACCCGTGCTAAGCAAACCTCTTTAGCCCATCATTCATATTCACACCTTTAAGACCATGAAAACTCACATAAAAGCTTCTTGAGTAACCATAGTTCATAATTCATATTCTTGTTCTTGTTGTTGTGGAAATAAGCCTTAACCAACATGAGAACATGTGAGCTATACATGATCCACCGGTGTTACCCACACCCAAAAGGGTTGTTCTACTTACCTAAGATAGAACCTTACTCTTAGATTAGGTGGATCCACTAGCTAAATATAGTTTATTGGATAAGGAGATTGCTTCTAGAAATCGGGACTCAACTAGCGCACAAGGTCTCCATCTCATGAGACAAACTTTGGGAACCCGAACTCAACTAGTGTAAAAGGATCCCATTTTGAAGCTGGACTCAACTAGTGTAAAAGCCTCCATCACATATTCAATATCCACTCTGTGCTAAGCATTAATTACCACAGATTACATATTAAGTCATAACTTAATTTATTAAGATAGCTCATTAGATCATGCATGAGAATACCCTTTCAACGTCCATGTCTACATATAGATTCAATATGTGCGAAAGCCTTTCAACCTTAGAATCTTCATATTGTGAGAAAACCTTTCACATCATGTCATATTCACGCATAAGTGTGTATATGAGAATACCCTTTTCAACAATACACAATTACATCATCATTATAGACACTTCACTTCCAACGTGTTCTTAAAGCATAAACATAAACTTCATAAAACATGCATAATATCATATTTTGCACTTTCAAGGGTCAAAGCTCATATCAAATCAAAACATCTAGAATTCACTACATTAGACATGGATATAAACATAATTCAAGTAAACCAATCGCTACATGCATAATCCCCTAACATAATGATTTCATCAACAAACCCACATCATAAGATCATAATTGGGAAATATGGGGATTTCATAGGTTCTTGGGGGATTCATCATAAAAACCATAATAATCATCAATTCATACATATTATAACATAATTCAATCATTAGAATTGAGTTTGAAAGAAACACATGACTTTGGAATCAAACCCTAACTTTTGGGGATTTCAATCTTTGAAATTGGGATTTTGAAGGGGCTCCATGGATGAAAGAAATCCATGGATGAACGACTACCATACCTTAGAAATTAATCCCAATCAATTTGATGTGAAGAACCTTGCTCCTTGAACCCTAGCTCCAACTTTCTTCTTCTTCTTCTTTGGGTTTTCTAGAGAGAGATTTTTTGGTAAGGATGAAGCTTTGGGAACTGATTTGGGTTTTAGGAATAATGAGGTGAATGACTTAATTTAGGGGTCTAATATCCTTATATAGGTGGTCTAAATAAGGCTAAAACGACACCACTTAATATTAATTAAAATCGAAAAAGACCTTTAAGTCCTCACTTAACCGTCCCACAGACCCTACCCACGAGACCTCACCGACAGACCGTGGATAGACCAACAGTCTGTCCTGGTTAACCGTGGTTTGGGTTCTGGGACTTAATTTTCAGGACCTCGACCCACGACTTCCTGCCACGAACCGTGGACCCATCCACGTGGCGTGGGTCCTGGTCTCGTGGTTCACTGCCTCAGGCAGTCTCCAGGGTATTCACCTATGGGATCACCCACGTGTTGTGGATCCAACCATGGTCCATGGATTGCCCTCGTGGGTGGAACCTGGAGGTTCTGGAAAACGGTTACACTATCCTCTTTCGGGTACAGGGAGTTACATCCATGATTCTAACCCTCACGTTAAGCTCTAAAGCCTACTAATTTTTGAGGTGTTACAATATCTCCCCTTGGGAACATTCATCCTCGAATGACAATCTAGACACCTCACGAAAGTAAAGACTCAAAACTAGTTGCCCAACATGCACGCAACATCAAAATAATGCACAATTCAAATGATGTAACATCAACTCTATCTCAAACATAATCAATGCATCACATGGAAGTAGGAACTATATCTAACAACCCATTATGCATGAAAACTCAACATTTCTCATATTCATAGGAGGAACTACCTTCTCCAAACTAAAATCATGCTCAACACAACCTCAACGAGCATTTATGCCATACTCAAGAAAAGCATGTACATATAAAGTATGTTCATCAATTCATATCATAAAGCATATAGACAATCTGTATTCAATGCACAATACCATGAGGAACATTAATCATATAAAAACTCATTCTCATACTAAACATAAATTTCTCAAGAACATGCATAACATAGGAAATCATGGAAAACACATACAACACACATGACTTCCAAAACAAGGAAAACTCAAGAGGAACTACTTACCTCAAACTAGAGTAGGAGTAGAAGGAAAAAGATGAGGATATCAGGACTTCATATAGGCCTAGGCCTCCAAAGTAGCACCCTTAACTAAGTTATTTCTCCATAAAACCTTTCACGGAAGCCATTTCCTTGTTTCTTAATCTCTTGGGATCTCCACCGGAACCTCTTCATATGAAAGACTTTCGTCAACTCCAAACCCTTCTAAGGGAATGATGGATGTCGAATCTCCAATACACTTCTTAAGCAAAGAAACATGGAATACCGGATGAACCGGAGTTAACTCATTTGGAAAATCCAACTCATAGGAAACTTTACCAACTCGTTTCAAAATTTGGTAAGGGCCTACATACCAGGGACTAAGTTTCCCTTTCCTGCCAAATCTCATTACACCCTTCATGGGTGAGATTTTTAGATAGACCCAATCATTAACCTCAAATTCTAGATCCCTCTTTCTCACATCGGCATAAGACTTTTGCCGACTTTGAGTTGTTCTCAACGTCTCTCTAATAAGTCGGACCTTCTCAATGGCCTCATAAACTAGCTCGGGACCTATCAAAGCAACTTCACCCACCTCAAACCAACCAACGTGAGACCTACATCTCGTACCATACAAGGCTTCAAAGAGAGTCATACTGATACTTGAGTGATAGTTATTATTGTAGGCAAACTCTATCAATGGAAAGTGGTCATCCCAATTAACCTTGAAGTCTATTACACATGCCCTTAACATATCTTCCAATGTTTGGATGGTACGCTCCACTTGCCCATCGATTTGGGGATGAAAAGTCGTGCTATGCTTAACTTTGGTACCAAGACCTTTTTGGAATGACTTCCAAAAGTGAGAAGTAAATTGAGTACCCTAATCAGAAATAATAGATAGAGGAACTCCACGCAATTTCACCATTTCACTTATATACAACTTAGCATAGTCTTCCGCCGAAAAAGAAACCTTGATGAGAATAAAGTGGGGTGATTTTGTCATTCGATCTATAATGACCCAAATAGAATCATGTTGTCTCCAGGTGCAAGGCAAACCGACAATAAAGTCCATGTTTATAACCTCCCACTTCCAAATGGGAATACCTATATCTTGGGATAAGACTCCCGACCTTTGATGCTCAACCTTAACTCGCTGACAATTAGGACATTTGGCCACAAATCCCGCAATAATTTTCTTCATCCCATTCCACCAATAGACTTCTCGTAGATCACGATACATCTTGGTGGCTCCCAGGTGAATTGAATACCGAGAATTATGAGCTTCCCAAAAATTTGTTCCCTCAAACCATCAACATTTGGAACACATAACCGACCTTGACACCTAAGCACCCCATCTCCCCCTTGGGAGAAAGCCTCAAAGGACTTTTTAAGTACCGACTCTTTCAATTCAACTAATATAGCATCAAGACCTTGCTTAGACTTCACATCCATCACAAAGGATGATTCGAAACTATTATGGACCATCACACCACCTTTTGTGGAATCCACTACTTAAAGACCTAGTCGGGCCAACCTATGCACATCACGAACCAACTCTTACTTTTGACCTTCTACATGAGCCACACTACCCATCAACAACCGGCTAAGAGCATCCGCTACCATATTAGCTTTACCGGGGTGATAAAGGACACTCATGTCATAATCCTTCAATAATTATAACCACCTTCTTTGACGAAGATTCAAGTCCTTTTTAATAAACACATATTGTAGAATTTTATAATCGGTGAAAATATCCACATGGACCCCATACAAATAATGCCTCCATATTTTCAAAGCAGACACAACCGCCGCTAACTCAAGGTCGTGAGTAGGATAATTCTTCTCATGGATTTTAAGTTGCCATGAAGCATAGGCAATCACCTTACCATTTTGCATTAGCACACATCCCAACCCAACTCTAGAGGCATCACAATACACCACAAAACCATGTGTACCTTCTAGTAAGGGCAACACTGAAGCGGAAGTAAGTCTATCTTTAAACTCTTGGAAACTTTTCTCACAAGCTTCCGACCACACAAACTTATCCTTCTTTTGAGTCAAAGTCGTAAAAGAAGAATTAATGGAAGAAAATCCCTCAACAAGCCTTTTATAGTAACCGGCCAAACCCAAAAAGCTTCTAATATCGGAAGGAGTTAGAGGTCTAGGCCAACTCTTGACCGCATCAGTCTTCTTAGGATCTACCTCAACCCCCCTGCTTGACACAATATGACCAAGGAAAGCTACGGACCTTAACCAAAATTCACAATTGTTAACTTTGCAAAAAAAATTTGGTCCTTAAGAACTTGCAAGACAATTCTCAAGTGGTCCACATGTTCATTCTCACTGCTTGAATAGATCAAAATATCATTGATAAACACAATCAAAAACATGTCTACGTATTGCCTAAACACTTTATTCATCAAGTCCATAAACGGCGCTGGAGCATTAGTCAAACCAAACGACATCACTAGGAATTCAAAATGACCATACCGAGTTCGGAATGTTGTCTTGGAGGTTGCTGCCGATGTTGACATTGCGAACGTTGCTACGAATCTCATACACGCCCTTTACTATTGTTGTTGTCCTAAAAGTTACTGGCTTTACTGGATTTTGGTAGGGTATAGTTGTTGATGGATCGCTGTTCTCGCAAAGAAGAAGGACAAAGCAGGTCGGGTCCGGTATTGTAATACGTATTACTGTTGCTTGTATTTTGTTTTGCTGGGTCTTGAAGCTTGGAAAAAGAAAAATGATGTGGGCTGGGAATTGTTGAATTGGAATTGGAGTAGGCTGCCTCATTTGGCCCAAAAATTTGGTCTCAAAAAATGAATTATGGATAAAGTGAGAAAGTGGTTAGCAATGCTATAACACGATAATCAAATTGAATTTAATCGGTGAGCTTTGCCACAATTTAAATGAGACGAATTAATATAAATTAATTAACGAGCTTCTTAATTATAACAAAATAAAATAATTAATTCAATTATAAAACTAGTTAACTCAAAATATAAACCTAACTTAAATATTAACTTTGGATTAAATCAAAATATTTAAGTAAGAAATAAAATCTTTTGAGATGATTTTTGAATATTCATAAAATATACTAATTATACATATAAATATATATAAACAATAAACATTATTTGAAAATTATAAAAAGGTGACAAATCTATTTAAAAATTACTTGCAAACTATATTATTTTTATTTTTTTTGAAATTTTATAAACCTAATTATTTTGAATAGTTTGAAATTGAAGAAGCTCGATAATTAATTTATATTGTGGAGGTCCAAAATTGGGTATGTATATCTATGTATTTGCGCATCTATGGCAGCCAAGTTCGCAGCTTTGAGAAAATATATATGTGTATGTGTATTTAAATATCTATGGCAAATGAATGAGCGGCTTTGAGAAGATACATATGTATATCTATCTGTTTGTGTATCTATGTCATCTATGATAGGCAAGTAGGTAGCTCTGAGGAGATATATGTGTATTTGTGTATGTATGAATTGTCGTACAAGTTTTAAGGTCTTGGTTCTCTTTCCAAATTTGATATACACTTCTCGAAACAATCTCACTGATAAGATATCTGATACTTGATACAATCTACACTACTAAAAAACTGTCAAAAAAGGATGGCCAAAAGTGACGGACTGCGTTGCTTTTTTGGTCAAAATCGACGGAAAAGTGATGTAGTCACTTCCGTCGCTTTTTGTCTCGAAACTTTTCAAAAAACGACGGACTGCGACGTTTTTTGACTTTTTTTTATATAATTTTTTTTAAAAAAAATGCGACGGACTCCGTCGCTTTATTTTAATTTTTATTTTTTTAGTTTCCAAAAGGCAATGCAGTCTGTCGCTTTTCTGGAAATTTTACTTTTGAAAATTCCAGAAAAGTGACGGACAAAACCACGCTATCCGTCGCTTTTCTGTATTCTTTTAAAAAATAAACCCAGAAAAGCGATGGACAAAACCACGTTGTTCGTCGCTTTTTCTGCAATTTTTTTGACATAATTCAATTCAATTCTACATTATTCAGCCCAATCAAACACACACAATAATTATAAACAATCTACACAAAACATAAAACAACAAACTTAAAATAACATTCAAAAGTATCTAAATCACAATTTAAAGACTTATAAAGTGTTTCAAAATTCGTTTCAAAATTTCAAAAAGTTCATAAATGTCCAGAGATCTAAACTAGGGAGTGGAATCTACATAATCATCCTCATCAGTATTGTCGTCATCGGTGTCATCGGGAGCCGAAGTAGTAGGTCGACGAGCGAAGTTCATGACTTGTTCTTTGATTTGTTGAACGGTCTCACTCATGCTTTGTTGTTCAGCTACTCTTCTTCGCTCCGACTCTCCCAGTGCCGATGTAAGTTAGTGTTATTTGAGCCGACATAGCAGCAATCTCAACACCGTCAAGTGCCTCGGCTTGACGTGATGATCCAATACCTTCTAAGCTTGACTGGAGTTGTCTTACATCTTTTCGAGAGCCTAGACCATAGACTCTACCCTTGTGTGTCCCCCCTACCACTTTTTCTTTCCAAATCTGGGTGGACAATTTAGGTGTCATTTCAACCGTACTATCTAGATTCTCAGCGACGTGCTGATGAAAGTCATTTTGCATATTAAATATAAAAATTGACATCAATATATATACATATCATAAATATATTCACTATTAATATATATTATTTATATTAAATAACTTACAAAAGTTCGTTCGTCCGTCCCTTTCCTCCACCCACACATTCGGATCCGACTCATTTTCTTTCCTCCTGACATGAGTAAAACCTCCAGTCTCATAGGAGTGCATCCCAATTCTTTTTCCTATAAATAAAAAATGAAATTTATAACGATATATATGAATCAACTAATTATTTATTTAAAAGTTTGAATTAGAACTTACCATCTCTCTTGCAATTGTTCCAACGGTCTTTGCACCTCTAGTGTGCAACGAGCCATCCTTAAGATTGCCTCTAGCCTTTTTGGCTTGTTCTGACATTGCCTTAAACTTGTTTGTGTTCCAATACAGACCAAATTCATTAAAAACATGAGGCAACATCCAATCCGAACGTTCACCACTATCCCGAACTTTCTTTAGCCAGCTAGACAGTCTGGCGGATGCCCTCCTCTCAAATGTGGTCGTAATGACCAAATTGTACCTCGGCTCCCAAGTACACATAGTCTGAAAAAAATTGAATAATGTTAATTGGATCGATAGTAAAAAAAAGTAAAGTATACTAAACTTAACTAAAAAATATATACCTTAAATTCATTAAACATCGCCTGGTGTATAGTGTTTGGAATCTCGCTCCAAGAGTAATAAGCATGTGTATAAAGTCTTCTAACACAGTCTTTTAAATCCCGGGCAGCATCCTTTGCAGGATGCCACCTGCAAAACACATAATAAATATGTTAGTTCATGAATAATATAGTAAAGTATAAGAAAAAAATAAAATAAACTAACAAATAAATAACAAAACAAACTTACGATGATCCATCCGGCTCAATCATGACTCTACCAAGTCTGTCCTTTTGGCCAGGAGCTAAAGCAGGCATCTCATAATCTGGTGTAGCACTAGGTCTAGCTGTAGATGAAGGTGATGCATCAGGATGCACAAAAGTTGATATCGGCCATAGCATCTGACTGCTCGCTACTAGAATCTCCAATCCTCATGGCACTAATATCAACTTCAACACCACTAGTAGCTGCTCGATAGATAAAAGTCACAAAATTTCCAACTTCTTGCTTTCTCATGGATTGAAACAAATTGATCTTCAGAGTACTAAGCAATTCTAACGTACACAATTTTCGCATATTTCTCCAATAAGGTCCATATTTTGCAAACGTCAAATTTCTCTGATTGTACGCGACAAATTGAGCAACTCTATTCTTTGGTCGACTCGCAAAAATAAGATCATGTTTTTTCAAGAATTGTTCAGCAGCATGAGGAGATGAAGCAACAATTATAGGAACTTGACCAAATCGCATGCTCATTATGGGACCATATTTTTTGGCTATTTGATGTAGCTCTTGGTGGACATTTTTCCCAATCATATGGAGATTTCCTATAATTGGAAGCCCTTTTGGGCCTGGAGGGATTTTTTTATTCTTTTTCATGAATTTATTGTGTAATACTTGAATAATGTATAGCACTACAAGTAGTGCAACAACTTGTAAGAAAATTGAAGCCATGATATATGGAGAGATATTATTGTGTTTTAATTTTGCTTCATGACTCCCAAATTATAAAGATGTTAAGAGTTGGTTGGGGTGAAGGAAATTCAATGAAAATATTAATTGTTATAATTCCCCATATGGCAAAAGGACAAAGAAAGAAAAAAAAAACAAAATTTAAAAGTGATAAATTTGTCTAGAAAATTCATGTGTTATAATTTGACTTTCAGGGTTCAATATTCACTTTGAAATTTAATTGAGTCAAATTTGCTTTTAAAATTTTTTAACTTGTGGGGAAAACGAATTATATGTTAAAACTCATACTTTTCATTGCCATCGTAACTTTCAACATTCAAATATCAGACACTACAAAAAAGAATACTTCATGTTTTTATGATCAAAACAAATTTGCTTAATATGATAAAAAGGGAAAAAAACAACTAACAACCTACTCTCTCCGTTCCTTTTTATATGTCATCCCTTTCTATAAATAGTTGGACCATAATACTTGTCATTTCATAAAATCAATGCATAAATTATCATATTCTTCCTATTATACGCTTGATAGAGTAGTTAATTAGTCTTGAAAATATATGTTTTGGCCAACCTAGGAAAACTAATAAGTAATTAATATTCATTGGAGTACGTCATACATTGATTAATTACTCTCTTCATACTTGTCAGTTGTCATTCCAAATGCATTTTACTTTTTGAAATCTAGAATATTCATCATTTATTGAAAAGTTGACTTAAGAAAAAAAGATTAAAAAGGGTAAAAGGCTAAAGTTACTTAATTTATTAATGCAAGTGCAATTTAAAAAGGTGACATATAAAAAGAAACGGATGAAGTATTATAAATCTATATTCGATATTGCACTAATAATATATTATTATTTTTTTCTTTTTGGAAAAATTAGCTATTTAGTCATAATACCTAACATAATTAGTCAAAACAACTACACTTTAAAATATTTATTTAAAATGTCAAAATGTCAATATTTTCAAAAATAATTTGATCCAAATTTTATTATTTATATTTCCTTTTAATTATCAAAAGAGTCCATCATTGGACCAAATTCTAACAAATAACCGATTAAAAATAAAAAACAAATACAAAACTACCCATTAATATTCTTTCCACATCTTACACATTTCTCAGTTAAAGAATTTATTTCTCCCCACCTTTCACAGTTTCTCTTTCTTCACGTTTTTCTGCTAACCTAGAAACACAAATTATTCAAAGTTCTTATAGATTCTTCAACAAAATCTCTGTATTAATTCAAGAAATTTCTCGTTGGATACAAAATCTCTATATTAATTCAAGAAATTTCTCGATTGGTAAAGGTAATTTCGATTATTTATGTAGATTTATTTTGATTTGTTTTCAAAATCACCGATTATGGTGGTATATTTTGGTTTGTATACTTTACGGATTTTCAATCAATTTTTTCAATTTTTATGCGAGTTTGTTTATATATTCATCTAATATTTATGTATTTCAGAATTTTAGCCTTTAAACAATTTTTTTCGATTTTTTTGTGATTTCATTTTAAAATTTCACATTTATTAGAATCTACAAATTCATTCATATGTTTATTTTGTTTGATTTTTAATACATTTATATTTGATAATTTTGAAATTTGTTCTTAGGGTTTTAGATTTGGTGTTTTCATATTCACCAAGTATTTTGTATTTTGAATTTTTCAACTTTTAAACATTATTGTTCATTTTTTTGTGAGTTTGTTTTCAGATTCATTAAGTATTTTTTGAGATTTCCCTCTTTTATGTATTTCATATTTTTCGACTTTTAAACACTATTGTTCGATTTTTTTTAATTTTGTTTTCATATTTGAGATTTAGTAGATTGTAGTAATCTACTAGCACCCATACATCATATATTGTTTAATTTTTTTATACATTCATATTTAATAATTTCGAATTTTGCTTATAGGGTTACTAATGCACAAGTGAATACAGATTCAGATTTGGTTTTGATGAAAAAAATCGGAATAAAGAACATAGAAGAAGAAGGAGGAGGAGGAGAAGGTTGCAAAATTGTATTCATACCAGAATTGTATTCATATTAATTTTTGTTTGTCAATTGTTTTTCTTTTACTCATCATTTGTATTTTTATTTTAAAACATTGTATTTATTTTTTAGTTTGTAGTCATTCAAATTGGTATATAATGTATTCGTTACAATTCTATATATTATGATTGAATACATAATTTATAGAATTGTGACGAATACATTATAAGAAGGGAAATAGAAACTTATTGGTATTCATTTTTTCGTTTGAAATACAAAATAATACTGAAATACAACCTGATATTTGAAATACAAACTTAGTAAGATATATATTGTATTTTATTTGGCTAAAGCAATATAATTTTTATGAATACATAAAATATAAAATTGCGTCGAATGCATCACAAGAAGGGGAATACAAAATTATATGTATTCATTATGCGTTTGATATACAAAATGATATTGAAATGCAACCTGATATTTGAAATAAAAACTGAGCCAGAAAATACTTTCTGCAAATTTAAAGTGAAATAATAATATAACAAAACTGGATATTGAAATATAAATACAATTTATTTTGAATACATTTACAACTAATTTGTATTTATATTTTGATATATACTTCATAACTGCCTTTATTTTTGTACTTGAACTAGAATGCCAAAGAGTTGTATTCATCATAATTCAATACCAATATTTTTTGTATTTTAATTTAGTTATACATATCATTAGGTATTCGAATACATTTCGGATGAACACATATTCAAAGAAGTTCAAACATTTAAATATCCAAAACAGAGGGCATTAGAAATTTTCCAACATTTCCACTTATATAAGATATAAAATACAAACTACTGTTTTCAAAAAAAAATTGAAATCTTAAGAACAAAGGAAAAAAATGCTAGAAAGAAAAATGACAATATATGATTTCAAAGACGTAACTAATGTTAAATTTTTTTTAAAAATTACCTTTTTTGAAATTTTCTGTTTCATGATTTTCTCTATTCTATTATTAATTATTTGTATTCTTTCAAATTAATCAAAATAAAATAAATACATAATTCAGCTCTTAACAAACTAAAATATTGACTAAATAAATAGTGAAACTATTGCTAAGGAGTTCCATTAAAAGCTAAAATATTGTTGTTTTGAAAAACTTTCCTTATTTTTTTCATTATAAATTATAAACCCACTTAAAAATTGTAGTAATTTTTTCTATATGACTTAACTATGAGTTACTTTATCTGTATCAGTTATGAAAGCTTTTAGGAGATCAAATTAATTTTAAATTTTCATTGTATTGAAATTTAAAATTTCATTAAAAGGATTGAAAAAATCAAGGGAAAAAAATTATCGCATGTATAAATTATTAAAATTTTAAGATATAGAATTTATTCATATTTGTATTAAAAGTTCATTAAAAATAATCTGACAATTCTAATTTCTTAGAGTTTTATTTTTTTTTAAAAATCACTGGCATTTTTTTATGAACCACATACGAAGTGACATGTAAATGTTATACTGGTGAGCTTTTTTTGTAGTATGACTAAATATATTTGTTCTTAAAGTTAACATCATTTGTTTACAATTTTTTTAGAACTATACATTTTACCTAATTACAACAATAACATTTTTCTTAAACCTATTAAGTTGAATCTAAGAACAAAACATGTCCAAATAAATAGATCATTCATATATAATTAATTGAAAGGAAAAATAATCTAAATATATAATTTATTTTATTATATTCTCTAAAATTCCTTATCATTTGAAAAAAATTTACAAAAATTCCTACTTTACACGATGTATCAGTAGGATACATCACTTTACGCGATGTATCGGTCGGATACATCACTTTACGCGATGTATCGGTCGGATACATCACTTTACGTACCTAAACTATTGAGAGTGTGAGTTTCATACCTAAACTATCACTTTTTAGTTTAAGAAATACACATCTCTCTTTTATAAAAGAATTTATTTGTGTTTACTTCATCTCCCTCTCCGCCCCCCCCCCCCCCCAAAAAAAAAAAACTAATTTGGATATTATTTTATTTTTATTTTTAAACAATTCTACCCACCCCACCTAACCCTCCACTTCCAATTTTTTTTCTCATTTGGTGTTACATATATACATATCAAAAATATATTTTACTTGCCGCCGCAAGACATTTTTTAATTTTTTACTTATTTATGTTATATTCGGTACAAAAGTAGAATTTTTTTTTTCTAAAAATATATGTATGGTACATATCTAACACAAAATGAGAAACATGTAAAAAAAAAAAAAAAAAAATTAGGAGCAGAAGGTTAAATAGGATGGGGTAGAATTATTGTTTTTTTTTTTTAAATAAAACAATATCAAATTATTATTTTTGGGGGTGGGGGAATGAGTGGGTGGCTTTTTTTGGGAGGGGAGAGGGTGAACTATGAATTTTTTAAAAATATTTTATACTAAGATTATTAATTTTTTTAAATGGATGGGGGATTATGGGGGGGGGGGGTACGTGGAGGAGGTGGTGGAGTGGGGATAAGAATTTTTTTTTATGAATAGTAACACTTTAATTATTAATTTTTAATTAATATTAATAGTTTATTATTTATTTTTTGTCAAAGTGAAATATTTTATCCATGTGGAATGCCATGTGTCAAGTTTTTTTTCAAATAAAAGAGAGAGTGTATTACACACACCACTGATGTGTGTTTCTCAAACTAAAAAGTGATAGTTTAGGTATGAAACTCACAATCTCAATAGTTTATGTATGAAACTAAAAAAAAGGCGATAATTTAGGTGTGTTTTAAACACTTATCTCAATAAAAAAAGTAAAAATAAAACGCCCATCCAACTTTAAAGGTTTCAAATTAGTAAAAGCTCAATTATAATTATTTTTCGAGTCAAACAGCTTGAGGAAATGCATGTAACTAGTTGAGTCTTGCTTTTGAAATACATATTTTAAGGAAAATCTTTTCACAAAATTAGTTTACAAAAATTTCTTAAAGCTCAAGATGTCAAATTTTCAATATATATATATAATCAAAGCTACCAAAAAGTTTGCCTTTTAAAACTTCATTATATAACTATTTCATGCTAAAAAATTTACATTTAAAGGTGTTAAGAAAAGATGTATTTTTACACTCAAAATTTGTCTTTTAAAACTCAAGATGCTTCTCTTTAAAGGTAAAAGTTTACATTTTTTTTAACCTTAAAATCTGATCTTGAAAAGTGTTGGAATAAAATTGTGTTTTAAGATTTTAGTTTATAAAAAAGTACTATTCAAAGATTGATACAAATCTATTTAAGAGAAAAGTCCACCTTCTTTGCAAAGTTATGCTCTCTTAACCCAACAAACAAGTCAAGTAAAAAGTGAAAAAATATTAATTAAAAGATCATTTTAAGCCAAATTAATATACTAAACCCAATCTCTCTCTCTCTCTCTCTCTCTCTCTATATATATATATATATATAAAGTTGGATATAAACAATCTGATGTGGCACCTCTCTGTGACCTCCATTTCTATTTATCTTTTATCTGCTTTTTTGGACATTTTATATTTGTTTTCTATTTTTAAATTTATACTTTAAAAAACTGAAAGTGTTTAAATGCATTACCAATTAATCACCCCTTTTAAACATTCCTCAAATTAATATACATTTAAGTAAATGGAAGATAAAGAGACCAAAAGCTTTGCATTTTTCATAACTGTTTATATTTAGCCTATAAAATAGAAACATTTGATCATCCATAAACAACAACAATAGACTCCTTCACCTCTTCTTCTTCACGTCAATCAATTTCTGAATATCACGTTGTTTATAAAGGAAGGTCATGCAACAAGTGTACCTCTTCAAAATAAAAAACTTTTTCAAAGGATGTTGCATGATAATTTTCTCTACAAAGAGATATTTGTTGGGAAAAAAATTCATTTGGTTGAGAAATTTATAAGAGTGTAGATTGTTCAAAGGGCAAGAATAATATTTGGAGAAAGAATCAATCTATTTATGAAATTCATATCAAATTAAGGGGAGAATAAGGAAGAATTATTTGGAGGGAAAAATAATATATTTATGGAATTCATATCAAATTAGAAGGAGGATAAGGAGAAATTTATTTTCTCATTTGAAAAGAGCCAAAATTAATGCTGACATTATTTCTTTCAACTTCTTTGTTCTACTAATTTCCTTCTTTTTTATTTTTTCTTAAAGGTATTTTATATTTTATTTTTTCTTTTATGATATCATGCAAATATTAGTTACAAGAAAGAAATTTAAAATTTTACATTATATAATACCATGATAAATGAACATGTGTGCGTGCGTGCATATATATATATATATATATCCCCTCCGGTACAAATTTGTTCAGGGACACAATTAATTTTTGTCAAGTTTTCAAATAGTATTTAATAGTTGGGATCATTTCATTGTATATGGCTACTAAAATAATTAAAAATCTTAAATAATTCAAATAAGTAAAAAAACAAAGATAGAATTTAATATATAAAGCGTTTTCAAAAGTAAACTCAAATGTTAGGATTACATTTTATTTTTGTATTTATTAATTGATAGGATTTCACCTCAAAGGAATTTTTTTTTTTTTTTTTTGTGTGTTAGATATAGTGGGTAAGTCCATTATATTTAAGGTAGTCATATTTTACCTTACTATTTTATATTTAAGGTAGTCATATTTTAATTATTTTCATCATTAATGCTATTAAATCTCATTTCCATTTCTCAATTATCTCATCATTAATGCTTAAATCACTCATTTTTCTTTCTTTGAGGTTTTTTTTAAGAATTTATTTAACTTAAGGAATTAGGTATTATAACTTTATATGCGTTGTATTTTTATTTTTTTTTAATCAAAATTTAATTTATCATTTTATTTTTTTAATCATTTCTTCGGCTAAAAATCTATATCTATATATAATACTAAAGTTAAATGACCAAAAAAAAAAAAGAGAGGTGACATGTCTTATTGGACAGTATTATTATTTATCCCTTTTTTCGGAATTTTGAACTTTTTTTTTTTTAATTTTTTGATTAAAACTTGTATTTTTATTTTTATTTTCCTTATTAATTATTTACATTTCTTACATTTCTTCAAATCTATCCATCTTCTTCTCTTTCTTTCATCTTCCTCAAACAAAAAATGAATGTAATTTCCTCATTATTGTCATTTATTTTGTTTCCTTAAAATGCCTATCTTGTCATTTTTTCTCTAAATAAAATTATCTTAATATATCCATTATTAAAATTCTTTACATAATTATGAGTATTAAATAAGGGAAAAAATCACGTAATAATACAGAATGTTAATATTGATTGAATAATAATTTAACCATTTTCTTAAATTTTTATTTAGAATGCCTATAAAATTTCTTCACTTCATTTCTCCAATCATAAAAATAGTTATTATACAATTATGATGTTAAATTGCACTTAAATTATTATTTTACATTTTGTCTTCAAATTCAGTAGTTGATGATCAATTTCATCAAAAAAAAAAATCCTCTCTCTCTCTCTTCCGTCTTCTATCAAGTAAAAAATGCAAGTTTCCTCATTTATTTCATTTCCTTAAATACCTCCCTTGAGTTTATTACTATCATTTTCTCCTCTCTTTTTTTTTCTCTGTAAATAAATCAAAATTATGAATTTATATAAAGACAAAATGAAGAAATATCATAAGGTATCTTAAAATTTATAATTTAATAATTGGGAGTTATGAATATAAAAACTTAAAAATCATGGAGTGAATGATATTATTAAGAGAGGAAGTTTAATAGATATAAGTTATGGAGGTGATGCATTAAAAATAAATAAAAGGAAAAAACACATATGAAGAAGATAAAAGAAATAACTTTATATTATATAAAGATATAGATTCTTTACATTGAATAAATAAAAAATAACAAAATAATGAAGTGATTTAAGAAAATGATACTATAAATAACATAAACAAAATAAAAGAAAATAAGTTTCCTCATTTATTTCATTTCCTTAAATACCTCCCTTGAGTTTATTACTATCATTTTCTCCTCTCTCTTTTTTTCTCTGTAAATAAATCAAAATTATGAATTTATATAAACACAAAATGAAGAAATAGCATAAGGTATCTTAAAATTTATAATTTAATAATTGGGGGTTATGAATATGAAAACTTAAAAACCATGGAGTGAATGATATTATTAAGAGAGGAAGTTTAATAGATATAAGTTATGGAAGTGATGCATTAAAAATAAATAAAAGGAAAAAACACATATGAAGAAGATAAAAGAAATAACTTTATATTATATAAAGATATAGATTCTTTACATTGAATAAATAAAAAATAACAAAAAAATGAAGTGATTTAAGAAAATGATACTATAAATAACATAAACAAAATAAAAGAAAATAAGTGATTTAAGGAAATGATATAAATAATATAAATAAAGCGTAAAAGAAGAAATTAAGAAATATATTATAAAAAAGAGAAGAGTAACATTAATAATGAAACAAAATAAATATGGCCACTTCCAACATTCTGTAAATCTCCATTTTAGGAAAAGATATTAATAGCTTTATTGATGATAGAACTTAAAAATGACACTTTAATGTTTTGTAGAATTTTGAAGTAAATTTTTATGTCTTTTAAAATTTTAAAAGTGCCAAAAAATTCACAAAAAAGATAAATAAGATTCAAGCCCTTGAGAGCGCCACGTCACCATTTTCATATTCAGTTTTATTATTATATATAGATTATGATTGTTTTTCTTTTATTAACATTATGATGGTTAAGTACATTCAAATTATTTTATATCTTATCCTTTCAAATTCACTATTCAATGGTCAATTTATAGTTACATTATTATTTGTATTTTGTCATTATCTAACGATAAATATAAATAATATGATATAATAAAATTTATAGAACAATTAAAACAAACATATATTTAAATTAATAATATAATATAACAGATAATAACCATCCAAACAAGGTGTAATATTTTAGAAAATACAACCAACCAACACATAAGTTCCAACAAATAAATACCAAAAAGAGACTTTAGAGAAGAAAAAAAATGAGTTACATCTCATATCTTTTAATTATCATATATTTTTCATTACTTATTTATTTTATGTTATTTCTATAATCCAAAGTAAAATTGATTGTTTTTATTTAACATGAAATATTTTTTCACATTCATTCTTTAAAAAATAGGATGTTGAAGAACTATAGAAAATTGCTATGTTTTGTTAAGTTGATTTCTTTTCTAAAAATTTGGTATGATATTAATTATCAATATTATATTATCTTTTTTCTTTTCTTTCTATTCGATTTTTTTTCATTTTAATTTTTTTTTATTGCAATTAAAAAAGTGGAAAGAAAAATAAAAATTTACATTTGTTTAATTTGTTAATCGGTAGTCACAACTCACAATATAAAAGACTTTATTTTACCTTTTCTATAATTAATTTTCAATTTTAAGAAATAATAGTAACTTATTTTGATATTAATCATAATCTTATAAATTAGCCTAATATGTGGTTATGAGTTTGTCAATATTTGACTAACCTTTTCATATTACACATTAATAAAATTAACACACCCTTTCATATTCCATTTTAATGGAGGATAACAAAAACCCTACATTCTCCATTGCATTCACCATTTTTTTTATTCAAATACAAAAAATATAATGAACTTGCATTTTGTTCAAGTACTGTTATGACTATCATTACTACCCATTACAAGATAAACTTAGACGGGTCGGGCATGAATTTAATTTGTATGGGTTAAGATAGTTAGAGGTCGGATATGAGTTAAGAGTGAATGATGGATTATTTCTTTTTTTAAAATGGGTAATTTCATTTGATTTAGAGTTTTCTATCCAATTGAAGAGTACGGATCAAAAGTTTGTAGATGGGTATAAATGATCAGATAGTATAATTGAGGATAGAGCCAACTATTAAACAAAAATTTAGGGATATTTTTTACCCTTCTTCCTACAATTAAATCAAGAGATAATGATAACGGCATACAATATAATATAGTGAACATATAATTAATCGGAAAGAAAGTTGATTCTAACACATATATTTTAACACTCGCGCGAAGCTCGGCTACATTTCCTAATATCTAAATATAGGTGAGCGACTATGTCTTACTATCATTTTTAGTTGGTTTACACAAATTCATACATAAAATAAAACAAACATAAATATAGTTGCAAAATAATGAGTAAAACGTTAGTCAAAAGATAACAATATATATGTATGCATATAAAAATGTAAAGCTTTGAGATGAGGTGGAAATGCGGGGTTTTCTTTTGGGATAGGTAAATCTCTCTAGACACGAGCAAACATGCATATATTGATCGCTTCTCTGATTTGGACAGAGATGGAATCATATTACAACTCCAAATGCGCTCCCGAGTGTACATGTATAGAAGGAGAATGGAAAAAGGATTAGAGAATAGATATACTCAAACTGATCAAATATATTTACTAGAATATGGGTTACTCAAATGTGAGAACTCAAATAATTCTCATATAGTAAAATAAAATGATGCACCCCGTATCTATGATGCCATGGTTTTTAATAAGAAAAAGAAAGAACGACACAACACTCCATACACATTTAATTTCAAGACAAAATTAAAAGATTAAGGGTGTGTTTGGTACGAATGAAACTGTTTTCCTAGAAAATGTTTACATGGAAAACAAGTAGATTTTTTTACTTATTTTCTCATGTTTGGTTGGTGAGTAGAAAATATTTTCTGAAAAAAAATTTTAGTGTTTGATTTATGAATGAAAAATATTTTTGAGAAATATCTTTTATTTTTACTAGAGTAGAAGATAATTTTTGAAATTGAAAATATTTTTTAACAACAAACTTAATTTTTTTTTGGTGGGGGGGGGGGGGGGGGTCGAGGGTAGGGGTGAAAAAATAAAAATTAGAAGTTGAAAATATTTTTTTAAAACAAACTTAAATTTTTTGGTGTGGGGGGTCGAGGGTTGGGGTGAAAAAAATGAAATTTTGAAGTTGAAAATATTTTTAAAAAAACAAACTTAAAATTTTGTTTTGGGAGGAGGGGGGTAGGGGTGAAAAAATGAAATGCGGAGGGGGGGGGGGTTGAGGGTAGAGGTGAAAAAATGAATTTTGAAGTTGAAAATATTTTTTAAAAACAAACTCAATTTTTTTTTTTTTGGGGGGAGGGGGGGGGGGGAGGGCTAGCGGGGGAGGGTCGAGGGTAGGGGTGAAAAAATAAAAATTTGAAGTTGAAAATATTTTTAAAAAACAAACTTAAATTTTTTTTCCAAAGGGGGTGGGGAGCTGGTAGGGGGGCTGATGGGGGAGGGGCGAGGGTAGGGGGTGGGGTAAAAAATAAAAAACTGAAATTAGAAATATCTTTTAAAAACAACTTTTAATACTTTTTTTTTGGGGGGGTGGTTGGGGGGTAGGGGTGAGGGTGAGGTAAAAAAATGAAAATTTGAAAATATTTTTTGAAAACAAATTCAATTTTTTTTTTGGGGGGGGGGGGGGGGGCTGGTACGGGGGGTGAGGTAAAAAAATGAAATTTTGAAAATATTTTTTAAAAACAAACTTAAATTTTTTTCCGAAGGGGGTGGGGAGCTGGTAGGGGGGCTGATAGGGGGAGGGGTGAGGGTAGGGGGTGGGGTAAAAAATTAAAAATTAAAATTAAAATTATCTTTTAAAAATAACTTTTAATATTTTATTTTTTGGGGGTGGTGGTGGTAGGGGGTTGGGGGTAGGGGTGAGGGTGAAGTAAAAAAATTGAAGTTAAAAATATTTTTTAAAAACAAGCTTTAATTACTTTATTTGGGGGGGAGGGGTGGTTGGGAGGGGAGGGTTAGTTTGGGGGTAGGGACAAAATAAATTGATTTTTTCAACAAAAATAAATAAATGGAAAAGGGCCAAAAATACCCTTAGACTATATGAAAAGGTTCAAAAATACCCGCATTCACCTATTGGGTAAAAAAATACCCCACAATCCACCTATTTGGTCTATTTCTACCCTTAAAACTAACAACCTTTTAAAAATATATATATTATTATTATCACTTATTAGGTGTCATTTTCTTATTGGATAATCAAATCCCAACCCATTTAATTTTTTCCTACCCACTCATTTTAGTGTCCATGACCCAAACTCAATTAGAAGACCCATTAAAAAATAAATTGATTGATTGATTGATTGATTCTTTCTTCCTTTAACCCGAAGTCTCTTTCTTCTTTCCTCTTTTCTTATTCAAATATTTCAAAACTATTTTCAGTCAAATGATGCAATTTTCAGTACTATACTTTTTATTTTCGTATGAATATGAGAAGTTCCTTTATCAAAATTGTTTATCAAATTTGTATTGCAAATGATGGAAATTTCTGAAAAATGACCTACTAAAAACTTCCACATCTCTTAGCTTTTCAATAGAACATACTCATGCAAGTACATTCCACATATCTCCGAGGTCAATTCGCAGTGTTTATATAGAAAATCAACTCCTAATTCAAGGGATTTTAGCAAAAGATCCATAAGCTTTTTGAGACCATACAGATGTAGATAAATTAGCCTGTCCAAATTTCCTATTAACTTATGGATTTACGTCCACCTAGCCGCAAAGTATCAATACTTGGTGAACGATTGAAGTTTGGAGTTCTTCTGAGTTGATTGCACTTAGAGAGATCCATTTTTTTTTCAATTTTTTGCAAACTAAATATAATTTCAAGTATGATTTTCTTCCCATCAGTCACAAAAATAACACACACGAAATTGTATTGCACTGAAAATTGTAACATTCAACTGAAAAAAGTCTTGAATTTTTTTTAATAAGAAAAATTTAATGGGTCTTCTAATTGAGTTTGGGTCTGGACACTAAACTGGGTGGGTAGAAAAAAATTAAATAGGTTGGATTTGATTTATCCAATAAGAAAATGACACCTAATAAGTGATAATAATAATAATATATATATTTTTTAAAAGGTTGTTAGTTTTAAGGGTAGAAATAGACCAAATAGGTGGATTGAGGGGTATTTTTAACCCAATAGATAGATGTGGGGTATTTTTGAACCTTTTCAAATAGTCTAAGGGTATTTTTGGCCATTTTTCGATAAATAAATTGTAATTTGAAGTTGAAAGAGAGTTTTGGAAAATGTT
The DNA here is from genome assembly GCF_900185275.1 of Solanum verrucosum. NCBI lineage: Eukaryota > Viridiplantae > Streptophyta > Magnoliopsida > Solanales > Solanaceae > Solanum > Solanum verrucosum. Next base: position 794,376 of record NW_026020333.1, read on the forward strand.
TTCCTTAAGTTTTGAAGAAAAGTCATTTTCCTTAAATTTGAGGAAAATGAGTTGATTTGAAAAATATTTTCCAAAATATTTAACCCAACCAAACATGAGAGAATTGAAAAACATTTTCTGGAAAATGTTTTACTTTCATACCAAACACACCCTAAGAAGAAGAAGAAACATAACTGAACTTACGCCTATATCATAGCTAGCAGAGACATAAATGAACTTTAATCATACAAACTAAATTCGTGACATAAATAATACATATACAACAGGCTTCAATAAATGAAGACAACCCACAAGAAATTAGTTGGATGAAATTGCAGTGTGAAAAGACATTGATAAAACAAACTATTGAAAAAGGCAAGATGATCACTTCATTGATATAAACCAACTATTCAAATAAAATTTAAGATCAAGGTTCTCAAGAAAAAATTCCTGCATATATTTGAGGATTAACCAAGATTCAAGCAACATTTGATAGTCAATTCGAATATAGTCATCAAAAGCCAAATTTGACAACACTCAACTTGAAAATTACCTATCAAATGACTATCAAGAACACCTACTTTAGCCTATGACAACACTCAACTTGAAAATTACCGATTTGAGATCTTAAAGAGTCTTTATCTTATTAAGATTGGTCTTAAAAAAAGGAAAAACTAATAATAATTTAGAGATAACATCTCTAAATGAATCACACACCTTGAAAATACATTTTATATTAGGCTTAAACCAAGATATCATAAGAACATATTGTATCTAGAAAATATGATAACTCATAGGCATGATATTCAGAGATGTGATAACTCTAAGACACATCCTTATGACAGAAAAAAATAAAAATATGCATAATAGACAATATGTTACTCAAGATTCACCACGTAAAACAAATCTAAACATAAACAATATTTTGTAATTAGAAAATTTTAAAAGCCAAAAATGTTGATTAAAGCAACATAGACAAAATGAGGGGAGACAAAATTCTACATGTTTCGGAGCAATAAACTTTAGAAGCCTTCTTGATCACGGATCTACCCTCAAACTTGGACTACTCCGAACTCAACCACATACAAGAATCCAGAGTCAACAAAGATATGAAAAGTTAGATAGTTTTTGGAGTAGGAAAGGGATTTTGGGTAGTTTTCGATTGTGTATTGATGGCTGAAAAAACGATTCTCAAAACATCTCCCAAACGGATGCAAAAAGGCTGGTATTTATAGAGAAAAGCTAAGGTTTTGGGACCTCTTTTTGGGCAAGATTTTGAGCAGGTTTAGGATTTTAAACTCAAGTCCATGAACCCTAGAATGTGAACGTTGAAATCTCTGTCTCTATTGATAACACTCAACTACACTTCATCCGATTCAAGTGTATGCGGTCGCTAACAAGTATAAACCCAACTAAGAGTTGGGTCGACCCCACAGGGACTGATACGGTAAAGAATTTGATCAATAAGTGAAAGATGTGTTCTAATCGTCTGTAGAAGTAGACATTTTCGAAACAATTAAAGTAAATGGCAGGGGGTTGATAATTAATGTCAATTGGGGGGGATTAGAGTGAACAACTTACAACTACTAACAAACGGGAGTAATCAAGTAGAGAGGGATCCTTGGGAGTGTGATCAATTGAACGCCAATTTCGCTATATGAATGATTATTATTTACTTAAACTTGTGAACATCAGTGGCACTACAAAAGGAACTCCAATTACCAACAAAAAAATTCGTTGGTAAATTAATCAAATTGGTTGGTAAATTGAGTTACCAACCAAATGCCAACTTATATTAATCCGTTGCTAAAAGATTCGTCGGTAAATATTACCAACCGATTTTAATTTGTTGGTAAACTTACCACCTAAAAAGCAGTTGGTAAACACCCAAAGATGTTACAAAATTTTGAAACATGGCCTGAAAATTTCCGTTGGTAAATTCACCAACTAATTTTTGGTTAGTATATCGTTAGTACCTTTACTAACGAATTGAAAAGGAGTTGGTAAATTTTTTTCGTCATTATTCAATTCCGTTGGTAATTATAGTAACAAATGTCTGATAGTAAACTTTTCCAAATACATTGGTAATTGGTTGGCAATTTTAGTAACATAAAATTTATGTTGGTAATTTACCAATAAATTTTAAGTACTTTTTTTTTTTGGTTTCCCATCCGGTCCGGTACCCACATTGGAGCCCGATTAAATCCGGATTCACGCCGGGAAGTCCCACATTGGGGGTAAAATGTTCCCTAACAAAGGCGACTCCGTACCCAAGGGGAATCGAACCCGAGACCTCTTGGTTAAGGATGAAGGAGTACTTACCACTCCACCACAACCCTTGTTAGTAATAAATTTTAAATACGTTAGTATGATTATTTGTTTTTCTAATAAATTTACTAATTGATAGTTAGTTTGTTGGTAATGTATCATTCAAGTTCAATGTTAGGTTAGTAATTGATTAAAAATATGTTCAAAATATTATTAACTGAATGATTATCCAATAGTAAAATATTTATTAATTTATTGCATTTAAAAATCTAAGAGCACGAACATAAATCCAAAAATATTAATATCAATTTTATAAATCATAATTGAATGAAACAATGCAAAATCTACGATAACAAGTTAAATTAATTTCAATATGACACATATAATTACATCAAAAAATTTAATTTGAACATGCTTATCAAATATATTGACCAAATCTAAATTTTGGCCAAAACTTAAAAGTTAAAATGCCTAACAGCACAAACTGAAAATGGAAGCGTCAAAACCTGAACCAACCATCCTATTAGATATAAAAATGTCCTTTCCAAGCTAATCGCGCTAACCGAATTCTCATCAGAGTACGTTTATAAAAAATGTTAAGCAAAGTCAAATTTTGGCCAAAAGTTAAAAGTTAAAACGCCTAACGGTACAAACTGAATATGAAAACCTCAAAATCCAAACCAACTATACTATAAGACGAAAAATGACCTTCCAGAGCTTACCGCGCTGACGAAATTTCAATTTGAGCATGTTTCCCGAAAAAATTAACCTAATTCAAATTTTAGCCAAAAGTTAAAAGTTAAAACGCTTAACGACACAAACTGAAAATAAAAGTCTCAAAACCCAAACCAACTATCCTATGAGACCAAAAATGAACTTATATGGCTAACTGCGGTGACAAAATTTCAATTCGAGCACGATTACCAAAAATATTGACTAAAGTGAAATTTTGGCCAAAACTTAAAAGTTAAAATGCCTAACTACACAAACTAAAAACGGAAGCCTCAAAACCCGAACCCTCTATCTTATTACATAAAAAATGACCTTCAACATCTAACTGTACTGACGAAATTCTCATCTGAGCACATTTATCAAATATATTGACCGAAGTTAAATTTTGGCCAAAATTTATAAGTTAAAACACCTAACGGCACACACTAAAAATGAAAGCCTCAAAACCTGAACCAACCATCCTATTAGATAAAAAATGACCTTTGGAGTTAATTACGCTGACAGAATTCTCATCTGAGCACATTCACAAAAATATTGACAAAAATATAAGATTTAAAACACCTAACGACACAAACAAAAAACGAAAGCCTCAAAACTTGAACCAACCTTCCTATTAGACCAAAAATGACCTTTCGAAGCTAATGACACTGACAGAGTTCTAATTTGAGAACGTTTATAAAAAATATTGACCAAAGTGAAGTTTTGGCTAAAATTTAAAAGTTAAAACGCCTAACGACACAAACTAAATATGAAAGCCTCAACACTAGATGCTGATTTACCAAAAAATTTAACTTCAATTGGTAAATTTACCAACTATTCAAATATAAGTTAGTAACTAATAATTTACCAATAAATTTTATCACAATTGGTAATAGTTACTATTCAACTAAACATTCATATGTAATATTACCAACTAATAATTAATATGTTGGTAAATTTTATCAATGGATTAATGATCGGTTGGTATATTACCAACTATTTTAATGATGTTAGTAATTTACTAACTACAATCTTTATTCATCGGCAAAACTTCCAACTAATTGGATATTGGTTAGCAAGTTTACCAACAAATTATATTTCGTTACTAATTTACCAACACATTTATATTTGGTTGGTAAATTTAGCAACACAATCTTGCCGTTGGTAAATGTTTAGTTAGTAATTCATTGGTAATATGTTAATAAATTATATAAACAATTTTTTGTCATATTTACCAACCGATATATACTTCGTTTGTAATATTACCAACAAAAGGTGTGCGTTAGTAATATTTCAGTTGGTAATCCATTGATAGAATGTTGCTAAATTTGGCGCCATTTTTTCCCGCCGTATTTACCAACTAAAATACTTAGTTAGTAAGATATTGGTTGGTAATCTGTTAGAATTTCGTTGTCAAGTTTTAAAGTATAATTCAGTTAGAAATATGTTGGTAATTTGTTAGTAGAATACTAACCAACTTAAGTTGTTAGTAAAATTTGTTGGCAATTTGGGGTTTTTTGTAGTGTGGGTAGGCTAGGCCTTAGGTGTGATAGCTATTTCTCAATCAACTAACACGAATCAAGAGAGTTTTCTCGAACCTCGACAAGCCCAATACATGTAAACAAGCCAATACCTCAATCAATCTACTTTTTCAAGCTAGATTGGTAGGATTGAATTCAGACCCACTTTCTCAAGCTAAGTCCACAATAACCCAACCACTACAGTCATCAATTAAGAGTTTTAATCCTAAAACCTTTTTCTCAAGCAAGCTTATAATGCTAAACTAGAATTGTATTTGCAACTACAATTCATCAATTTTTAACTCAACTATCAATTGAACCCACATAAAATCAACAATAAAATCAATAAATATTAACACCCATAAGCTAATTGAAACATTCAATCACATAATCACACTCCCAAGAATGGGGGTTTTAGCCACACATAATAAAGAGCAAGAAATAGTTACCAACTATGTTTTCCATCAGTTTGGGTAACAAATCACAGGTCTTCAAAATGCTCAAATTGATTTCAAAATCAAAACCAACCCTAAATCCCTACTCAAAAAGACTAATACCAATGCTTAGAATGTTGGGGATAAAAAACCCAGGACTAGATTATGAGGGAACTCCTTTTCTTCTTTTCAAAATTTCATTTATATGTTCCCAGAATTTCAGCTTCGGAGTCATTCGGTGAAATAAGTCGGGCTTCGCCGAATGCTCCTTCCCATCACCTTCTTGGCTTGAATTTTCACCACTTCACTGTTGTAACTTTAGGCTATCCAGTTTGACATCGCCGATCCACTCGACACTTCGCCGAAACACCAAATGTCTCGTCGAGTTGGTCTTGTCCCAAGGCTGGCCTGCTGAATTTTTTGGCAAGTTGAATGTCCACTCAGCGATTTGCCGAGTAGCTTTGGCGATTATCAATCCTTTTTGCCCGGTGGTGTCCTTGCCTTGCTTTTTTGCCTTCCTTATTATAAATTAGCATTTTAACATTAGTTTAGAGCATCAAATAGGCATTGAGGACACTAAAACTTTGAATAATAAACCCTAAATGAGTCGAAATCTCTGACTCATCATCTATCCAACAAACTTGGTCGAAAAAGAGAGAGAAAATCTTATGAAATTTTGCATAAAATCACTTAAAACAAAGGAAAACTAACAAAAAAAAGAAAACCTTCCATACTAGTAACGGAGCTTGAAGATATCCTTGGTCAAAACCTCGGGATTTCTAAACGATTCTGCATAAATGGATACTCCAAAAGGCATACGAATCTCTACTTGCACAAAAGAGCGGTTGAAATTATCCTCAAAATGGAGAAGAAGCCAAGCTCATTCTCTGTTGAGACAACGAAGAGAGAGATGTGGCTGATCCAAATTCAGAATATTTTTAGGGTTTTGAGGGCACTTGGGACGATTTAGGTAGATTAAATGAGAGTAAAATAGGTAGTTCATGATATTTGGGATTCTAGGGCTTTTGATTTAAAATAACAACCAATAAGGAGAAGACAAGTGGAAGGTGTTTGCTGGCTATGAATGACATGTGAAGAGCATATGGCAAGCATGTGTTTTGGAACGTTGGTGCCTTATGTGGCACCAATGTGGCGCTTGGCGCTTACGTGGAAGGGGAATGTAAGAATGGGCTAGAAAAGGGTTTCTTCTTGGGCCAATGTTGGGTGGATTTTAGTTGGGCTGAAAATTTGTTTTTTTTTCTTTTCTTCTTAAATTTGGGCTTCTCATTTATTAACTAATGCAATATCTTATAAGATGACAATTAAAATTTATAAAATGAAAAAATCAATATTACGACTTTATATTAATATAAAATATAGATACAAAAAATATGGATTTATAATTAAATAAATAAGTACGAAACTTTTAAATAAAGTGACAATAAATCCATTATTTAAGTAAAAGAGATATAAAAACTAAAACATATAATTTAAAAATATCATTTTAATACGCTATTAATTTAGAAGCTCAAAAACAATGAATTAAAGAAAAGAAGGGTCAAAATTGGGTGTCAACAATTGAAACATTATATTTCATTTTGTAACATCTCGCAACTAGAAAGAACTAGAAGGAAGTTTAAAATCTGGAAATAGTTATTTTTGGAAAGTATAAGGAAATCTGGAAAAGTTTAAAGTAAGTTAAAAGTGAGTTTTTGGTCAACTTCAAACGACCATAACTCCTAGCTCATGATGAGTTAGGTGTAGTTCCAGATATGGTTGGAAAGATCTTGGAATGATCTTTCCAACGCCGCCAATTTTGCACAATTCCGAGTTCGTATGAGTAAGTTATGCTCTTTTGAAGTTGGCTGTTGGATTAAGAAAAGTCTAATCCGGATTTTGGAAGGGTAATTTAGTCTTTTCCTTACCTAATTATTCTAATTCGTCTTTAGGAGATTAATTGGGGTAAAACCAGATTTTGGTCAGTTTAGAAAAATTAGAGTTCACGTTAGGGCTTGGAGAAAAGAGAAAAGAGGAGAAAGGAGAAGAAGAAGCAAAATTCGTCAATTTTGTTAAGGATAGCTTGTGGATTTCGTCGGGGGTGATCCCTAAAAAGGTATGTGAGATCACATAGCATTGGGTTAGTTCACCCATGCGCCAATCATGATTTAATTCAACGAATTTAAGTCTTTGAAGGTTTAGAAATTGAGTTCTTGATGAACATCATTGAAGGTTTTATTGAATTACTGTGGGTTGTGTTGATTGAAGTTTCTTGTAATTTGATTCATGTTTTCGGGTGTAATTTCAGTTTGAATCTATCGTATATTGAGGGTATAAATGATGCTAAGTGTTCGGGGAAGGAACCACGGAAGTTTAGAGGGTTTAGAGATGAAAAACGAAGAAGAAAAGTCGTCAAACACTTAGGGATAGGGGTGGGGCGTCGCGCCAGCCAGCGCCCCCCAAAAGTGTCTCTGAATCTTCACCCTTGGGGAGCCGCACCAGCCAGCGTGCCCCAGACCATCCCCTGAATGTTGAGGGCTGGCGCCCCGCACCTCTCAGAGCGCCAGGGATGCCAGTTCTCCCCATTCGTTCCCCATCTTTTAATACTTGTTCCTTAGCAATGTACCTATGTTTTCTAGTTAATTCCAACACTATAAGGTACATTTAAACATCATGAAATCATCCATAACCATGAGATTATGAACCTTGAATCCATAATCCAATTCAAGGAAGGTTAGGATCAAAGTCAAGAGAAGTTAAGAGTCAAGTCTAGAAGTTAAGAAGCAAGTAAAACAAAGTTTTTAAAAAGTTTTCAAAAGTCTTTAACAAACGTTTCAACTTTGTTTTAAGACTTAAGTTTCAATTCAAGCAAAGAGTAAAGAGTTGAGTTCATTTCTCAAAAGAGTTATAAGGGAACTAAGTATTCCCAAAGAGTTTATAAATGTTTTCACATTTGAGGAAGAAAAGGGAACATCGATTCCAAGAGAGCTTTTAAGCTAAGCTTTGAGTAATTATCTCAAACCAAAGAAAGAAGTTGTTTTAAAACATATGAGCTAAGTATATTTTTGGGAGTAGTATTGAGCACCGATATGGGGATGCGAGTTCATATTAACTCAAGTCTCCATAAATCATGTAGCCATCATGGGTATTAATGGGTCATACTTTTTAGATGATCACATAAGTTAAGCTAGTGGATCCACTAAGTTAAGTAGTTCTATATGACGGCAAAGTTTAGGATAGTTTGGCAGCGTGATGGTAAGGACGTTGTATCACCACTTAGGCTCATAATGGTGGTTGTCGGTTAGAGAATCTCCCACAGAAACTATATTATTTTATTATATGAGTAAAGTTGAGTTTGTTACTGCATTTCCTTTAACGAACTAAGTTGCTTTAACTGTTTTATAAAGATTTTCATATATTACATGTGTTCATTGCTTTATTCTAAGTTAAGTTATTCATGAGTTGAGAAGAGCCAAGGTAAGTGTTTCTTTCAGAATCTTTTCAAGCCTATGTATTGTTTAACATTCCAACTCGCATACTCGTACATTCAATGTACTGATGTCAGTTGGCCTGCATCGTCTTATGATGCAGACACATGTAGCTAGAATCGGCATCCCAGCGCACAGTTGATCCAGTGAGTAGTTCAGAGTTAGTCGGTGAGCCTCCTTGCATTTTGGAGAATCTATTTTCATTGCTTTCTAGTTAGTTCATTAGGATGTTGTAGGGTTTGTCCCAACATCTATCTTAATTGTTTTAGAGGCTTCATTGATAGTCAGATGTTAGTCCTATGAGTCTTTTCATTTTCATTTCTTATTGTTAAGACTTGGGTTGCCACTTTTGGCCAAGTTGAATGTTTAATCTTTAAAACATTCCCAGTTATTTTATTATTCAGTTCAGTTAAGTTCATTGATCATTATAGATATGAATATTGTCTTTCACTGAGTTAAGTAAGCCAGGCCAAGGGTTCGCTTAGGGCTAGCAATGGTCTTCGAGTGCCAGTCCCACCCAGGGTGTAGACTTGGGGAGTGACACATTTATTATAATTGTGTTTCCACAAATTCCTGAATCCATATTGATTGTTTTGTTGTATACTTTTATTAGAAAATAATTAAATTAATAGGGGTGCAAGTCGAGTGTCTAGGAGACACCATCATTAATTTCTCGTTCTTTGAAAGTACACCTACAAAAGGGTGGTGTCATGACCCGAGCCTACACCCTGGATGTGTCCAGCACTCGAGAACCATTGTTGGTCCCCAAGCCTGACTGACTACAAGCGGAAAACTAACTTGAGCATATATAAGCATTAAATTGAAAGAAACGTTTAAAAACAACTTACTAAATCTCAAAACTTTGCTGAATATACTAAGTATGAAACATAAGTTTTAAAGAAAACCTTTGAAACTGAAAGACTCTCCAAAACTGTCTATTTATGAAACCTCTACTATATATAGACGAGTCTCGGGACAAGACCCATGACTACTCAAAATGTTACTAATACCGACAATTCATAAAACTGGAGTCCTCCGAAAGCAAGGAGGTCTTACTCAAAAGCTGGGAGCAGACGAAGTGATCTCAACGGACACTTGTTGAGGATACTAAGAATATGTATCTACATAATTAAAAGATGTATGTCAAATGACATCAGTACATTGAATGTACGAGTATGTAACATAGCTGAATAACAAATATCTGAAAGAAAGGATTGCAATAGATAACAATGTACTCAAGCTGAATGTAAAGAAATAAAAGAGTTAAATCATTTAAAGCTTTGTAAAATACTTTCTCATCTCTGAACTCAACATAATAAGTGATGTATAAAAATAAAATTTAACTTTATTTGAGAGATTTTCTAACTGACAACCATCACTATGAGGTACGTGATGATACAACGTCTCGCCCACGCTGCCAGAACTGTCCTATACCTTGTCGGGGTATAGAACACCTTAACTAAGTGGATCCACTAAGTTATGCTTAAAAAGCAATAAGGAATCATCTAAAAAGTATGACCCTTTACCCATGTTGGCAGACATGATTTATGAGGATTTTGAGTTGTTTGAACTCATCGCCATATCAGTGCTCAATACTACTCCCAATAATATATACTCATGCTCATATGTTTAAAAACATAACTCTTTTTCTGGTTTGAGATAATTGCTTAAACTACCCTCTTAAAAGAGGTAACTGCTCCTAAATTATCTTTTGAACTCATACCTCATTTAGAAATCTCAGTTTCTCTTTTATCAAAGTAAAAGTTGATGCCGTTGGGAATACATAGTCCTCTTATACTCTTGCTCAACTCATACTTGAAACCTCTTTTTTAAAAAACATATCAAAATCATATTATAATTTGATCATTGATGACTGCATAAAAATTGATGATATAACTTGATACCATACTGCTTATACATTGATGACATACTCGATTGTCATACTAATCATGTTTTAGAAACTTTTTTTCTCAAAACTCATCCCGCCCCCAACTCACACTAATCGTCAGAATTGGATTCTAAGGTCATCTTCCTGAACTTCTGATAAAAAATGTCCGTTCACGGTTCAAAAGCTCTCAAAACACTAAAACTCGCATAATAACTAAACAAACGATCAGGTGACCGAACTGTCAGTCCCAACAAGTCATAAATAACTTGGGGTTGCTACATAAAACTCTAAACTACGAATAGGAGACATAAATACAGAAATGACCTGGAGGTCATTACAAAAATAATATGTGAAACATCTATTAATTCTTTCGGAATCACTTGATTAAAACGAACATATAATACACATACAATTAAACAAAAAAGAAACACAATATATTACCCTATTAGTGACTTTTATTTTTATTATACATAAAGAAAAATACAATCCAATATATATATATATAGCTTAATAAAACTCATGTTTTTATAATTTTCCAAACATGGCGCAATGTATACTAATTTAATTTTTTTAAAACAAAATGAAAAAATATAATGGAGTGTCATTGCAAGGGCAATTTAGAACCTACCAAAACATCCACTTAATTGCCTAGGGTTTCCAATAATTAGCCATACAACATTTCTCTGTACACACATTATTCGGTGTATGTTTTGCAAGTGTTCTTCGATAATCGGAGCCTTTTAGCGAAATCGTCAGTCTCTCTGTTTAATCTTCTTTTGTTAACCGTTATTAAGTTGTTGTTTCGACTGATTTTTGTCATCTGGTTTCAGATTTTGAAATGGTGAGGACTGTGAAGAATAATCATGAAGAGGACGAAGAAGACGATGAAGAGTTTTCATCTAGAACTCCCGATGGTTCTTCTCAAAAGGGTATTTAATTTGCTATTTCTAAACTAACTGGGATTTGATGGTTTTTTTTTTTTTTTTTTTGGATAAAAGCTAATGGGGTTTGAGTGTGACAGGGAAATTAGAAGGGAAGAGCAATAATGGGAAGGTAACTGCTCATCGTTCGAAGCATTCTGAGACAGAACAGCGGAGGAGGATCAAGATTAATGAGAGGCAAGTCTATTAACACCTTTTCCTATTGGATATCTCAAAATTATTAACATTGTTCAATTAACCGCTCGTTTGGATGGTTGTTACCTGTTGTATTGTTTTGTGTTCTTAGTTTAAATAGGATGTTAGTTTTGATTGTTACTTATTAGATTTTATTGTATGGTTAAATTTATTGTTAGGTGAAGTCCCGCTTTGTGTAATAACTGATTTGGTGTGATTGCATGATCATCTTATTTTTTTTTCTTATTTTGTCGTTATTTGTTATTTGATAATTCTATTTTATCATTTACCCTACCTTTTCGTTTTACCCAGTATCCTACTTTTGTTTAGGTTGTATTTCAAATTGTTGATGTGTGACATTATGTAACGATGAGAAATGATAAATCTATCCAAACATTACATTGATTAAAACAATGCAGTACTATACTATACAATATGAAACAATATATAACGACCATCCAAACAAAGTTTAAGGGTTTAGGACTCGTTAGAAGTTGCAATATATGTATAAAAATCAACAACATTCCCACTGATTAACCCACAAGTGGGGTATGTGGATGGTAGGATTTTTTGGGAGGGTAGGATATAAGCCGACCTTACCCCTGTCTTTTGTGGTGTAGAGCGAAATTGTTTTTGATAGACCCTCAACTCAAAAGAAAAAGAATTCAAAGTAGGTTTTACAAGAAAAAAATATGACGGCAAAATAACATTTTACATGAGTTTTTGGCTAGAGACATCCTCCAACTATATTCAAAACTTAAGCCACATCCTTGAACCACCATAGTTAACAAAATACATCCTTGAAGTATTTAATGCTTAACAACTTTCATCTTTTTGTTTAACACCGTTAGAAAAGTAATGAAACCAGGCATGTGAATTCCCACACCAATATAAGCACAAACCAATATTCAAGTTGCTTTCACAGCTTCACATCATTTTCCACAAGACCCAGCCAAAAAATCTTCTTCCAGCTTTATACCATTAAAAATTGTCAATCATCAGAAATGATCAACCCCGTCACATAGAGGCAAGTGGAACAAGAGGGGGAATCATTATGTTATGGGATAGCAGGGTGTGGAAGGGAGAGATACTACAAGTTGGTGCTTATACTCTAACATGTAGTTTTGAGGCTTTACTTCAAAATTTCAACTGCCACATCTCAGGGGTCTATGCACCAAATTGTAAGGTGAAAAGGAGGGAGGTGTGGAATGAATTAGGAGGGGTCAGAGGATTAATGGAAGGGCCTTGGGCAATTTGTGGAGATTTTAATGTGTGCAGGTTCTCCTCGGAGAAAAGAAACTGTCAAAGAAGATCTTCAGCCATGAGTTCTCTGATACTATTGAGGACCTAGAGCTTATAGATTTGCCACTTGAAGGAGGTCAGTACACATGGTTCAAAGGGGATACACATACAACAACATCCAGAATAGACCGAATACTTTTCACGTCTGAATGGAGTGATCAATTTAACAAGATGAAGCAAACTACATTCCAAAGAATGACCTCAGATCATGTCCCAATAGCTCTATTTTGTGGACCTTGGGAACATAGTAAATCATATTTCAAGTTTGAGAACTGGTGGCTGAACACAGAAGGTTTTAGTGAGAAAATCAGTAACTGGTGGAACTCTTTCTCCTTCTATGGGAGGCCAGACTACATCCTAGCATGTAAAATGAAAGCACTGAAAGAAAAGCTCAAAGAGTGGAGTAAAATTGAAAAAGGAAATCTACAGATTCAAAGGTCCAAACTGCTTAACAAAATGGCAGATTTGGATTCTTTGCTGAACAAAAGAGCATTGACAGAGGAAGAGGCTACTTTGAAGGCAGAAATCTTTATGGAGTACGAAGAACTGATCTAAAATGAGGAATGTGCTTGGAGACAAAGGTCTAGAATCTTGTGGTTGAAGGAAGGAGACAACAATACAAAATTCTTCCATAATTCTGCAAATGCCCACAAAAGAAGCAACCATTTTGACCAGTTGGAAGTAGAGGGAACGATCATCACAGAACCAGACAGAGTAAGGGAGGAAATCATCCTGTTTTATGAGAAACTGTATTCTGAAACAGAGATGGAGACCTGATGGAAATTTAGTGAATTGTCCTTCAATATCAGAGGAAGAAAGATCACAACTACAGGCCAAATTTGAGGAGCAGGAAGTTTATAAATGCTTGAAGTTATGTGCCATTGATAAAGCCCCAGGACCTGATAGTTATACTATGGGTTTTTTCATCAAATGTTGGGAAATTCTTAAGCATGACATCATGGTGGCCTTCCATAATTTCTATAAGCAGGAAGTGTTTGAGAAGAGTTTCAATGCCACCTATATTGCCTTGATCCCAAAGAAGAAAGGAGCAAAGGAACTTAAAGACTTCAGACCAATAAGCTTGATAGGCAGTTTCTAGAAGTTGTTGTCTAAATTTTTAACAGAAAGAATCAAAAGGGTGATGTACAAGCTGGTAGACCCCCAACAAATGGCTTTCATCAAAGGAAGACAAATCATGGATGTGGTGTTAATAGCAAATGAAGCAATAGACTCTAGAGTGGGTCAAAAGAAACCAGGCATCCTATGCAAACTGGACATTGAGAAAGCTTATGATCATGTTAACTGGGGCTCCTTCTCAATATACTCGGAAAAATGGGATTTGGAGAAAAGTGGATTAGATGGATACATTTTTGCATCTCAACAGTAAAGTTTTCTGTCCTCATTAATGGTGCTCCTGAAGGTTTTTTTGAAGCCCAAAGAGGAATCAGACAAGGGGGTCCTGTATCTCCATTCCTCTTTATTCTTGCCATGGAGGGACTTAACAACATGATCAAGACAGCTAAAACAAATAGGTGGATCACGGGATTTGAAGTGTCTACAAACAATGAGAGGAGTTTGGAGGTAACACATCTCCAATATGCAGATGACACTTTGATTTTTTGTGATGCAGATGAGGAACAACTAAGATCCCTTAGGGTCATTCTGGTGCTTTTTGAAGGTATGTCAGGCTTCACATCAACTGGGGAAAGAGCCATTTATATCCCATAAACATGGTCTCTAATATGGAGCTTTTGGCCTCAGTGCTAGGTGGCGAGGTGGGAGCACTACCTGCTATCTACCTGGGATGCCATTGGGAGCAAAATCACACTCCAAAGAAATTTGGAATTCTGTCTTGGAGAAATGTGAGAAGAAGTTGGTCAGATGGGAAGCACAATATTTATCAAAGGGGGGCAGGCTCACTTTGATTAAACTTTGATAAATGCAGTCTTGGATGCCCTTCCTACGTACATGCTAACTTTGTTCCCAATACCTGCAGGAGTAGTACAGAGATTGGATAAACTAAGAAGGGGTTTTCTCTGGCAAGGAAACAAGAAAAGAAAGGGATACCATCTGGTAAAATGGAAAGTTATGATCACGGGAAAAAAACAAGGAGGATTAGGCATCAAAAATTTGAAGAACCAAAGCAAGGCTCTAAAGCTGAAATGGTTGTGGAGATATGCTCATGAACCACACTCAATGTGGAGCAAGGTGATTAAACTGAAGTACGGAGAGATGGATTCATGGGTCACCAAGGAAGCAACCAATCCCTATGGTGTTACTGTTTGGAGATCAATTAGGAATTGGTGGCCTTTCCTAAGGAATCATACTACTATAACAGTACACAATGGTGTCAGGACACAATTCTGGAAAGATAGATGGCTTGGTAATCAAAATTTGTCAGAGATCTTCCCTGACATCTTTGACTTAGCACTACATGAAGACAGAACAGTGGCTGAAATGTGGTCTCCCCAAGGTTGGGATCTATCTCTCAGAAGGAATTTAAATGACTGGGAAGTTTTTAGATTAGTTGAATTCTTTAAAAGGTTGGAATCATTTCAAGGTTTGAAGGAAGGGGAGGACTGCCTATGGTGGACATAACACAACAAAGGAAGATACAAAGTGAGCTCAGGTTACAAGGTCATGAACAGGGCTCCTCTAACCCTCAATTGGCCTTGGAGACAAATCTGGAAAACCAAAATTCCACTAAAGGTGGCATGCTTCACTTGGCTGCTAGCAAAGGAGGCAGTACTAACACTGAGAATCTGAGGAAACGAAACAGCATTCTGGTGACACATTGTTGTTTATGTGGGGAGGCAGCTGAGACAGTTAGGCATTTGTTCTTACATTGCAAAATCACTGATCAACTGTGGAAGATTTTCATCAATCTCAGAGGCATTCAATGGACAATGCCTAGCAAGATTGTTGACACTCTCTCAAGTTGGGAGGAAGCAGGAATTGAGGCAAAGAACAGAAGTTATTGGAGGACAATTCCAGCATGCATCTGGTGGACCATTTGGAGAGAAAGGAATGCTAGAAGCTTTGAGGATAGAAGCAGATCCCTACAAATGATCAAAACAGATTGTATTCTGTTATTATGTTTTTGGTGTACAAAGAGTTACCCTGTAGATGCAGAAGCAATCCTAGAAGTATTAGAATCATGCTAGGCTTGCTGTTTTTGTTCCTAGATTTTCATACGTTTTTGTAAAGGGGCTTTCAGTACTACATAAGTACTGGTTTATAATACAAATCGTTACCTTCTCAAAAAAAGAAAAAAAGAAATGAGGTATAAAGCTGGAGGAAGAAATTTTTCTAGGTCTTGTGGAAAATGATGTGAAGCCGTGGAAGCAACTTTGAATATTGGTATGGACACTCACCGGGGTGGTTGCGTTAGTTCTCTAACGGTGTCAAACAGAAAGATGAAAGTTGGTAAGTATTAAATACTACGAGGATGTATTTTGTTAACTATGGTAGTTCAAGGATGTAGCTTAAGTTTTGAGTATAGTTGAAGGATGTTTTTGGCCAAAAACTCCATTTTGCAACAACAAAATAGAGTGTACGCTAACCTCACCCCTATTTTAGGAGGTAGAAAGGTTGTTTTCAATACTCTTAGCTCAAGAAAAAGCATTTCAAAGCTGTTCAGAATCGACCTATTATTTTATGGGGATATAATGTGGAGCAAGTATGTGGGTAATAATTATATATGGATTAAACAATTGAAATTACAAGGATATCCTTCTAACTTATTTCTTCTTTCACTTCAATTTTGAAGTATACATATTTATTCACAACAAACTAGAGGTCCAACAAGAAATAATCCCTGTAATGTAATGCAATAATCCCTGCATAGCTTATGTTTGTACTAAACGACCCCGGATCGTATTACTATACTTTACCACTTTCAAATATTCAAAATTATTTGATTTTAAACTTTGATGTGATATGATCTCCATTAAATTGACTTCTCAATAATTACTTAAATATTTTCTCTTGCTACTACTTATATAAACATAAATAAAGTTAACATTGTTTAGGGAGAAATGGACCTTGGATCTAACTCAACCCTCACAAGCGTAGCTCATGAGGAGAGAATTTCTCAAACCATATAAGAAGACCACAACTCAATCCCTCTACAAAAATTGGATTTGACATCCTCCTGCTTGCCCAAGACTGGACAATTGAAGAGTGGATAACAGAACACTGGCGCCCAACCTTGAGAAACACATCTAACTCAACCTCAAAAGCTAGTTCATGAGAGGAGTTACTCCCAACATTATATGAGGAGATAACAATCCATTCCCTCAATAATTGACATGACAAAAAAATTAAGTTCATGTGACAAACACATCAACAAAAAAGGATCGGGAAGGATATGGAATGGAGTGATTTTTTTTTTTACCTCTATTAGACACCCATAACCCCATCTGTGTAACATATATGACTGTTGCGTGGAATTCGAAACACTATAATAGTGCTCTTCTTTGTTTGAATCTTCTTTATTTGTTCATTAGCTCTTTCCAAATGTTAAAATATCCTTGAGTTGTTGAACTAGTCTTTTGGTTTGTTTGTAAGCTTTAAAATGGCACTTGGGGACAACTCTCACAGTAATGATTAACAACACTTCTATATATGAATCTAAGTAAGAGGTGATATTTTGCTTATGTTCTTCTGGCTAATTATTGGTTCAACTGGTATTTCAAAATTCAAAGTGAAGAGGAATTGATTATTGTCAACCAGCATGGAAAGCCGTTGGTGTTTACTTGCACGTAGCTTTTCGTTATTTTGTAGAAAAGGATCAACATTGTTCTTTACACATTTGCTTATGTACATCATGTAACAAGACTAGGTTTTTATAGTCTCTTTCTATACATGGTGAATTTTAGTTGCCTATTCAGTCACTTCTTCAGGAAAATCTTCCCAAAGTTAACTAATACTTAATAATTTGCAGATTTCAGACTCTAAGAGATCTCATACCACAAAATGATCAGAAGAGAGACCGAGCGTCATTCATGTTAGAGGTGTGAGTTGTGACATTTCAGTTCCTTGCCAATCTTGCTGTTTTTTCAATCCTGTTTACTGCATCTTCACAAAGATGGCTTCAAGATTTAATACAAAATACAGGTTATACAATATATCCACTTTTTGCAAGAGAAATTACAGATATATGAGGGAACCAACCAAGGATGGAGTGCAGAACCCTCGAAGTTGCTGCCATGGGTATGATCTGTGTTACACTTAATTCACTTTTAGATTCTTAGGTAATGTGGATGGCTTCTTGGGCTGTGTATTTTACTTACAATTCCTGTTCTGATCTCGCTCACTACCTTTAGCATTGATACAACAATTTGCTTTCCTTATTAGAAGGCAATCTCTTGTTTTTCTGCAACGAGCTTCGTGATGTTTGCCTGGTTTGGTCCAACATTTGCTGGTTGTAGATTGGTTATGACCAACTAGAATCAAGTCTTTGCTCCTTCTTGTCTGTTGAATCCTTCACACCATGAGGCCGAAGATAGTTAAGGTAGACTTTCATTCATAGTATACTCTCTCTATTAATGCTTTTAAAAGCGAGAAGTGCAAAGAGGCGACAATGGCCCTGCGGCTCTAAGCAAGAAGCAAAGTGAACACAATTTTAGAAGAAAAGCAAAATGAACCTTGCACAAATAAATAAAATTATAAATAAGCAAAAATGGCATGTTTGTCCATAGAATTTTGTGAAAACAGGAAATCAAGATTAGCAAACTGAAAAAAGAAAAGAATGTCCATGGCATTCTCTGGGAAAAGGAAAAAAGATTTAAAGTAGTCCCATTGAATTCTTTGAAGAAAGCAAAACAAGATTTGAACAAACTGGGAAAAAGAAGGACAAACAGAGGAAATAAATTTGAGAAGCATTGAGAAAGAAGAAAAAAAGAAGACAGTGAGTAAAATGAGTAAATGAAACCTGAGAAGCAAACCTAATATCTTATAAATGTACAGTTTGTTAAAAAGACTTATAAAAGCTCTTAGACACTATTTTTGAGGCTTTTACCTAAAGTCCTTTCTGGGTTTAAAGATCTAGACTCTGGTGGATTTCTTCCATAGGAATAGTACTTTCGCCTCCCTTTTTTTCACTCCTCTCAATCTCTTTCCACTTTCTTTACCTCTTCCATTCTGTCACTACAAAAAGGATGGACAATAATAGGATCTTTTTTTTCATTCAGGGAGAGTCCTTTTACCTTAGTTGTGCGGACTCTTCACTTTTGATGCTGCACCCGTGTCGGATTCTCCAAAAATACACTACTTTTGGAGAATCTGACACGCACCCATTGACATTTTGAAGAGTTCGAGCAACTTAAATTTTTATGTCACCAAAGCCAAGGTTAGAGAGAGGTCTGGTACAACTGGGTGGAAGTGGCAGATACCATATGCCTATGGTGTTGAGTAGAGGTGTTCTCCTCTGGATTTGCAAGAGATCTTGTGAAGCATAAGAAGTGATGGAATTCTTTTAAAACATGGAATTATTTCACCTACATCCCTCTTTCTTTGAAGTCCAACAAGTATGGAAGGTTTCTCTCTCTGATAACAGTTAAAAGGGGCAGACACGACATTATTATTCCAGAAAGTGCATTTAATGTTGGGGGGAGGAAACTTGCAGGCAAATGAGGTGACTGTCACCTGAGGTTGGGGTTTGGAAGTCAATCAAGAATCTTTGGTTGTCACTCAAGCATAACACTAGAGTTAGAGTTGGAATGGGAGATATGGTACTTTTCTGGAAAGAGGACTGGAGTGGTCGTGGAACTCTTCAATCTCTGTTCCCTGGTCTGTTTAATATGCTTCCTGATTGCAGTATACAAGGAGTGTGGTCTCCTCAAGGATGGAACCTGATCTTTAGAAGGCTCTGAAATGATTGGGTATCTAAACTTCTGAATTTGATAAGAAACTTCCTAGGTTTTAATCTAGAACCAGACAACTTCATTTGGGAGCACCACAATGATGGAATTTTCACTGTTAGCAAGGTATACAAGAGGGGTCTGAATGAAGCTGCAGGTAGGTCAACAAGACCTTGGACTGCTATTTTGAAGATTGTGGCTCCTACTAAAATGAAGTGCTTCACTTGGCTGGTATCTAGGGAAGCATGTTTGACACTTGAGGCATTACAAAAGAGGGGGATCAACATAGCTTCTAGATACCTTTTATGCAAGGAGGCACTAGAAACCAACAAATGGCTTCTTGAAATTTGTCAAAGTTGACTTAACTTTTCTTTGGCTTCAATTCTTTTTAAATGCTCTCAGGCACATTCCCCAAAATTCTCTCTCTCCTACCTTCTAGGAGAGAGAGAACCCTCTTTTCCGGTAGTTCGCCTGAGACCTACCATTTTCTTCCGAAAGGTACCTTTTTCTTTCTTGTAATATCTTGTTTGCAGCTATGGGGGAAAACAGGATATATTTTAATGCTGGTTTCAAATCGTTCGACATAACCAAATGGAATGCTGAGGGTTCTGTTTGGTATGAGTGGATGGAGAGAAGTCGAAGAATGATGAGAAGAACAACTATAAGCAGCAAAGCAATGGACTGGATTTGCTCACTGCTTAGAGAAGCATCCACTGATAATGAGAAGAACATTAGGAGATGGAGGTTTGCTGACAGAAAGGAGGAGTTTTTCTGTACTAGAAAACATAATGATTATGGGAGATATATGAGCATTATTGCTTTGAATGCTGGGGGAAGATCTGTAATCATCATTCCAGAACCCGTCTTAAATGCTGGATGGTACGATTTAGCATTTAAGATTGAAAACTTCATTAAATGCCACAAAGGACTAGTACCAACGATCCTATCAAGAGCTACAGATCCCAAATATCCTTATGCAAAGGCTGTGAGAGACAGCAAATGGCTTACTAAAAGCCATAGAGGAACAGAGATGACAAGACAAGCAAGAGGATGGGCTATTGAGCAGGTGCCTTGTGGGACATTTGGAGAAGGCCAGCAAAGAATCACCTTCCTTATCCAAGATTAGAAGATGGTCATCTTCTGAATGGAAGAAGACATTTGGAGTCAATATTTATGAGCTATATGGCAATATGTTCCTCTTTGAATTTCCTAATAAATTCATGGTGGAACAAACCCTTCAAGGCCAGTGGAAATGGAAAAACCTAGTTTTCAACTTAGAATGGTGGAGTCCAACCGTAGGTTGTGAACCAATCTTCATGGAAGTTAAAAAGACATGGATCAGAATTATAGGAGTCCCTCTTCATCTTTGGTCACATCAAGTTTTTGCAGAAATTGGACAACTCTGTGGTGGATGGGTGGCTACTGAAGAAGAGACAGAATTAAAGAACCATATGAAGTGGGCAAGAATTTTGGTGGCAGATGATGGAAGACATATACCAAAAGAAGTTTCAATTGTGCGTGACGGAATCAAGTTTTTTTTCCCGATATGGGTGGAAAGCAAAGCAAGATTTGAAGTGTTGTCGGAAAAAGTCTCAACTTTTACAGGAGAAGATGACAGTGTGATAAATCTGGATCATAATATGAACCAGAGGGTCATAAGGAGTAATCTCTGTGTTCCAGCTAGAAATCCCTTATAAATAGGGATTCTAGTACAGAGACCCATGTGGGAAGAGAAAAACTGTCAAAAGTGGTGGTACCCACTGACGTATGTGACAGTTACATATCCCTTTTAATGAAGGATGATGCTTTGGGCCTCAATGAAAGGCCTGAATTTTTAAATGAAGGAACCAGTGGGCCTGACCCAGCAAGTCTGGAATTTTTAACAACATAACAATCTCAACACAGCCCATCTACAGGAGGACTGGTCTCTTAAAGATACAGAAACCAATTTTGTATGCAGCATAGAACAGAACAGAGTAACGTGCAGGAGATGTCAATAATCAGTTCAAGTGATGTTTTGATAGATGCAGTCTTGCAAACCACAAATCCAAAGTCGCAAATCCTGATTAGGGACGGGATGGAGAAGGGGGTAGAAGAAGTTGCATGCAATACACTAGAGCAGAGATTAGTGTCCTCCATTAAAGAATGGGAGGTTGAAGAGGCTGAGCCATTGTGCACACAACAACATCTAGAGCAGAGATTAGTGTCCTCCATTAAAGAATGGGAGGTTGAAGAGGCTGAGCCATTGTGCACACAACAACATCTAACTACGGAAAAAGAGAAAGAGATATCTGTTTGGGTAAAACAAAATCTGATCAGACTGGGGAAATTACTGGGTGCTGACTTCCAAGGCCATGAACAAGAAGCTTTGGAACTTCTATTACAGGTGGATAGTGCCAGACATGCCAGACATCAGGATGCTGCAGTGGTTTGTAAGAAGACAATGTTCAAAGGTTCTAAAGAATTGGAAAGTTTAGTAGCATTTGATGTGAAATTCAAGAGTGGTGGGGGTAGAGAAAAGGGGAGAAATTTCCTTGCCATTTCATGATGCAATTCAAACTAGTATCATGGAATGTAAGGGGTTTGAATAATAGAGATAAGAGGAGGGTTATCAAGAACATCATGGGGGACTGGAAAGTTGACATCATTTGTCTACAAGAAACCAAATAACAGGGGGATATCACTGAGTTGGTAAGGCAGATTTGGGGGGATAGGTGGGTCAAAATGGCATGTTTGGAGTCGAGTGGGACAAGAGGAGGGATAATGATGTTGTGGGATAGTAGAATATGGAAGGGGGAGGTACTAGAGACAGGGACATATACTCTCACCTGTAAATTTGAATCACAATTGCAAGACATTTCCTGCCACATGACAGGAGTTTATGCACCCAATTGCTATGTGGAAAGAAGACTAGTATGGGAAGAAATTGGCTATTGGAGGACTAATAGAAGGTCCGTAGGCAATATGTGGGGATTTCAATGTGGCAAGATATGCTTCAGAAAAGAAAAGTTGTACTAGAAGAACATTAGGAATGAGAGAGTTTTCTGATTTGATTGAGAATTTGAATCTAATTGATCTCCAATTGGAAAATGCTAAGTTCACTTGGTTTAAAGGGGACAACCATCAAATAGCTTCGAGAATTGTCAGGATCCTGGTATCTCAAGAATGGGATGACGTGTTTAGTAATCTGAAACAGTCACACTTCAAGGTGGTTCTTGGAAGAAGAACAAATGTTATTTTAAATTT
The DNA here is from genome assembly GCF_900185275.1 of Solanum verrucosum. NCBI lineage: Eukaryota > Viridiplantae > Streptophyta > Magnoliopsida > Solanales > Solanaceae > Solanum > Solanum verrucosum. The sequence goes on from NW_026020333.1 coordinate 817,187, forward strand.
GAGAATTGGTGGTTAAGAACGGATGGTTTCATAGATAGAATTAGGGAGTGGTGGGACTCTTTCGATTACATTGGGACACCTGACTACATCCTGGCATCTAAATCAAAAGCTTTGAAACATAAATTGAAGGAATGGAATAGAAGTGAGCAAGGAAGTCTTGGCCAACAGGGAAAGAATGTTCTTGAAAAGCTGGCTGTTGTGGAAAATATTGCCACTGATAGAGTATTGACAGAAGATGAAGCAACGGAAAAGGCAACTTTACTTCTGAAACCGGAGGGGACGGGATAAAATTTTCTCAAAAGTGCTCACTGAAAGGCTAAAACGAGTGATGTCCAAACTTGTTAATTCACAACAGCTAGCTTTTATTAAGGGGAGGCAGATCATGGATGCTGTTCTAATAGCTAATGAAGCTATAGATTCCAGGTCAAGTTTGAAAAAACCAGGCATCTTATGCAAATTAGATATTGAGAAAGCATATGACCATGTCAACTGGGATTTTCTTATGGGTATGCTAGAGAAGATGGGTTTTGGTCTCAAATGGAGACAATGGATTAAATTCTGCATATCTTTAGTAAGCTTCTCAGTGTTGATAAATGGTTGTCCATCAGGGTTTTTCGGTTCACAAAGGGGCTTAAGGCAAGGTGATCCCTTATCACCTTTCCTTTTCCTATTAGTCATGGAGGGACTCAACAATATGATTATGAATGCAAATAGAGAAGGATGGCTAAGAGGTTTTGAAGTAGCTAGAGCCGGAAGGGAAAGCCTAAAGATAACTCATCTACAATGTGCCGATGATACCCTGATATTCTGTGATGCTGAAGAGGACCACCTCAAAATTTTGAGACTAATTCTAGTTTTGTTTGAAGGAATGTCTGGACTTCATGTTAACTGGAGAAAAAGCTTCTTGTATCTAGTTAATGAAGTGCCAAATATGGAAAATTTGAAGTTAATTCTTGGTGGTGAAGTGGGTGCTCTTCCAACTACTTATTTGGGTATGCCTTTAGGGGCCAAATCCACGTCTTTGGAAATTTGGAATGGGGTGATTGAGAAGTGTGAGATGAAACTAGCAAGGTGGAAGTCTCAGTACCTCTCACTTGGAAGAAGACCGACTTTGATCAACTCTGTGCATGATGCACTTCCAACATATATGATGTCTTTATTTCCTATTCCTCCAGGTGTCATTAATAGGTTGGATAGCATCAGGAGAAAGTTTTTGTGGCAAGGAAACAAGGATAGGAAGGGGTACCACTTAGTCAAATGGAAAAAAGTGATCAATGATAAGAGAGTTGGGGGTTTAGGGATCAAGAACCTTAAGAATCAAAGCAATGCTTTGAGAATGAAGTGGCTTTGGAGGTATTCCAACGATGATCAGAATTTATGAGGCTCAGTCATAAAAGCAAAATATGAAGGAAGTGACAATTAGATGACAAAGGAAGTTACCACTTCCTATGGTGTTAGTTTATGGAAATCCATCCGATCACTATGGGATGAATTCAAACAAAACACCAAGATTAAAGTGGTAGATGGTGCTAAAACTAGATTCTGGAAGGAGGATTGGCATGAAGCAGGAAATCTGGAGACACTTTTCCCGCACATACATACTCTGGTTCTTCAGCAACAAAATACAATAGCTGAACTATGGACACCTCACGGGTGGAATATTATATTTACAAGGCACCTCAATGATTGGGAAATTCCAAGAGTTATAGAATTCTTCAGCGTCATTGAACAATTTAGTGGCTTGGAGACAGGGAAAGACAAATTGTAGTGGTTGGGGAACAGTACTAGGACTTTTAAAGTAAGTGCAGCATATAGGAAGTTGAACCACCCAATTATGCAGGCATCCAAATGGCCCTGGAAACACATTTGGAAGGCCAAGATCCCACACAAAGTGGCCTGTTTTGTGTGGTTCTTGGCTAAGGACGTGGTGTTGACACAGGAGAATTTGATGAAGAAGGGGATTACACTGTGTTCAAGATGTTTTTTTTTGTGGGGAAGCTGCAGAAACAGTCAATCACTTGTTCATCCAGTGCAAGGTCACTGGCCAATTGTGGAGTCTATTCCTAAGGCGCAAAAACATCTCATGGGTCATACCTGGTAGAATTGCAGAGGCTGGAGAATCATTCCTGCTACTATTTGGTGGACTGTCTGGAAAGAGAGAAATCTTAGAGTTTTTGAGAATAAGGAGAGTAATATGTAGCAAGTAAAATTGAATTGTATTCTAACTTTGAGTTTTTGGTGTAATCAGATCTACTCTAATGACACTGTCTCTATCAATGATGTTTTAGACTCATTATAGGGATAGGTCAGTGCCTTTAGAGTTCATTATGTAAATATGGTTTCAGTACAACCCATGTACTGATTTAAAGAAATAGAAACAATTACCAATCTCAAATTTTTTTTGTCAAAGTTGATCAGGAAAATAATTAGTTTAGAAGAAGGGTAGGAGAGAGAAAATGCTCCCAGGCACGATTTTCGAAGACAACCTAGTTTGAACTAAAATCGATCTGGGGACTTGTTCTCTGACATATATGGCCGGAATCACATCATCAAGGGTCAACAACATTTACTACAATGCAGGGTTTAAATCATACGAAATCACTAGATGTAAAGGTGGTACAGATTCCTGGTACGAATGGATTGAGAGTAGCAGAAACTTAGTGAGAAGAATGAAGATTAGCATTAAAGTTTTGCGGTGGTTGGTATCAATATTTATTGAGGCGTCCAAGGTACAAGGGAAAGTTATTAGGAGATGGAAGTTCAAGGAACACTTTGCAGAGTTTTACTGCTATCTTAAATACAACGAGAATGGCAGATTTGTCAGTTTTATTGCTATCCAAGGTCAGAACAAGTCTATAATTATTACACCGGAAGCTTCATACATGGGGATGGAGTAATATCGTCCACAAAATAGCCAGATTCATCTATGAACCCAACTTGCAACCAAAACCCCAAGTTAACATGGGCAAACAATCAAACACATCTTATAGGGAGGCAGTCCAAAGCAGCAGGTGGATGGCGGATTCCATGAAGAGAGCAAAGTTACATGTGAAGGAGGCTCACATAGAAGTCACAAGCGGAGCACCGCTGGCAGAAACAAATCTTCTCAATAGATGCATCGTTGGAAGATTCCAGGACACACTACAGAGACCCCAACTTTAAACGACGTAAGAAGATGGGACTGCAACACTTGGAAGTCAGCCATATGAGTCAATGTTTTTGCCATGAATGACGGCCAATTTCTGTTTGAACTCCCATCAAGAGTAGCAACAGAACATGTCATGTCGGGGGTATGGGTATGGAAGAAGATGAACCTAAGCTTGTACTGGTGGAAGCCAACCACTGGATGCTGGCCAGATGAAGTAAAAAGAGATTGGGTCTGGATAAGAGTCATGGGATTACCTTTGAGCTTATGGTCATCGAGTATCTTCAAACAAATCGGCGACCAATGCGGTGGATTTATCGAAACAGAGGAAGAAACAAAGCTCAAAAATCACCTTTACTGGGCTCGTATAAAAGTGAAGGGTGACGGGGAAAAGGTTCCGATTAAGGTGAAGATTTCCAGTGACGGCTACGTCTACAAAGTTCCGATTTGGTGCGAGACACCGGTGACCGTTAGAAAAGTGGAGACGAGGAGAGAGAATGAAGACTGAGAACCGCTGGGTAAAGAAGTTTCAATACCTAGTACGATGGAGAAACCAACAGTTTATACACCACAACACTTGGGCACATCGACAACTGGAGAACTTTTGAATTGGGAGTCACGTGACCATGCACATGACCGCGTGACCGCAGCTGGAAAGGGAAAGGGCAACTTTATGCAGTAGCAGGCCAAATAAGCGAGAGAAAAAACCAAGGCCCAAAAAAATCTTTAGGCCCAACAAGGTTTAAACAAAAAGAAAGCAATCAAGAAGCCCAAAGACTAGACTTAGTAAGTGTTGAAATAATGGCAAATCTTTCTCAAACAAAGACGCAAAATAGATTAAAAAATCTGGACAACCTGGAGATGGAGGAGAGAAATTTCATGCCTCGCGAATAAGAGGAGACAATACAGGAGGAGGGGCTACAAACATGGGAAAACAAATAATGGCCGTATCACAACTGAATGGGCAGAATGATAGCAATACGGAGATCACAGAGGATGCTGTACCGCTGATGATTCAGCTGCCATTAGAAGAAAATTTTAATGCAAAAAGTCCTCCACTTTGGATTAAGCAAACACATACTCAAATTGAGCACTGAATTTGGGGTAGATTTTAGAGGATGTGAGGAGAAAGCAGAGCTCTTTATGAAAATTGATAATAATAAGCAAGGGAACAAGGGGGGCAAGGGAGAAGTCACAACAAACAAAAAGAAAGGAGCAAACGAATTGAAAAGCCTGGAACTGGATACAAAGTTCATGAGCTTTTGCACTAGAAGTAGAGGGGGATACTTGACAATAGAACAATAATGAAGCTAAACATAGTGTCATGGAATATAAGGGGGATGAACTGTGCTAGAAAGAGGGAAGTGATAAAAAATATTATGAAGAGCTGGAAGGCAGCTGTAGTCTGTTTCCAAGAAACAAAGGTGGAAGGGGAAATTGAAAATATTGTGAAGGAAGTATGGGGGAATAAATGGGTGAATTATGCACAGTTAGAAGCCAGTAGAACCAGGGGAGGCATCGTTATTATGTGGGACAAAAGGGAGTGGGAAGGAGAAATTAGCAGTGTAGGGATGTGCTCTGTCACCTGTAGCTTCACAGGGATATGTCAAGATTTCAGCTGGCACCTCAGAGGTGTCTATGCTCCAAATGATAGAGTAGAAAGGGAATAGACTTGGTGGGAAATTGGTGCTGCCAGGGGGTTGATTGCAGGACCTTGGATCCTATGTGGGGATTTCAACACTATGAGGTACCCATCGGAGAAGAAAAATTGCAACAGAATCAACAAAGGAATGACAGATTTCTCAGATTTCATAGAAGACTTGGAGTTAGTTGATCCTGAATTATCTGGGGGAAAATACATCTGGAAGAAAGGAGACAGGCATACAACAGCAGCCAGACTTGACAAAATTTTGTTCTCGGAAGAGTGGGAAGCAAATTTTAGAAATATAAGGCAGCACATACTTCACAGAGTGACATCAGATCACTCTCCCATAATGTTACAATGCGGTGCTTGGGAAAACGCAAAGTCATACTTTAAATTTGAGAACTAGTGGTTGGACATAGAGGGTTTCAATGACATAATTAAAGGATGGTGGAACTCCTTCAGTTTCATAGGGAAATCTGACTATGTCTTGGTTGCAAAGCTCAAAGCACTAAAAGAAAAGTTGAAAGAATGGAGCAAAACTACACAAGGGAACTTGGGAACACAAAAACAAAATGTCTTGAAACAACTAGCTGAGTTAGAGAAGATACAGGAGAACAGAACCCTGAGGCCAGAAGAGATAACCTCTAAAGCAGCATTAATCAGTGAGTTTGAAGACATAGAGGAAATAGCTTGGAGGCAAAGATCTAGGGCAGTGTAGCTAGAGCAGGGGGATAGAAACACTAATTTCTTCCACAGAACTGCAAATGCACACAGGAGAATGAATACAATCTCTTACCCAACCCTTCATCTTTGCTGTGTGAATTAGGTTACTCAAACCTTCCATGGCTAAGATGAATAAAAAGGGTGACAGACTGACAGGGGGTCACCTTGTCTCAGTCCCCTTTGGGATGAAATGAAACCACTAGGAGATCTATTAACTAAAATAGAAAACTCTGTGCTTATGCAGAATTTCACCCATCTAATCCATTTGGCTCCAAAACCCATCATTTGCATCATAAGTAGTAAGAAATTCCAATTTAAATGATCATAGGCCTTCTGTATATCAAGCTTGCATAGAATTCCAGGGCACTTGCTTCTTTGTCTAGACTCAACACATTCATTTGCTATCAACACTGCATCCATTATTTGTCTACCTTTTATGAATGCCATTTGTTGGTTGTCTACAAGCCTGTGTAGCACCTTCTTTAACCTTTCTGCCAGCAGTTTGGCAATGATCTTGTAAACTCCACCTATTAGACTAATAGGTCTAAAATCTGTCAGTTCCTCAGCTCCCACTGAAGTTTCATCTAGTCAAGTGGGAAGAGGTCATAAAAAATAAGTAAGAGGGGGGACTGTGGATCCAAGGGCAGGCAAATTATGGATGCCGTTTTGATAGCTAATGAATGCATAGAGACGAGACAGAGGAGCAATAAGCCAGGAATTGTATGCAAGCTGGACATACAAAAAGCTTATAACTTCTTAAACTGGGACTTTCTTATACAAATGCTGGAAAGAATGGGTTTTGGGGCCAGGTGGATAAGATGGATAAAACATTGTATTGGCACTGTCAGGTTCTCTATACTTGTGAATAGAGTACCCACTGGCTTTTTCTCTTCCCAGCGAGGCTTGAGGCAGGGGGATCCTCTTTCCCCATTTTTATTCATCTTAGCTATGGAAGGAATGAGTAACCTTGTTAAAACAACAAAGGGAAAGGGGTAGATCAAGGGGTTCCAAGCAGGAGAACTCTCTAGTTTGGAGATAACTCATCTACAATATGCAGATGACACATTGGTTTTTTGTGAAGCTGAGACAAAACAAATCCTGATTTTGAGGGTTATTTTTGTCATTTTTGAAGCTGTCTCTGGTCTCCACATAAACTGGGGAAAAGCTTCATCTATCCTATCAATAGTGTGCTTAATACAGAAGTTCTGGCTAGAACACTTGGAGGTAAGGTTGGGGAGCTTCCAACTACTTACCTAGGTATGCCTTTGGGAGCTAAAAGCAAGTCCAAAGGCATATGGAATGGGGTCCTGGAGAAATGTGAAAGAAACTCACCAACTGGAAGAGTCAGTACTTGTCCTTGGGAGGAAGATTGACTTTAATTAACAGTGTGATGGATGCATTACCCTCTTATATGATGTCAGTCTTTCCTATGCCTGCCAATGTATCTAATAGCATTGATGCTCTTGGAAGAAATTTCTTATGGCAAGGCAGTGAAGATAAGAAGAAGTTTCATCTTGTTAAATGGAAGGAACTGATTGTGAGTAAAAATACAGGAGGCCTAGGCATAAGAAATCTGTGGAAACAAAACCAGAATCTAATGATGAAGTGGTTGTGGAAGTTTGCAAATGAAGATAACATGCTCTCGAAAGAGGTCATCACAGCAAAATATGGCATGGAAGATAAGTGGATGACTAAAATGATAAGTACTCCATATAAATGCACTGTATGGAGGGCAATCAGAAATCTATGGCCAGTGCTATATCACAGAACCAAGGTAGAAGTGGGAGATGGGTCAAAGACATCCTTCTGGGAGGACAAGTGGAATGGGTCTGTCCCTTGAAACAGTTGCATCCTGAATTGTTCATTTTATGCCAACATCAACAGGCCACTGTGGCTACAATGTGGACTGGACAAGGATGGAATTTGTTCTTAAGGAGGAACCTTCAGGATTGGGAGATAGACAAAGTGGTAGAATTTCAAGATTCAGTAGGCTCTTTCAGCAACCTCACTGAAAAGGAGGACTTATTAGTTTGGCAGAATGACACCAAAGGTCAATTCTCAGTAAATTCAATTTATAAGGAACTCAACAAGAATGCTGGACAGGAGACGGAATGGCCATGGAAGAGCATCTGGAAACCAAAAGTACCCTACAAAGTAAACTGCTTCATGTGGTTATTGACAAAAGAAGCGGTTTTGACTCATGAAAATCTAAAGAAAAGAGGCTATCAATTGGCTTCTAGATGTACTTTATGTGAAGAACATGCTGAGACAATTGACCATCTTTTCTTGCATTGTACATGGACGGAACAATTATGGAGAATGTTCATCTGTCTAAAGGGGATAAGAGGAAGTTCCAACTATGCTCAAGATGCTATTTGTGTGAGGAACAGGCAGAGACAGTCCACCATCTCTTTTTGCATTGCAAATGGACAGATCAATTATAGAGAATATTCAGCAGCCTTAGGAAGATCACTTGGGTGAAACCAAGAAACATAGTACAACTCCTAAATTGTTGGATCAATATTGGCAATACTACAATTAAGGAGGAGAGATGGAGGATTGTCCCAGCTTGTATATGGTGGACAGTGTGGAAAGAAAGGAATCAAAGATGTTTTGAGGGCAAGAAGAACAATTTGCAGAATTTGAAGATGAATTGTATAGCTCTTTATTATTTTTGGTGTAAACAGAAAGTCTTAGTACATCTTAGTACAGGCAAAAGAACTTTTTGATGTTTTAGACTATTTGTGACAAAAAGCACAGATGGAGTCTGTCTAGTTTGTAATACTTTTGGAAGGGGGCTACTTTGATGTAGTATACCTGTGGATAAATAGAAAAAAAAGTTACCATTCTCAAAAAAGAAAAAGAAACCTACAAACACTTCTTACTGCATTGTAAAATAACAACACAAATAGGAGCCTTCATCACTACCATTGCTGGAGTCTATTGGATCATGCCTGGACATACTACAGATTTGCTTAGCTGTTGGATCAGTAGAGGAGGAAGCAAGAGCCAGAAAAGATGGCGGAGGACGGTCCCAGCTTGTATCTAGTGGAACATTTTTGGATGGAGAGGAACCAAAGGATTTTTGAAGGAAAAGAATGCACTATACTGAAGATTAAGTGGAAAGTTATTACTTCACTAGGTTTTTTGGTGTAAAGAACAAAATATAGAAGAGGAAATCCAACTAGTGGATTTTATATTCTCTTGGTAAGTATCTTTATTCTCTTTACTGTACCTTTTTGGAGGTGGCCAGCATAGTCCCTAGTGCTGAAGAATACAAATTACCAGTATAAAAAAAAAATAAGGTGAGAAGTAGCGAGAAAGAGAAAAAGAAGAAAGAAAAGAAGCCACAACACCAGATGCCAAGGAAGAAGCAGAGAACGGCGAAACTAGTGAAAGCAGCAGCGCCGGTGAGTTTGAACTCTGAACTCATTTTTTTTTGGGTCTAAAAGGCCTCCTTTTCTTTTGCTTTCGAAAAGTTGCTCCCTAAAAGATTACATAGCAATTGCTTCATACCTGTTCAATTGAAGCACTCACTTCTTCAGTGTCGGCTCTCCTTGCACTTGGAAAGCAACTTACCTGCACTTCGCGTTGCTCCGGCGCTTTAAAGGGGCAAAGTGCTCGATTTTCACAACACTACTTTTCATTCCTTCATGATTGATAGTAGAATGGGCATAGAGTTTAAGATGTAAACTTAACTTGTATACATTGAAGTAGTAGTAGGAGAAAATATTAAAGTGATGGATAAAAGTCAGTTTAAGATTTGAATAAGAAATAATTCTAGCCTTCAAGATTGTGGAAATCGTAGAAATCATATTATTTGTAAAAGGGGAAAATGTTCAAATGTACCCTGAAGTATTCAATTTGTCTTATATTTGCCATCTGTTTACTTGTCTTCCATGAAAGCCTCTACTGTTATATTTCATCTCAATTACCCCCCCTACCTTTAATGTTTTCCTGCTTGGCTCTGACTTTTTCCACGGTGGAGCCACATAGACAAATAAAAGATTCAAATCACCCCTAAACTATTAACTTGGTTTATATATACCCTCTGTAAAATAATTTGAAGCATGCCCATAGAACAATTGAAAAAGTCAAAAATACTTCTGCATAATTGAATAAGATTCAAACATACTCCTATGTGGCTCCACCATATCAACCAAATAAGTCCCATTTTTTCATGGCCGAAAATATTAGTTGGAGGGGCATATTTGAGACAAGAAAATGGTGAAGGCTTTTATGGACTGATAGGTGAACATAGGATAAATATAGAACAAATTGCAAATGATTTTTAAATCTTTTCCCTTAGTAGAATGATGTCAAGCATTTTGGAATGTTCTAAAATAGGAAGTGTGATATTAATCTGAATACAGGAGTATTACAAAGAGATAAGTATTGAAAACACCTCTAAACTTGGAGTTTAGAAGGCTGTGATTGGTCAAAGGGCAGGTCACAGACGGATTTCTCGGTTATAAAAAAAAAAACACCCCTAAACTTGGTGTGAATTATTATTTTAGTCCCCCAATTATTGACAACTTTAAAAACACACCCCTCTTATGCCACATGTCATCCACCTATGCGTATATGTGGATTTTTCTACTAATGTGGCGTACACATAGATAAATATAGTAAAAAAAAAGGAAAAAAACATTCAAATAATTAAATGCTAAAATTTTGTAAAGATTTTTTTTTCTTCTCACCCCATCCCCTACCCAGTACCCCCCACCCCACCCCAACCAAAAAAAAAATTCAAAAGTTTTTTTACAAAAAACTTTTTATCCAACACCACCGAGTAGCCTGACTCCCCCCCCCCTAAAAAATTATTTTAAAAATAAAATATTTTTTTTTTCTTATTCCACTCCTCTCCCCTCAAAAAAAAATAAGTTCAAAAGAATTCTTTTTGGGGGTGAGTGAGGTGGGAGGCTGGGGGGGTACTGGGTAGAGGATGGGGTGGGTGATAAAGAAAAAATAAATCTTCAAAAAGAAAAAAAAGTTCTTTTATCTTCTTAAATTGCTAAATTCTTAACATTTAATTATTTAAATGTTCTTTAAAAAAATTTCTATTACATATATTTATGTGTACACACCATTACCATATTCAAAAAAAAATATATTTATGTGTACACAACGTCAACAGAAAATTCTACATATATGCCCATGTGGCATAAGAAGGGTGTTTTTAAATTCACTTAATCAAGTAAAGGGGTGTTTTTAAGGCTGTTAATAGTTGGAGGACTAAAGTAATAATTCATGCCAAGTTTAGGGGTGTTTTCAATACTTATCTCTAGAATGGTCTCCCTATTCCTTGCTATATTGTTGTTAATTTAAGTTCTCTTATTGCTATTCTGCTATGTTGAGTAAAAAGCACAGTAGTTCCTTGCTTCATTTGCACTTCTCATCTGTTTGATGTTATGCTGTGGATTCTTTTTTCAAGTGTTGTTGGACTTGTTTGCTTGGATGATAATCTTTCATGTTTACTCCTTATTGTTGAACTTTTTTTCTACCTCCCTATTAAGGAAAAAGAGGCACTAGTATTTTCAGTCCATCTCTTAAGGAATGGCTAATGTTGAAGATATAACGAAGAACTTCCTTCTTTGGCAACACATGGTTGGCCTATTGTCCTCTAGCTATGTGATTTTTTATACTTCGATTTTTATTCCCTCCTTCACTTCTTATTTGGCAGTTTAGTTGTAGCATTAAAATAGATTCATTATAACCAGATGGCTTACTGAAGGAATCTTCAACTCTTTAATAATAGTATTAGAAAATTATGAAGTCAGTGCACCATGAGAAAGAAGACATTGTTTGACCCAAGAGAAGTAAACTGAGCTATATAAAATCGGATTGAGCGCTTTAATTTACTGCAGATATACCCTCTGAAAAGTACTGGATTAAAGAAAAAAATGTTCTCTGATGTTACCCTATACCTGTGTGCCCCAGTTGCTGTACAGTAAAGTCATAATTCAGTAGTTATTTTGGATGCTTTCCAAATACAGAAAAACGCAGACGTTAGCTGTTTTTGTAGGGGAAACTCCTCGCCTACGGTTCAAACAAAGGCTTTACATTTGTTTTTAATTTTCTTCCTCCAAAGCAAAGTTACCGGATTTCAGGCTGAGTTGGGCACAACTTTAGGATGGAAGCAGTAGTGTTTTTCTGAAAGTAAAACTAATGCTCTTCTCTTATTATTGACAGAGAAGCACTCCTGGGCCCATGGAAGGCTCTGTTGAACATTCTCAAATAATCAGAAACGGCTCTACTCATGAGGATGATATTGTCATTAACCCAACATTGCTTTCGAGTGCCCAGAGCTTTGTAGAACCGAACTTGACTGCTGCTGCTTTATATAGAGCAACACACGATTCTCATATGGCAGCGGATGAAGCAATTGCCTTTAACATGCCACTGCAACGTAATTTATTTGAAAATGCATCTGTTGAACTATCTCCTGATGCTGAGCACCCTTCCCAGCCACAATCATTATGTTGGCCAGGTAAACGAGATACAATTGAGTCAGAGGTTCTGAGCTATGGCAGAAATGATCAGGAAGAAGTGAAATGCGATGGTGAAGCAGTTGCAAGAGCACATGCGTATACTCAAAGGTAAGATGATTTATCACGAGTTCAATAGCTATGACTTAATGTCCTGGTAAGGTGGAGATTCAAATTTATTTCTTCTACACCCCCATGACTTGCTAATTTCTGTAATGATGCCAAACTTGTATTACGCCTACGAAATAGGCATGTGATACAGAATCACTTTAAGTACCTTGGACCCAGTGGGCCTAGTGGCAGTCAAGGTCTTAGAAGAATTACCTGTAATGTTCCAATTTCTTATTGTCCTGTGATTGCCAAGTGCATGAAATAGATTCAGACTAGTTAATGTTTCTCGTGGTTATTAGCTGGTGGTTGGTTGAAATGCAGATTGTAGCCTTTCTGAGCCCCTTCCAGTATAGTTTTTTTTGTAAAACCTGCTGCAACTTGTGGGTTTGCATTTTTTTGTGAATAAAATTGCCAATTCAAAAAAGATTTCATTGGCTTGAAGGAAGTCATTTATATGACCCGGCATTGTTTACCCGAGCAATCAAATATCAATCAGGTTTCCCTGCATGGCTTCCCTCAACTTTTCTACCTGACCCATCAAATGGAAATCTAAGTTGAAGGTTAATAACAAGCGGATCTCTGGATTTCGAGGTTTGAGTCTCACTTGAGGATTTTCCAGACTTCCCATTAAAACGAAGAAATGTATAACAAACATGTACATATCATTCTGACTTGAGCAGTTGTCCTCTGAACCTTTAGGCACATTCTGATCTAATTTCAGTTGATCTGAAATTATATTATGATGCTAGTATACTACTGATTTTGGATTCTATTTATGTGACATATTGAGTCTTGGTATTGAGCAGGTTGCTTAATATCATAAACCAGACACTAGCATCTGTGGGAGTGGATCCTTCACTGGCCGATGTTAGAGTACAGCTTGATATCAGCAAAAAACCAAGCAGTGGAGCCACAACTACAACATTAAGCAGTGAAGAGAACTATGATGGTGCTCCTAAAAGGCTTAGGACAGAAGGTAGTATGTGATTGTCAATCTAGCATGGTTCCACTCCTAATTTTTCTGCATCTTGTCATTGTTTCGATGGGGAGATACTTGAAGTGGTTGATCTCTGTGGATGAGGTGGTGGACAAACAGCTTATGGTTGTCCAGTTAGGTTTCCATTTAAATATGAGAAGCTGCATTGTCATTCTTAAGGGTATTTAGATAGTCGACTTTGGAAATTCTGTCAGTGTGATGTGGTTATGCCTATCGATTTGAGATGCCTCTATGGATCTGGTTTCATAGTTGATAGTTAAACAGGGAAATTTGAAGTTGTTTCAAATGTCAGCATGAAGAATTTTATGTACATTACCAAATCTTTTCCTTTATACAGTATTTTGTGATTAGTTCACTTAAACAGGATGCTGGCTTTTCAATTGTGTTTTCAGAAATAAAAGTCAGCACTTGTATCATTGTGAAAAACTGAAAATTTTGGTCTTTAAGTCGAATCAACAACATAATGCAAGTATTTACTGATAACGGCGTTTGGTCAGATGAATACGGCAGTTTCACAATGATTGCATATGAATATGCTCATGTTAGTCCATGGTATATATTGTAATTTTATCCTAAAGATATCGTAATGAGAAGTTAGATGAGTTTGATGCGATGAACTGATGAAGCATTGGTAATGGGTTATTGGCTTAGCAGTTTTGCTAATTCTCTTTATATTTGGGATATCCGTTGTCAACTGTTTGAGGTTTTTTTCTTAACACATTAATCGAATTAATAAGTTAAACTCTCGGCTATTCTACTAGGTGCCAATATTTGCTTTTGAGCAAGATGCAATGTCGTTCATTTGGTTTGTCACCTTGTTTCTAAGTGAATTTTAATCTATAACAGGATGTTTGTTGGTAAACCAACATCTTAATGGTTCTATAATATAATGGTCTTGTGTTGGAACATTATAAATAATTATACAATTAACTATAAGTAGGTGAGCCTCGATCACCAAGTCTTCAATATATCTTCCCTCTTTTGTTCTTCTTATGTCTTGAATCCAAGCAAATGAATTTATTGTAAAGCTATTCATATAACTACTAGGTATTTGTATAGTTGCATTTGGACTAAGGGGAGTTCTTTTTCGAAGATGAAGTAGAAGCGGGAGGAACTCCAGGTAAGCCAGGCATAGGACTGAATGGGAACGGAGGGAGAAGAAATTGGGAAGGTGGCGATGGTGGTGGTGGTAATGGAATTAAATCAAATGTAGGTGGTGGTGTAATTGGAGGTGGTATTGAAGGAGGAGGAGACATTATAGGTGAATGAAAATTTGGTGGAAATGTTGAAGGTGGAGGAATTGGAGGTGCATGAAAAAACGGTGGAAATGTTGAAGGTGGAGGAGACATTGGAGGTGCATGTAAAAACGGTGGAAATGTTGAAGGTGGAAGAGACATCGGAGGTCCATGAAAAAACGGTGGAAACAATACAAGAGGTGGCAGAGGAGGGAGTTGTGGTAAAGGAGGGAGCTGCGGTAAAGGAGGGAGTCCTGGAAGAGGTGGAAGATAGCCTTGATTAATAGTAACAAAACGCGACACTGATGGAGTTAATATGGGATCAGGATATGGTTCTTTGTTGTTGGTACTATGAATGCTTGGTTTTTGGTTGCAAAGTTTTGGCTGGTTTACAGGTTTGAAAGTGAAGAATCCAGCAGAAAAAATAGGTGTTCCCTTTTTCTTCGATTTGAGTTGGAAAGAAGAAGAGGTTGTTGTTGTCGATGCCTCAGCGCACTGTGGCTCACTGCTGCTGATTAGCCTGGCTGAACATCCTATAACATGTTTGACATGTTTGTCCACGTTGAAAGGAAGGTGTACACTGAATTCTCCATGCATATTTGTTTTCACTTCTTGGTAAAATCTTGAGTTTTTGCCTGAGTTTGCACATTCCACTGCAACAATAGCTCCTATAAGTAGAAAAATGCATCAAAAGTTTAAAAGATTCCCAAGAAAGAAGAGAGAATAGAATGTGTTTGGTATGATAGAAATATTTCTCAGAATATAAGTCATTTTCCTTCACAATTCTCTTTTTTCCCTTTTCCCATATAAAAAGAACTCATTTCATAAAGATATGACATTCGAGTCTAACTTAATCTCAAAAGTTAACTTGAGGGGAGGAGTGTCCAAATTCATATAAATAGGCCAACAATTCATTTTCCAACCAATGTGGGACTCTAACACCTCCTTCATGCCTGGGCCCAAAGTGGAGTGTGAACCTGACTATCATACCATGTAAAAATATAGTATTTGAACCTAACTCAACTCCAAAAGCTAGCCCATGAGAGGAGGATTAATCAAGTTGAATATAAGCAGCACCAACCCATTCCCCAACTAAAATAAGACTCTAACCCTCTAACATTTTTTAAGAAAATACTCCTTCCATTTCAATTTGTTCGTCTTACTTACTTTTTAGTCTTTTTTTTTAAAAAAAATGTCTCTTTTCCTTTTCATCACTTTTAAATTTCAACTTTACATATGACATGTTTAAGACCATAAGATTAAAGGATATTATGATAAATTCTACATATCTTTAGTTTAGTACTACAAAATTCAGAATGAAATTTTCTTTATTTTCTTAAACTCCAAGTCAAGTTAAAACGTGAAACAATTTGAAACGGACAGAGTAAGTGATTTTCCAGAAAAATACAACTTTTTAATCATTCCAAACAACAATAAGTTAAAAAAGTTAACCAGGATGGTGATGAACCTGAAATGTAGTGACTGGCCTTTGACAAATCCTGGTGATAGTGACAAACATCACAGAAAACTTTTCCTACAACAAGAGCAGTTGGATGATGGCTAGAAATATGCCTACCTTCTGAAGCTGAAAGGTTACAAAATACCAAACCAAGGAAGACAAGTATCATCCAAAACCAACACATTTTGTTTAGATTGTATGTACAATCTAAAAAATGATTTCAACTCTAATTAATTTGTCATTCTTTGGCTTCCTAGCTAGTAAGATTTTATACTAATAATAATAATATATGAACTTCTTTAAACATAAATAAATTTATAATGGATGTTGCCAATTCCTCATCTGTATCTCCTCATGCAAGACCTGTGACTAACAAAAAATATACCACAACAAAGGAATTATCTTCAACTCTTTTTTGGTTGTCTTCTCTTTTTTATTTTTTTTTAATTTTTATTTAGGGTGTGTTTGGTACAAAGAAACTAAAAGGGATAGTATTTTACTAGCTATTTCATGTATGGATGATTTTGGGATACTTGTTTTTTCGTTTACGTAAACCAATACGCTAAAAAATAAGTGAGAAATTCACTTATTTTATAAGAAAATAAAATTTTTGATCGAAGTAAGCCATTAGTTAAACCAATTCATCAAAATTGTTTTTTTTTTTTTTTTAAAATTTTCAAAACTAGAGTAAATGTATTTCACAATAATGTATAAAACATTATTTTATTAATGAAAACCAACGGTCAAAACTGGCGATGAAACATAAAACATTAATGCCAATAATGTTTTATTAAGTAATTTGTTACCGCAAATAACGTTCTATAGGACATTGACAAAATGGATTATCTGACATTGTAATATTTTTATTTTGATGTATTGTTTTAAATAATGATTTTTTTAAAAATAAAAAATCCAAAAAATAATTATATTTTTCATAAAAGTATTTTACTTTATACTAAACACACCCTTAATCAGTAAAGGATGAGGAGACAGTTTGGTCCTTGCGGTCGAATTATGATACAAGGGGTCCAAATTGTTTGCACACAAGGGCAAAGTTAAAGGGTTCTAAGGAGTTTTATCAATTATATTTTAGGTCAAAAAATTATATCGTGTAAATAAAATAAAAATAAACTTTTTGTATAGATATAAAATATTTGAATTCAAATAAGGGAAAATAGTTTGAAAAATACTCCAACTTTGATCGAAATTGCTGTTACGATACCAAACTTTATGGAGGATCTTTTACCACTATTTAATAGTGTATTTTAAAGGTATATATGTGCCCACATGAACATGTTACTATTTATAATGATGCAATATTTATGATGTCCACGTGAGCATATATATACCTTTAAAATATACTATTAAATAGTGTAGGGGGTAAAAGATCCTTTTCAAAGTTCGGTATTGTTACAACAATTTTGGTTAAAATTCGAATATATTTCAGACGTTTTTTCCTTCAAACAACATAGTAAAAGCTTCTAGTGCAATAGCTAAAATGTGGCATCTTTTTTTTTTAAAAGAAAAAATCCATTATCTAAAATTGATGGGTTTGCCACAATAAGCTAGTTAGAAAATGGGCATGCATTGAGTATGGATTTTGGTTATCCAACTTTTAAGCTGGTGAGACCACGAGATTGTTGCTTATTTTTTTAGTTTACAGTTAGGAAATTTTAACCCTACTACTTTTTAACTGAAAAAAGAAACATTCCACCAACTATGTATTGTGATTTCATGTGAAATCCTTTAAGATTTTACATTCTGTACAACTCATCAAATTAGTCTTCTTTTTTCCACTTTTAGAGCCTCGACTAAATCTGAATCACATAGGACTCGAATCCCATACCTCTAATTAAGGGTAAAATAGTTCCACTATTGTACCGTAACCTATGTTAATTCAAATCCGTCTTTAACATAGTAAAAAGAAAATTAAAATTGCATTATCAGATTATTTAATAGATAATAGGAGGTGGCTATCCGTAATTAGTGAGATTGATATAACCTAAAATTAAGACAGTTAACATATTACAAGCTAAAATGTTAACCTCCATTGTCTTTGTATAATTCATTATGTAATGTGATAAAAGTTAAAACTATGTAAATTATAGTTAGTTTGATAGATAAATCGCTGGCAGCCTCTCAATTCAATTTTGTGTTTGTATATCAGCATAAAATTTGAATGTGTATACAATTGAATCAAAATAAAACGTTTGTGTATCAAATCTCTCTCTCTCGCTTTATACAAACACAAATTATACATTGTATTTTGTATAATCTGTGTTTGTATAAATCGAGAAAGAGAGAAAGACAAAAGAAAACTAGACAGGGGAAGATTTATATTGTATAATTATAAGTGTATAGGACGAAGATATATGTATTTGCATGTGTATATACAATTTTCTCGCTTTATACAAACATAAATTCAATTTATACATTTGTGTTTGTATAAAGTGAGAGAGGGAGAGTGGCGAGTAAGAATTTTAGGGAGAGAGGCGAATGACAACAGTATGCTACGGGTTACAATTAAATCAAACTGTGATTATAACATTTAATTTGAATTAATAATTTGCTATTATATACAATTTTCCCTTGTATATTTAGTTAGTTGTAGTAATTATTTGACCTGAACATAAATGTGTTAAAAGCATTACATTATTTTAAGGAAAAAGGTCAAAATTATCTTAGAATTTTGTATTTTGGAGTACGTGATTTATATATATATAATATATATATATATATGGACTACGTGATATAAATATTTTCAGAAGTTGTATATTGAAAATTTCCAAAAAAAATGTGTAGAATATTATTTTGTCAGTTGAACAAATAAATGTAATTTTTGTTAATCACATCACTACTCGTGACCAATTAAACGCGATAGGAAAAATGACAACAAGAAGTGGAGTTCGGGCGATTACGTGTACACAATTTTATCTCTACCTTATAATGATAGAAAGATTATTGTCAATAGATCCTCAAGTAAAGCATATAAAAAAGTAAATGCATAAAGTAAATACAATGGCAATAACAAACAATATGATAACTAAAGCAAAGAAAATACAAGTAATACAAAAATCGACAAAAAAGATAGTAAGAGAGTAATAATAACAATAATGTGAAGGAAACTAGACAATGTTTGACTATCTACTAACTTTCTACTCTAATCCTCGGCCTTCCTATCTTTCTATCTAGGGTCATGTCCTTGATATGTCGTATATGTGTCACATGTTCTGTCTAATCACCTCTCTCAATTCTTCTTCGACATACCTTTGTATCTCTTTTAATACCAATTATAGTCAACCTCTCGTAGTTCCTCACTAAGACCTTTGAACATCATCTCCAACAAATAGAATGAATAGCATCAAATTGTGCCCATTTGTGTTAACTCGTAAGTAACATAAAACTTCATTCTATGAGGCAGAATGTATAGCTAATTAAGTAGGTTCATAATCTTTTGACGTACTGAAATGTTTTGAACTTCTAGAGAACAAGGGTTAGCTCTGCAGCACGTCTACCCTCAAAACTAACAACTTCACAAATTTCAAATAAAGTGAAAATACTCGCTGTACTATGTAATAGCTCATATATGGGATCTAATCTATAACATTAAAGGCGTTACACAAGCAGTATAGAGAGGCTCAAATAGTGTGAAGTGCAGACCACTTTACATCTATTCTTGAGATTATATCATATGTATGCTATTCTCTCCTTTCTCCTTCAACAAAAAATGACGGAAAGAACATCTGCAACAACATATTGTACTCGACCTACATTTTCAGCCTTGAAACTATGTAAGAGGAAGACAGTCCCCCCATATTAACTGAATTTTTCTTACAGTCCTAGGTCTAGGGTGAAGATCAAATTGCAACAGATGCTGCCTAGATTTGCAGTGACCTGCTTTGCTCTGCTGTTTCTAGATGATACCAGCCTCGAGAAAACCAAAAGCCACATGAAGTTGCAAGGAACTAGCAAGCGGAAAAAGGAAAATTTACAGACATTATGTAACAGCGGCCAAAGAGATGATTCAACGAAGTTGTTGATCATGAAATGCCATAAGCTGTTTTACATCATTCCACCATGCAGCAACATTTTGTCCATCAACAGTAACCCAGTCAACTACAGTTGATGCTGGTTGTTCCCACCATTCATCTACCTGTAAAGATGCCACAATATCACATTTGCATAAGCAGGAACTTTTCAGAACAGAGCAAAGAAGAGTATGTGAGAAAGTAAAAAAAGAAAACGAACATAATAGCATCACCAAGATATCCTAGTTACAGAGCTTGAATGTTTGTTTCTCTTTTTATAAAGACCCATTTTTTTGCTTTCCCCTTTTTGGGCATAACAGAACTAAAATATCCTTCTAACACCAAATAAATTCAGAAACAAAATCTTTGGATCAATTAGGATAACTCTAATTTTTTCCCAGAAATGGGTTCTTGGCAACTGACATAAAGTACTTTCCGTTCATGCAGTTGTGCAGAAAGATGTTAAAATTCACATGATCCTTGGGCCTAATTCCAAAAGCTAGCTCATGAGGCAAGGACTGCTCAAGACCAGATAAGCATACCCATTCCCCCCATAACCAACGACTTAACATCACCCAAGGAGGTTAATCAGAAGATATGAAAGATGTCATTTGGAAGACATGAAATGATAAATATCAAAGAAAACAATTTACAATATAAACTTATATCAAGTAAAAAATAGTCTTTTGTGGCGTGTTCTACCTTCGTTTTGGACACTCCCACATCTGTGTCCAGATGGATGATTGACAGCATATAAAGAAATGTGTAATTCCATTATTTTATCCATTTCTAAGTAAGATATTACCTTGAACAAACTAGTGAACAAATAATCAGCGACAAAAATTACTCACCAGGCCCCGAGCATACTTGCATTCCTCGTCAAGGCAGTGTTTAGCATTACCAATAGCTACATCCAGTTCCTGTAGCCAATTCTCTGTAGCTGTCTTCTCTTGCTCAGCTGCCAGATTTAAGCAGTAGTTTGTTGTCCTACAAAGCACAAACAATAAAACCAACCATTCTATATTGGTTCAGTCTAATGTCCAACAAAGGCACTAGACTCCAATCTAATTTTGTTAAGGCACCCCAGTTTTTGGTTTGAATTAAGAAATAGAAAGACTTGTGCATTGCAAATAAGCAAGGATCTGACCCGGGGAAAAAAAAGAAAAATTGATAAGTGACATTTGTCGCACCTTTCATACTCATTTTGTGCCTTGTTAGCATGATCTAATAATGCACGACCACTTTCAACAAGATCTCGCCGTGTGTGAACCAAGTTGATTGCCTTTTCCAAGTCTTCCAATATGGAAGCTTCAGAACCACGAAATTTCATACAAAATCCCAAAGATTCTAAAACTGCTGCTAAGCCAGCATCAGAGACATCCAAACCTAAATACACAAGTTAAAAGGACAAAAGCAAGATGTACAATCATCAGTACAGGTAAAAGGTGTGATAGCGAGGAATGCAAACCCAAGCTCAAAAATAGTGAATGTTTGAGCCAATAAAATCCAAGAAAGTCATGGTATGAATATTTAAAATTCAATAAAAGCCATTGTGTCTAACAGAGCTCATACATATTACAAAAACAACATAACGAACTAATAATGAGCTCAAGTATTTATGCAACTTATTTCATAAACTTGAGGGCAAGGAGTTCAATCCAGTAAATGGGTTAAAAAAAAAGGCATACTGAAATGCCAAACTTAGATCCATCTAAAGACTCATTCATATAGGGCTTAGTTAGATTGATAAATCGTGATTTAAGTCATTCTCTTGTGATTCTTTTATGGGACATAATAATCACAAACACACCATAAACCTAAATGAGCTTAAGGTGATTCCTATCGCCTTAATTGTTTAAGCTTTGCACATTATCATCCTTCTTGGTCTCTCATGTTCTACTTGATGATTATACTGCCGTATTGTCTCAAATGGTTTTTAAGGGTATTGATAGAAGCTCAGATGTCTGGAAATCCGATCAAGTCAAATTTTGCCTCACTGTTTCTAACACTCAGATGGCCCTTGGTCCAATTAGGCAACTATAATTGAAACTATATCCATCTTAAAGTCCCAAGCCTGCTAGCTGCACCAGAGACTATTGGCCCATAGCTTTTCTGACCAAACCAGACAAGTCAGCAGACAGCATAACACCACCTTATGCTACACTTAGATTTAAACACAAATCAACTAGATTAACTTTATTTTTTTTGATAACCGATAAATCTGCCTGTGACCCATCCTTTGGACCAATCACAGCCTTCTAAACACGGTTGGATAATGGACCCGCCCCTCTACCCTTCTCCACTTAAATACTGGGCTTTGCTTTGCATGTGTGGGGCTTGAACCTGTGACCAAAATGCCAAGAACTGGAAACAAGAAAAGAGGTTGTATTCACCTGAACAAGTCAATAATGCCTATGCTATCCGCTACTGATTTAATGCCTCCACAAGATCCCGAATGCATATTTTGCTTTACAGAGAGTTATGACAGAATAAATGATTGAATTCTTTACTTCCTAAGCTAATCGTGTTAGTTTCCTTCAACAAAATCAATAAGCTTCTTGATTGATCCCCTATATCTTCGGCCTTCAACAATTAGAATTCATAAGGCGATTTGTTCTCCACTACTTCCTGAGAGATCAATAGAAAATGATTGTCTGTGCTTCCAGCCGCTCTTCTCCTTTTTCCACTCACCGACTCAGAAAAGCAAGACATGTACATTATGATCTATCATATACTAATAAAGCAAGGAAGCAAAGTAGTGCCTCTCCGTAACCCTCCTTTTTCCACTCTCTGACTCATAAAAGCAAGAT
Organism: Solanum verrucosum; assembly: GCF_900185275.1. Taxonomy (NCBI): domain Eukaryota; kingdom Viridiplantae; phylum Streptophyta; class Magnoliopsida; order Solanales; family Solanaceae; genus Solanum; species Solanum verrucosum. The sequence goes on from NW_026020333.1 coordinate 839,828, forward strand.
ATGTACATTATGATCTATTATATACTTATAAAAAGCAAGGAAGCAAAGTAGCGCCTCTCTGTTGCCCCTCTATACTCTACAAGTCATTAGTGTCAAGTGCACGCACCAGAAAGAGAAAATGGGGGAAGTCAGTTCAGAACTTCAGATACAAGAAGTGAGGAAGACAAAACATTAGGGAAAAGAAGGAAATGAGAACTGCTGGGGAATAACTCGGTTGGGGCCTTTTGGTCAGGTGGACTTGGGAGAAGGGGGGCACAGTTAGCTTCTAAAATCTAAGGTGAGTGAAAAGGAAAACATTAACGCCTCATTTTTTGCACTTAATGGAGGTCTGAAACTCTGAATCTTAATCATTCTTCAGCCCATTAAGTGTGTTTGGTTTTTAGGTTTGAATCTTAATCATTCAGATTCAACCCATCAAATCCATATGTTCTTTTGTTAATAAAACTCTTAATGAATTTGAAAAGATATGAACAAATCAAATCTGTAGGAGAGCCTCAACAACACTCAAACTTATTTAATACGTTTTAAAATAATCATTGTCGCTTTTCTCTCTCTCTTCGCATGCCTTCGCTCTTTCTGGCTACAAACTTTCTTACTCTCTTTACTCGATCAAACACCAATTTTTTTCTCTTCTTGAGTTTACATAATTTTTTGCGACACCCCAAACTTTCTAAGCAAAGGCCCTAACCATTCTTCATTTGCATAGAAGGTCGTATCGAGTGATTCTTAAATTGTTCTTAGGTGTTAAGGTCAATTCTTTAGTGTGGAATGGATTTGGATATGAATTAAGGTCACTAGAATCCCCTAATACAAAGTTGAGTAGAAAGTAATGATCATATCTCTCAGCACATAATGAATTAGGTGGCCCATGATATCAAATGAAAGGTCTATGAGTCGTCTTTCAACGCCACCAAGTGTGCCTCATTTCGTGTTTGGAGTAAAAAATTATGATCGTTTTACCAAAGACTACCACAATAGAATTTTCTGAGTAAGTGACCTACGAATCACTTCTATGTGCCGTAGAAGTTTCTACGATCCGTACTGTTCACTCGTGGAAAAAGTACTGGGAGTCAAAATTTTGGATTTAATTCTTACAGACCCGTCTATGGGTCATAGTTTGGGCCCGTAGAATGAACTTCTAAGCCTTAAAATTTCAATATGAATTCCACAGATGGGATTTACGATCCATAGATCAAACCACGAACTGTAGATGGCCCCGTGGAAGGTTTCAACAACTTTTTAAGAGGGGTAGTTCAGTCTATTCCCACTCCTTCTAAGCCTAAACCCCACTTTTTACACCTATATAAGGTTCTAAATAATATTAATCAACCCTATTACTCTCATTAACACTTCCAAGTCTTACAACAAGAATCCAAGAGGAGAAAGCTAGGGTTTTCAAGTGTTCTTCCAGTTTCGGCAAGAACTTTATTCTTCGAGGTATGTAAGGCTACTCATAGTGATGGGCTAAGTTCGTCCTCAAATCCTACATCTAAATTCAATCATTAAAAGGTTATGTTTATGGTTCTACCCACAGTTCTTGAAATCTAACTTCGGTTGTGTTTTGTATTTTGAGTTCCAACTTCCTTATCATTGAAATTTCGATTACTATTATGCATATCGAATTCTAAACCCTTGTTCATGATTTGTATCACATGAGCCCTATTTTTTTTATAAAAGTCGGGTTTATAAAGGTTTTACATGAGTTTTTCCTATTACATTGAGTTCAGATTTGAAAGGTAAGCCCATGAGTGTACTTTTTAAATGCATGTTTTGAAAAGGGTTTTAAAAGGACATGAATGACTTCATATGTACTATTTGGCAATTGAGAAAGAAAAGAATATAATTGACTTTCTGAAACTTTTTCTTTCTTTTTGTTTGGTAGGTTTTGGTTTAGACACTTTTTTTAAGTCTTATTTGTTCATGGCGACGAGCAATATCACAAGTTGAAATGGAATCTTAATGTTTTTTCCATTTTTGATAATGGTCAATGAAATGGTTTGAGAACCATGAAGTTTCAAGTTCCCTGCGGAGGCAAAAATACTAGGTAATGTTTTCCCACCAATCTTAAGTCTTAATGGATAGAATCACCCAATAGTTGTGTTGGTGGGAGGTAGCTCGAACCTGTAATTAGTCAAGGTACACACAAGTTTGGCCTGGACACCACAGTTATCAAATAAAATATTTCTGCTAAAACTTCCATAATTTGTGGGGAAATTCAAAGGTCTAAACTTGTATCCATTCACGATTTGAGTTTAGGAGAGAATGACAAAAATGGACATGTATGTTTAGTGGTAGGTTTAAAATAGTCCTCTAAGAATCACTGAACAATTATGGTCCTTTTAGTTTGTCCAAAAGTAACACTTTTAGTCTTCGTCAAATATTTAACCATTTATGTTTTGTTAGATTTGACGAAAACAGTGAGGAAAATATGTAATCATAAACAACAAGAAAGTTCCATCAAATCTTAAAATATGCAACACAAAAATTCGCACTAGACACAAAAAATATTTTTAAAAAATAGTAGAATTGCACCTCAAAATATTGCATCAGACTCTAGAAATATATCAAGGTAGTAGAAACTACAAAATTGTACCTCTAAATGTGAGTTCGCACTGCTTTCCTTTTCTCATAGTTCCCGTCAAATCTAACAGACAAAGTTTGTTAATTTTTTTACGGATATTAAAAGTGATAACTTTTGGAGAACTTAGAGGACCAAAATTGTTTTGTGCATACTTAACTGACTACTTTGAACCTATCTTCAAACGTAAGTGACCATTTTTGTCATTTCAAGTTAAGGATATCCAAATTATGCGTAATAAGTACATATTCATTGCATCTCATCACTGAAGAATAAGCTATTCTTCCAGATTTTGACTCAGTACAGCTAAAAGAAACTATTTTTATAGTAGGTATTTTAATTCCTCTCAAATTGGATAACCTATAAGGAAACGTATTTTTTTTTCTTGGTAAAGAAAGGAAACATATTTTCTTTTTATACACACTCTGGCACTAGTCAATCTTCATTCTTAAGCCTAACTTAAAAAAAATAAAGAGAGAGAGTTCAATTCCCTGACAACCAAAAGAGACAGATGCTCCTCTCTCCCTGGTACATCCCTATTCTCTCTTCTACAAATAGTTTCTTCATGTCCATCTAACCCATCAAACTTATGTCAACGTTAATCATTATTCAGATAGCAACATGACATGGTGCCACTTCAACTCAGTAGGCACTCTATCAGCAGGCAAACATGAGCGCAATCAACAATTTTCCAGCAAATCTAGATGAATTATAGATCAAATTTGTCTCAACATCTCTTCTTGGCTTTTATTGTGGCTCAAGGGTCATATTCTGGTCAAACTAAAAGAGCTATGGTGGCTAAGGTGTCCTGGCAAATAATTTAAATTCCAGGTCCATATAAATACTCCCTCTATCCCTAATTACTTGCCCACTTTTGAATTGACACACCTATTAAGAAGACAATTATTAGCATAGTGAGTTTACCATTTTACCCCTATTCATTATGAAGTAGATCAATTAAAAACTTAAGATTTTCAAAAAGTTCTACCTTTAACAAAGTAATTAATTGAGGGTATAATAGGTAAAAAAAAATTGTCCTTCCTTGATTTGTCAAAATGGACAAGTAATTAGGGACAACTATAAAAGGAAAAGTGGACAAGTAATTACGGACAGAGGGAGTAACATTTAAGCTAAAAAAATACGTATTCTTAAACAAGTTCACTTTTGCATTTTAACAATAGCACCTGATTCAAGTGAATAATAAGTCATTGAAATGAAGAAGAATATTTTTTTTCTCACCTGCAGGATATTGTAGAGCAGCAGAAATACGGCATATAGATGGAATTGCAGACGGATCTCTTGCGCCAGCCCTAGCCGTCAATATAGCAGCATTCTTTTCAGCAGCAGCAACAGCTTCTGGTCCAGTAGATCCACTGACACCCATAGATTCCAATAGTGCCTATTAGCATGAAACAAGGCACCATGAGTCCAGAAGAGGAGATAACACAAATGAAAACTGCAATAGGTTAAAGATGATAATATAAAACAGAATAGCAACTGTGATATTGTAGCCATTTCGTTCATATTTTAAATTATCGCTTTAGGTAAGCCCACCATCTCTGTCTTTCATCTTTTGGCTTATGTTAAACATCCAGACAAAATATAGATAAACAAATAAAAAAATCCTTCACTTCTTGTGTGTTTGGCAGGGAGGTGACCAATAAACTCAGTTATTGCCAGGTGAATACATTCTTTCCTCAACAAAACCCAGACGCTTATATGTACAGACACAGACATACATTTATATATATACAACTTATCAGAAAAGAAAGAAGAAAAAACATATATCCACATATGAATCTATACACATTTTTTCTGTATGTATATACCATCACCTCATGTAGGATGTCCCTTTTACTAATAAATATTTTGATAATTGCTCATGGTAGGAGTTCTCACGATGAGATATATGTCGCAACGAATATATATCAAGGCAAATGGTGAGAAAATGGAAAAGGTCCCCTCATAGAATTGATAAAAGCTTATTTGGAAAGCACTTAAACCGTGTAATTCAGTTTAAGCCAGGTTTTGAGCTCCGCCTCACTTAAGTAGTGCTTTATTTCATGAGTTAAGACGCTATGGTGTGTACCTAATCACCTATTAACTATGCACATTACTAGAGGATAATTACAGTTGATAAACTGGCACGTTAATTGTAAAAAAAATTGTTTAAGAAATTAAAACTTTAGTGAGATAATTAGCTTTGGAAAAACTTCAAGCTACATCGTGTGATCTCAACTAAAAAGATAGTAGTTTTTAACCTTGATTAACATGATTTTACTCCACATAGTTTACTTTGTCCAAACAGGAGTAGCTAATTGTGGTCTAGAATTTAAGGTAAAGAATCAAAGGGAGACCATTATATCAAGTTTAATTTGCAGTTTAGCACTCACATCAATTTATGACAAAGATCTACCTTTCTTTATTGATACCTCTTGTTAAAATAGAAAAGTCTCTCATTGACTTAATTAAAAATGTATGAGAGGTGCTCCTAATATAAGAGTCTTCGGCTATGTATAATATGGAAGCTAATTGATCCCTATACTAATAAGGTACGAAAATACTCTATATTTAACTATAGAATATCTTAAGATATCTTATAGAATATTCTATATAATTAAATGCATATTCTCTTGATACTCTAACATGCACCCCCAAATTCAAAGTGGGGAACCAGCTTGAGCTTGGTTACTTTGATAATTTCTTCATTCTTGATTTGCACCTTGTCTCCAAAGCATAAATATTAAAAAGAAACAGTTAGAAGTAAATAATTAGTAATCAGCGTAGCGAGAGATTCTAAACATACAGTAAAACTGTTTTCACAAATGTTCCTTAAACCTAGCAGTGTAAACAACTCTTTTAAATTTCTTCTCGCTGAACCAAAAACACACTTTTTAGATTTATAGAATAACGAAAAATGAAAATCTACAAACCTGGGGTGTTGATGGAAGCATGTAAAGTGTATTATCAGGAGTTTGATAAAATGCTGAAACTTCTTGCTCAATAAGATCTTTTGCACTGTGTGATAAATCTACAAGAACAGTACAAGCAGGAATTATAGTACTCGATGAATACTCCTTTGCAGCTAATGGCTGCTGACTCCAAAATGCTGCAGCATCCTACATAGTGACGGGAAAAATTTATGTAATCAAACAATCAATAAATTTTCCCTAAGTAGTTCAGGATTCAGGCATAGTTGTTGTCATTGTAGTTGTAAACAATCAATATGTTTACCATATTCTCCAGCTTAAAAGCATAAATATATCAGTGGAACGGCTAATTTGTTAACAAACTGGAATATTTTCAGTGAGATGTACATATATTGGGATGCACATATATCAAGTATCACATCGATGTAAACCTACCTATGTTGCTCGGACTCTTCAAAAGTGCCAACGGGTGCGTGTCGGATTCGCCAAAAGTAGTGTATTTTTGGAGAATCCGAGACGGGTGCAACATCAAAAGTGAAGAGTCCGCGCAACTAAGAAACCTACTCCTTCCACCCCATTTTGTTTAACCAAATAGTGACCAATAAATAATCCATAAGCCTTTCAAACTAGGTCAAACAACGCATATGTCAAAACTTCGGTGTTCTAACATGCACGACATTTTTGTACTGCACCTTTATACATATCTATAACAGTCTTAGATGAAAGAGAACTTAAGAGTCTTAAATGAAAGACTTGTCACATGTCTTCTACCTATCTTCACTCATTTCTCACACAAATGGGACAGAACGAGTACATTACAACTAGGTTGGGCTGTTGAAGCCAAATTAATTATGCCAATAACTTCAGCATATGGTCCCTTCGCTTCAATATTTATGACTTTCTTACCATTTTAGGGATGTCCCAGAATATTTACACAATTCCATATCTATACAAAATTTACATTTTTTGAGGAAGGTAACATAATGTATACAACTTTATAAGAATTCAAAACGATTATACTATTCATTTAGCTTTTCAACCATTACTTTAGTTTTTTTTCTCTATATATAATATAAAAATATAAGTCAAATAAACATCTCAGACTATGTGACCAGACAAATGTTGTCATATAGAATAGAATTGACCGTTGAGAGAGTAATAGATAAAGATCATCTTCGCAATTGATCAACATAATTGTGAGCCCTGAGAAATTTCACTTTTAGTTTCCAACAAAAAGTATTTAGACTATGTCTAAGGCAACACAAAACCATATAGTAAACTCAAACATGATGAAGGAGTCCCATTAGAATGACTATCTGGTTTAGTGATCAAAGAGCTCAAGTCAAACAGCCATTCAAGTTAGTAGTTCCAATGAACTCTTTAGGTAAGTTTGAAAATTGGTGTATCATGACCAAAAAGGAAGTCCCTAGTGTAGGTTTATTTATACTTTCAAAAGGCCATACATTATTCCTTAGAGAAAAAAAAAACAAAATAGATCTTCAAACCACAACATCATGACATCCCCCACCCCACCCACCCAAAAAAAAATAATTAAAAAGAGAAGACTTGTATAACAACACATTGCACCACATAGACACACATAATTTCAGTCATACCATGCTTGCCTTTAGTAAGGCACTATAAATGGATTCCAGCTCTGATCTGCGAGCATCAAACTCTTCAATCTTCTTCCATTTCTTTCTCAAAGAATCTTCAGCTTCTTTTCTCTCCGCGCACAATTTATTTAAACGTTGTATTTCAGACATCAGTGTGTTCACACTAGCTTTTAGTCCAGCTGCTTCTCTTTCCTTTGTCCAGACCTCCAACTACAAAAAGTAGAAGAAAATTGCTAGGACATCCCACACGTACAAAATCAATAAATAGGTAGTACAGGTAATTGAGCTAAGAGAAGATTATACGATCACACATGAGACCAGCATATTTGAAACTACCAAGAGAAAGCACTACACAAGTACACAAACGAAAGGAAAGTACACAATGTTTTTTTATGGTGGTGTCAGGACCAGCTTGCCAGACTACAATTTCACAGAGTGCCTGCTTACTCCCACCAATCAGGTCTTAGGTAGATGGGGAGAAGTCACAAAACATTATTTTTCGGTTATTCCTATGCTGAGAACAAAAGTACAGTGTCTTATCAATGTAAAGCAGCATTTCTTGCTGAGGAATTCCTACCAGCAGACTTTCCTGTACTCAAAGTGAATTGTCTAAGTGCTCTCCTTTGTCTCATTGTTTATCTCGTAATCATTCGATTCCGCCCCTAAAGCTAGCTCCTACTCCTCCTCCTTCTCCTTTAGGATAGGATCCTCCTTGGTCCTTTAATTGAACAGCACCAGTAGGCTGAATATCAACACACACCTTCTAGGATACTGTTCCTCCAAAAATAAATTTCCTAAACTTACCTACCTTATAAAAAAACAAAAGATAGATTCAACCTTGTAAAGTTTGTGACCTCATCTAAAAGAGTAAGCTATTAGAAAGAGCACACTTTTACTTATTTATGTCTTTAATACACTCCTTCAAGTGCGGCTCTGATTCTTTTTATGGGCAAGTATAAATTCTTTTTTGATAATGGGTGGGGATGAGACTCAAACCCAAGACTTATGTCTGCTCTAATACCATGTCGAAGTTTGTGACCATCTCATTTAAAAGCTTAAGCTATTAGAGAGAGCACACTTTTATGTCTTCAACAAATCCAAAACCTCTTCGACAAGCTTTTCAAAGAAAAAGGGAAGAATATCGTGGATAAGTTAGAATGAAAAATTTCATCCTACACTAAGACATAATCTAAACCAAGATGTGAAAGAATCTGACCAACCCAAAACCTTAAGGTTATGGATAGAGTAGCCCAAGACATCATAAACACCTTTGAAAACCCTTACTCAGTCGATGAAGAGCAAGTACTTCTTTAACATCCTCGCACACATGTGACAGGGCTTTTAGATTTACACATGAACTGATGGATTGAAGAACTGCTTTTTTCTTAGAAGTTTAAAGAGTGGATGGTAGAAAGAGATATCAAGCTCAACAGTTTTAAGAGTGGGCCTGAAGCTAAGATGAGAGTAGGTTCAACAAGCTAAGGCTGACTTGGATCAAAGCTTCTGGCTCAATGGTCTAAATTGAGAAAGAGAAGCTCAAAGCAACTCCATAGGCTGAGTTGAGAGAGAGAAGCTCAGAGCAATAGAACATGAAGAGAGAATGTGTTTGTGCATGCGGTTCACCAAGTTTAGCTCTGATACAATGCGAAAGAATCTGAGCATCCAACCCGAAACCTTAAGGCTATGGGTGGAGTAGCCCAAGATATTATAAATCACTTTGAGAACTCTGGCACAACTGATGAGAGACAAGTATTTATCTAACATTTATTTTCTCCATTTTCTATCTACCTTACAAGTCTATTACCTCACCTCCTTCGAAGTGTAAAAGTTAGCTACATACATTCTCTTGGAAGAGAAGATACATTTGCCATGAGTTTATTACAAATAAACTTGGTAAAAGATTTCACAAAACTTCTCAGTTCTAACAATAAGCTAAAATAAATGTTACCTGGATCTTCTTTCCTTAAAGATCATCAAAATGAAATGATCTAAATCATTTCTCTGGTAAGTTGTCTACTCCACGACACTCTCAGTCTCATATTTAGTGCTTAAAAGACTAACATTTAACCAGCAACATACAAGTAGCAACTACAGTAAACTAGTAGTTTTACACAAGCATAGTGTGTGTAGTAAGGGTCAGAATAGTTGTCACTCTATACAATCAAGGCTAGGTTTGGAATGGAGAACAAATAGACTACCTACATGCCCACACAACCTTATGGGACTGGAGTATGGAGGTCAGTGGATCAAGTTTGCAAACAACTGTAAAATCAAGGTGGGAAATGGGGGAAAAACACTACTTTGGGAAGATGTGTGGGTTGGACAGGAAACTTTGAAGAACAAGTATCCTGATTTGTTCAACCTGAGCCTTCAAAAGGTATCCACAATCAGAGAAATGAGAGACAATCAAGGGTGGGATCTCAGGAGACAACACTTGAACAACTGGGAAATTAACAAAGTGGCTGAACTACTCAATATTCTGGAACAATACAAAGATTTAACTCCCATCTCTCAGAGTGGTGGCTGGCCCTGGAAGATAATCTGGAAAGTCAAGGTACATTTCAAGGTTGCATGTTTCACTTGGCTACAAGCCAAACATGCCACACTCACCCAGGACAACCTTATGAATAAAAGGTCGTCAAATTTGCTTTAGGTGCTCTTTTTGTGAATGTGAGATTGAGACAATAAATCATCTCTTACTGCAATGTAGAAAGACTATGAAGTTATGGCAGATTTTCATTAATTTAAGAGGCATAAGCTGGACTATGCCAAGGAGCATCAAAGAGGCTCTAGCTTGCTGGAATAGAGATGGGAATCAGTCGGGACACGATGGAAGCTTGTCCCAGCCTGCATTTGGTGGACTATATGGATGGAAAGGAACCAGAGATGTTTCGAAAACAAGAGTTGCTCTCTGCAGAACTGTTAGTCCTTTTTTTTTTTTTTTTTTGGTGTAAACATGAATATCCTCAAGAAGAAGAGGATATTCCTAGAATTTTAGATTATTTTTGAAGCCTTAGTAGGGTCACCTCTCCCTCTGTAATTTTGTTGCAAGTATTACTGGAATGCTTTTCTGAGTATTCTTTTTGTTCATACTACAAGTTACCTTCTTCAAAAAAAATAGTTGTCACTCTATAGAGAAATGTGTGAATGAGGATACCGCAGGAAGCAAATATCAGTACAGAGGCAATTATATAACACCTCGAAAAGACAATATGATTAATATTTACATCTATAAACTTAATAAAAAAAAATACGGTAAGCCTCGTAACATTATCACAATGCAACTAATAGTTTCCCAGGCATAACTTCAGGATGTTCTCCAAAGAAATCCAGAAAGGTATAGCATCCCATTTTACCACAGGGGTCCACAGTCTAGACAGTATTTTTAAGATTTATAAGAGAAAAGCCAAACCTCAAGTTGCCTAAGGCTGCTCATACTCTTTGATGTTCCTCCAATTACTAGTGAGTGTGAAGAGATTGCATCATCAGTTCCTTGCAGACGCTTTAAAAGCTGTTGGCTCATCTTTCTCGCTTCTGCAGCTTTATTCAATGCATCTTCAGTAGCCAAGAATTGCTGAACATGTGCTTTCTGCATCGGACAAAAAAATCAGACCCTTTTAAAAATGAAAGGTCTTACAACTATAAACACAAGTGCATAACAATCGATATACAGCATCCATGTCAAGTCGACAATTGTGAAGGAAATGTAATAGACAGGAAACACTCAATTAATAACCAAGTCAAATTGAAGATCCAATTCAGGTCGAAGGGAGCAATAGTTTACAAAGAGTTCCAATAGGTTTTCAAGAAACAAAAAGCCCAAGGAACTTTGCAAAAGCAACTAGTTGAAGGTGGCAAACTATTACTCCCTCTGTCCCTAATTACTTGTCCATTTTTCCTTTTTTTGTTGTCCCTAATTACTTGTCCATTTTGACAAATCTAGAAAGGACAAAATATTTTTACCTATTATACCCTCAAATAATTACTTTGAAAAAGGTAAAACTTCTTGAAAATCTTAAGTTTTTAATTCATCCACTTCATAATTAATAGGGGTAAAATGGTAAACTCACTATGTCAATAATTGCTTTCTTAATAGGTGTGCCGATTCAAAAGTGGAAAAGTAATTAGGGACTAAGGGAGTATAAGGAATGAAATAGAAAGACCTGTCTCTCAAGAAGTTGATTTTGACTCCCTTTTGAAGACGTATCACCTCCAATTTTGCCATTGCCATAAAGTTGATAGTGTAAAGGTGATGTTACATCAGGAGAAGAAGCATCCATTACTCTGTCATTCTCGTACTTGTACCTGATTCAAAGGGAAAAATTGACATCAATGAATATGTTCATCATCATGCCACAAATATCATAAACTGAGTTCAAGCAGATATCAGAACTACCAAATGGAAGCAAAAGGCCTCCATGCCTTTCAAATTGGTTACCTTGTCAGAAATTACATGTTTTATAAAATACATAAATTGAATTAGTTTACCCTTTCATTTCATCTATCTTTCAAGTATTTGTATTGTATTATTTTGGGGTAAGACACCGGGATAGCAGTCCCCCACACCTTTCAGCTAGGTGTATATGACACTTTGGATATTGCAACTCTAAATTATTGAGTGATTAACGGATAATACAGTGGTCGATGCACTGCATCACGCAGGTCAGACGAGTGCCAACGCACAGGAGACAGGCAAGACAATGTGGAACTATGCTTCAAGACCAAATAATTGGGATCAGCTACATGAATCTTCTGTATGCAGCCTGCTCTCACGGCCATTTCACTCTAACATTAAATGTTTCATCTTGCAAGGCAAACCAGGGATTCTCTAAATTATATTTTCAAAATCTTACACTTGACCACTAACGGGTATACAAGTCTAAAAGACTCTTCACAACTCCGAACCTAATATAAGCATAAGATCAACTAAGTATAACTCTAACTAGTTTGTGTCAACTATAGTTGGTATGATACTTATCTCTGATTAGTTTGAGTTTTGATAAGTTAAAATATGACGAAGGCAACATCTGACCAATTAAACTATTGGTCATATTCCTGAAGTAGACATGTATTTCCTATAAAAACAAAATTTACCAACTCAGGTAACAACTGCAAAAAGAAACAGGAAATAGAAAAATATGAGTTATAGTAATTTTCAGTTGTTCATTAAACTGAGCAGAGAAAAGAGCAATGGAAACCAAGGTAGACGGAATCCAAAAATGATTTTTTTTAAAGATTTTTTTTGTTGTTGTTGTTGAGAAAGTTACCATATTTTTTAAAGATATTTCTAAGAAGATCAGATTACCTTAGAATCTCTGCATCAGCTCTAACGTCAACTTTCTCTATTTCTCGAGTAATTGTAGTCTTCAGCTTTTGAGCATAGGCATTGATTGCCTGTAGCAACTGGGGAGGACTTTTCAGGCAACTAACAATTGCATCTCTTACTTCATCGGGTAAATCACCATCAAGGTCAATACCCAACTTGGCAGCTTGTAACAGAGAATTCATATGGATTCCATTTCCTTCAAAAGCAGGAAAAGAGTTGCGAATCTTTTCAGCCATTTGCATAGCAAGACATTCACATGCCTTCCTGATATTTCTTTCCCATGTTGTTTCAATGAGAATGACATCCTCCACACTTTTGGTTCCTTTAAAAGTCGAATAAACATCTTTCTCATTTGCCTGAAAAGTAGTAACCACCTCAGCAGAAGAATCAACACTAGACCGCTTAACGTTCCTTGCTTGGTTAATATAATAACTTAGACGTTTATGGTACTCGGAAAATATTTTTGCAGCTTCTTCACACTGTTGATCATAAGCCTCCAGCATTACTTGTTTATGCCTGTGTTTAAAAGTATAAATATCAGCTATACTCAACGGCCCCGTGCCAACCAATCTAGACACAGTTTCTTGTTGCTTAGGGACAGAAAATACACGAGTTTAAAAATGATGAAAGGAATAATCCAACCCATGATTCCCACCATCCACACCTTCAGTGAATCAGTTGTAATACTTACAAGGTTAACTCACATTCATATCATCAGAGTGAACCCAAAATTTAGAGTCAATGAATTTGGAGTGGGTATAGACAAGGTAATATACACATTTCCTTTTTTTTCTATTTTTGGATAATCTATACATAGTCTGAGCGGGATATAGTGAGTTTAGTTAACTACTAGAAGAACTAGATTTGCCTTTGAACATTACAGGTTTTAGATGAAGAATTGAAGGAAGATTTTCTCTATACATAAGCTCATCACCAGAATCAAAATAAAGAAAAATCCAAAGTTTGTAGTTGTGAATAGATGAGAGATAATATTACAATATGCTGATTCTAATTGACAAACCTGTAGTTAGACCTCTCGTCAAGCATGCGCTTACGCTCAGCCTCCTCCCTTGAGACCTCCAACATCCTAGCCTTCAACTCTTTCCGCTGACGTCTCACTATCTGCCTAAGCCTTTCCACTTCTTTCTCTGCCAAGTCTCTTTCCTGCAAAGCAAATTCCCTACTATTCTCAGCTGAACCCAACCCCACACTCGAAGAGGATCCCGAACCACTGTCCCTAACCACCCCTACCTTCTCCTTCCTCCTCCCTTTACTCCTCCCAGAATCAACAGCATTAACATTTCCATTGCCATCATCACGTCCATGTACAAGAATATTCCGGTGGACTTTTTCAACAGTTTTCTCGGATTTCACTCTATTCAAGAGGAAATTCCAAATGGGTATCATATTACCACGGCAAATCTTGCGAAGTGAATCAATAGTAGGCATTGCTGCTTTGCTTGAAGCTGCGTATGACCCTAATGGTTGGTACCCCATCTCCTTCTGAAGCCATTCCAGTATGGCTTCTGGTTGTACCGACCCCGCCATTGACCTAGGGTTTCCAATTCTCCAATAAATAGCACTAGTTCTACTCCAGTACCCAGAATCACAAACTAGAAAATTGATAACTGATAGCCCCAAACGAACTGCTCCGAAATGGAATATATACAAATGTATCAACAGATCTGAGATTGATAATGGAGTAGAAGTAGTGTGGCCGCAAGAATCTGTAGCTCAGTGGGTATAGAATTATGTTATGAATTGGAAGAAAGATAAATTAGTGATAGTTCAAAATAGAAGGTCCCGCTCCAAAGCCATGTGCTACCAAATCATTACGCGTGTTTTGCTGCTGCCTGCTGTCCGGCCCGGAAAAACTCCCATGTACTCCATGATTTCAATTTTTTTGAAAAATATTATTTAAAATTTTAACTTAATCTTAAAATTAAAATTTCGTCTTTATAAAGCTTAATCTGTTATAAAATATTATAGTGTGGATATCCACTACACCACGAAGTTACTCTCACCCATTATTTCCATTATTTTCCTCCATTACGAAGATAATCATAACATCCACTTTTATAACTATTATTCTTGTAGTATTTCACATCCATAACCTCCCCATTATATTCATGTTTATGACTAACCTTTTGTATGCCTCTATGTTACACTATAAATAGAGGCATAAAGATTCATATTGTATGCATTTGAATACTTTGAAGAATAAGAATACTCTCATATCTTGTCTCTATATTTCTATTGTTTTCACCTTCTATATTTCTTGTTTTATTTTGCTTTAGTTTTATAATACGTTATCAGGAATTATTCAACTATTGAAGGATTGAAGCAAAGTAAATATAAAGAAGATAAAAATATTTGTGTTTATTTTTCTCTCGAAAACAAGGTAAATTACCATATAAGTTATTTTATATTTTACTTTTGATTATGCTTCATTAGTTTTCTTACCATCTCAAAATTATATAGTCCATCAGTTTGATCACTTATATATTTAAAAAGTAAAATTAATTTTGTAAGTTAATAATTTGTAAAGAAATTGTTCTTTATGATCTTGTTTTATTAAAATATAAGTTATTGAGTTATGTGGCATATACGTGGCATATACATATTGATTGGATTATCATTATTGGTTACTTTTGCACCTCTTTATTTTTCTTTATCTAAACATTTACTTATTGAGTTATTAATATATTATTTTTTCTAACAAAGTTTGTTTTGTGGTTATTTTAAAATGATTAGTAAATTATTTTAATCTTCGTAACAATATTGAGAAAGAATGTTAAAAAGTTTTAATTTATTTTAACTTGGGACTTTTATATGATTCCAACATGTTGTTATAATTAATTGATTTTGTTCATTTTTCTTGTACTTTAAGTCAAATTTAGATATATTTATGATTTACGATAATTATTTCTTTTGGTAACGTATTTGGTTTATCAAGACATTGATTGAGGGTAAGACGATGAATTCAAGTTTCACCGCACCAAGTGGGTAAGACACAAAGTTAAAGTCTCGGTGCACCATGATAATAAGAAGTTGGGTTCAAGTCCCATTAATTTATGACCAAAGACGTTTTTATATGGGTAAGACATTGTGTTTAAGTCCTAATGCACTATAGTGATGATATGATGATGACTAACATAAAGTTGTATACTTTTGACTAAAAGTCATGAAATCCACCCAATTGATTTGCTCCATTCTTATGTGAATGTGGTAGCAGTGTATAATATGTCTGAAAGATGACAAGTGATTTAATATATGAATATGGGCGTGGTAAAATGTTAATGGCCATCATTATGGTAATTAAAAGGAAGAACAATATGGGTTCTTAAGATGATCCTTCAAAATGTGAAGGTAATTTTTATCCATTAAAGTGGTATGAAAAGTTATTGGCCATATTGTTGTTGGTGCAACCCAATTTGAAAGTTTTGTAAATCCTTCATCAAAATAAAGAAATACAAAGTGGTAGTACATTTAGTACTTTTATAGTGATGTTGAGGTGGGTCAAATAAATTTGATAATGTCAAAGTATGACTAATAAAAACTTATGGAGCATGTACAAATGGTTATGGTCATTTCTTGAAGAGAATGTGACTTGTGTTCGTTTGGATAAGGACATGTTCATGTATGGTTAGATAAATGTCACATCTCACCTCTATGGGAGGTTTGAGATTTTCGACATGAATGGTCATTTTGGTCATATACTTTGAGTACTACATAAATATTGTGGTATGTTTTATTATGAATTGTTGGAGGACAAAAGAAATTAATAATTCTTTCTTATAAAGGTTGTGGCAATGATCAAAATAAATATTGTTGTGTGGCAACACAAATTTGTTATTGGTTGTCAAGAAATATGTCTTACATGAGATAATTTTAACCATGACAATAATAATAATTTTCTCCTTGAAGGAGATGGTCACCATAAGAATGGTTGTGTGAAGTTTGTGGCAGTACACAAAATTAATTGAAAGTTTCGGAAGGACTAATTTGTTACTATCCAGAAAATGAAATAGTTCATAATATTGAGGTTGTAGTAAGTCTCAAAAGAAACTTTTTAAGTTTCAGAAGAATTGAAAAGAAAAATTATTATATTGAGACTGTAAATTATTGAAAGATTAAATATCTTCAGATTACTACAATCAAAACGGGTTATGAATATTTACATAAAAGGTTATCCACCTTTCTCTTGTTTGTTGTATAAAGATATGGGCATGATGAAGGAATCACATACAAAAGTAAACTAGAAGTTTACTATAATAAATGTCAGTTGGCATAACCGGTTGACCATTCTGGTTCAGATGTGATGCAAAAGAAATTGAGAATTCACGCAACTATATGTTTGAAGAAATAAAAGATTCTTCAAGAATTCTCTTGTGTTGCTTGTTCTCCTGATAAAATGATCATTGTACCAGTTAAGGTTGGGATTGTATTCCCTGAAATTATTTGGAACATATAAAAAGGTGAATATGGGCCTGTTCACCTGCAATGTGGACGACTTACTATTATGATTTAATGGATGCATCTATGGTATGGTCACATATGCATTTGTATCAACTTACAAATTGGTTTTTGTAAGGTTGTTTGCTTAAATTGTTAAATTATGAGCACAATTCCAAACTATAAAATTATGTTGATAATACTGGTTGGTTTAGCAGAAATTGTTTGCCTCCAATTATAGCTAGACCATTGATTATGAGAACAAATCTCTCAAATAAAAGTTGGTATGAGATGAGTTTATTTAACATATATGCATCAAGCCAACAAGGTTCTCCCATCACAATTGGTTCAGGGTCAGGAACCAAATAATTTCCATCTAAAAATTTGATGTGTGCACATATGATTTTATTGCTCCACCACGCACTAAGATGGATCCCCAAATGCGGTTGAGGGTAAATGTTAGAGTTCCTAACATTAGGGGGAGATGTGTTTAGCAGCTGAAAATTGTGTGTGAGGTGAATTATCTTGATTCTCGTTAAAAAAAATGTGAACTTGATGTTCAAGAGATAATTCATTTGCAAAATGTTGCAAATAATTTGCCAGATGTATTTGCTGACCCAATATTTTAATTAAGCTACAAATGCTCCAATAAATAGTTCTTGAAGGACAGAGTCTATGGTACGCTAGAAGCGTGATAGGCCAATCGATTCCAAACGTAAAACTCCTTGAGGAAGGAGAGGAGCAAATTATCAAAATGGTCATGGTAATGAGGTAAGTGCTTTGAAAGAGCACTATGACATAACACTTCATAAAACCTTGACAAAGGTTCAGGTACCGAAAATGATGAAAAATGAAAAGATCTTGATAAGTTAAGTCAAATTGGAATCGAATTAAAATAACCGTCGACGGTATCTTTGATATGAAGTAGCACTCAATGCTATAAGTGGTTACGAGGATCTTAAATTCGAATCTGTCATATAATGTGGACAGATAAATGATTGGCCAAATAAAATGCACTATTTAAGTATATTTTGTTTCACTTAGAAACGTGATGTTTTGGAACTTATAGTTCATAGATCAAAATATATGTCAGCGGGGTACAAATGAATCATTGTGCGAAAGTACAACCGTAAGATATTGTCACGACATGGGGTTACTCCCTAGGAGCAACATGGCGTACTTGACCCCGAAAGGGATCTCATACAAGCCCTTAGCATAATCATAACATAAAGACATAGAATAATGCGAAAAAATTTAAAACTTTTACAATAGAAGTCAACTCCTTGTCATAAACGAAAATAAGAATCTAGACTTGTCTCAATCACCATTTAGTACAATAGGGAGTACAATTAGGGTCTAAGCCCTTACATCAATAAAGTCTCAAATGTAGAAAGTACAATAGAACTAGAAATAATAGAATCTTGTCCTCGAATTTGAGGACTCACCAAGCCTAGGGAATAGTCAACTCAAGCTTCACTTGAAAGAACTAGTACAAATCAACGACTGGAACCTACACTCATGGTAAAAGTAGAGAATATAGGTTAGCACAATTAATTGTACTAAGTATGGAAGCCATGCATAAAAATCCTTAAAACATGCATAAAAAGGGACATTTAGTTGAAATCATGCCTTTATCAAGTTTAAAAGCCATAATGCACATTAATGGAAAATCATAAGTCAAACCAACATATAAGCAACCCAAAGCCACAATAGTGCAATGCAATGGTAAGATCCCATAACCCTACCAAATGTCAAGTATCACATTTAGGCCACCGACAACATACATATCATACTTTACCATATTCATAACCAACATACATAAGTAAGGAGTCATTCATGTTCATAAGTGGTAATAAGTAAAGTCAACCTTAACATTCATACATACCTTGCATTCTTAATTCATAAGTCTTCATAACATAAGAGAACCTCACCATAACCCCTTTTGAAGTCTACTTGTGCAATGCATAAGTGAAGTCCCATACCCCACTCATACTAAGTAGTCCCTCTTAAGCAGTCACAATTAAAGTCCATGTTCTTATCATAGTTCATAATCATATCATATAGGGAAGAATAACATTAACCGACATAGACCATGTGAGCTGCATGGAATCTGGTGTTCTATCCCTACACCGAAAAGAGGTGTCCTACTTGCCTAAGGTAGAACGTACATTTTAGCTATTAGGTGGATCCACTAGCTAAGACCTATGGGGGGACATAGTTATGGGATATGGAGATTGCTTCTAGAAACCCTAACTACTAACGTGGAGGTTTCCATCTCATGAGACACCGTGTTGGGAACTCAACTACTAGCGTGAAGGAACCCATCTCATACTCATATCCTCTCAGTGCTAAGCATAATTCCCTTACAAGTCATATTAAGTCTTTACTTAAGTTCATATTCATAAGAGAATCCATGTCAACATATCATCATAATAGCTCATAGATTCCATAAGTGAGAATGCCCCTTTCACCTTAGAATCATCAACATGTGAGTAAACCTTTCACATCATAGTCATAGTGTGTTCATGAGAATAGCCTTTTGATGAGTCCACAAATTGGACTCATTTAGGGCTTTATTTTGAAGAAATAGTGTCCTCAAATGCTTATTTTGTCTCAATATCTGATGAAAACTCTTAAAGTTTCAGGTATTTGAAGTTTTGGTGGAAGCATGGACACTTAGGCGCAAAAAGGAACAAAAAGGCTGAAAAGAACGAAGAAGCTAAAGCCTGAGCATCACCAAGCACACTTGGCGACTCGCCGAAGGGACGCACTCCGCCCTTTGTTCCAGTATGTGAAGCCCTGAAGAAGAAGGATCAAAAGGCGATGAAGGAGCAGTTGGCGCTTCGCCGAATATTTCCGTGAAGTAGTACTATACCGCCCAATGGTCCAGAACGTGAAGATACTGAAGTCAAGCACGAAACGGCGATGAAACAAAAGAAAGGCGAGTCGCCGAGTCATTCGGCGACATCGACTAACCTCGCCGAAAGATCCGCCAACACTATTTTCTGAAGTGTATAAATACTAAACTTATTATTAATTTTAGAGAGTCAAACATTTATTTTAATTTCCATAATAGAATAGTACTTTTTGGGATATTTTCTCTCAAGTTTAGAGAGGGTTTTGTGGGAGACTTGAACAGAGAAGGATTTCATCTTTCCCAAGTTGGAAGTGGGTCTTCTCTATTCTTCTTCCTTTGCTTAAATCAAGGTTTTATTTATTATATCCATTTGATTTTAGTATCATTTTAGGTGTATTTTTTTATTTCTTGATGTGTGGCTAAAAACCCCATTCTTGGGGTGTGATTTAGCAAATATGTGTTGATATTATTGTTGGGTCTTGCTTGCTGATAGGTTAGATGTATTTTAATGGTGATTTCACCTAGTGGTTGTGGTTTAATTTAATGGGTTTGTAGTTGCAAATACAAAACCACCCATGTGTTTTCAGCTTACCCGAGAGGGAGGTCGCGAAACTAAGACCACTAGATTGATGGCCTAAGGAATGGGTCGACTTGAGGTTCAGCCTGAGAGGGTGAACCCTAGTCCCATATCCTAACACTCAGATCAAGAGAGTGAGTGGGGATAAGGCGTAGGCTGGTCTTCATGCGACAAGTGGGTGTCCGAGAGGAACCCATTTGAAACGGGGTAAGTTTCCCGAGAGGGAACTTATTTCCATCTAAAGCTTAGCCTAGTCACTATTATCTTGTAAATTTCCTATTGAAAGCATGTACCCAACGATTTAGATCAACTTGTATTGCGGTCACACCCCAAGAACTTTCCCCCATACTTGATTTTCTTGTTAATTTTTGCTGTTTTTACTACTTGTGACAAAACCCCCAATTGATATTTGACACTTTTGTGTCACCCCCTTTTAATTTACAATGTTTTTGTTCGTTATTGTCTTTAGCTACGACTAATTAGAGATAAATTTTATTTTTCTATTAATTCTCAAAACCACTCCCTTGGGACACGACCCCAATCTTTAGTTGGGTTACTATATTATCGACGATCGTAGACACTTGTACCGTAGGTTAGTGTCGTTGGTCACGATAAGCATCACCTTTCAATCAACACAACAAGCTTATCATAAACATACATACATACTTCAAGCATAATCAAGTGTAAAGGGGTATAGGGAAGAAGAATATTGCATTAATACCATCATTACACCATATTCATAAAATCATCACTTATTCAAGTAATTCACAATCTCATACCTAATTCTCATAAAGAGATACAACCTTCATACCTTTGACCTTCAAGGGTCTTGAACTCATAATCAATCCAACCATAAACAATTACTACATAATATAGGAGGAATTCATGATTCAATGGCTTAATTAACATAAACATATTCAATTGACATATTCATAATATCAACCAACCCCCAACATCAATTCATGATTTCTCAATATGGGGGAAACATGGGTCTATGGGGAATTTTCATTATAAAACATCAATTCTCCATCATTCTATACATAATTCACCATAACCAATCATAATTGACCATAATTAAACAATAAAAAATCATTTTAGAAGAAGACCCATGTCATAGATTGAAAACCCTAGAATTGGGGGATTTGAGATATTGAAAACATATTTTGAAGGGGCCCCTTAGGTGATAGCTACCCAAGGATGAAGATCATCCATACCTCACTTAAGAACATTCAAGAAATTTGAGGAAGAACCTTGAAAATCTAGCAACTCTAGCTCCGATGGCTCTATCGTCTTCTTGAGTCTAGAGAGAGAATTTTTGAGAGATGAGGGAGTTTTTGATTTCAATTGGGTTTTTGTGAATTATGGCCAAGTCTTGTGAAATTTGACTTAAAAACAATATATATACTACCCCTAATACTACCCAAAACACCCCCCACTTAATTGGATTAAAAAGGAATAGACTTAATTAACCCTCATTTAATGGCCCCCCGTCTAGTGACCACGACCACTTAGATGACCCGTCTAGGGGACCATGGCTCATGGTGGTTCCCATGGTCCCTTAGGCAGTAGCCTACCCAACATGTCAACCTCCCCATGAGGCCAAGTCATGACCACGAGACCTCCCACGATCCGTGGTCATGACCACGAGTCGTGGTGGAGGTTGTGGTCTTGAGTCCATGGCAAGGCTTCCCAAGTCTTGCCTCCACACTCCAAGGAATCCTCACGAGCAACTTCACGAGCCACCCCATGCCTCGTCAAGGGCACCACGACCCGTGGTCCCTTGACCAATAGCTCCCCCAGGATGTCCCAATTTCTATGAAACCAAGGAAGCTTCACGACCACCTTCACGAGTCATGGAGTGGACCACGATTCGTGGTCCCTCTTGTGAAGGTGGGGCAGTGTGCTCCTAGCTAGCGGCAGCCTTGGCCTTTGGCCTTGGCTTTGCCCCTTTGCTTTGGCACTTGCCCCTAGGTCTTGAATCAATTAGCCCTATTTTAACCTTAAATGACTTACTAATATTTGGGGAGTCATTTTATATTTTTTAACCTTACGTTTAGGCTCTAGTTCAACCTACTAATTTTCTGGGTTGTTACAGATATAAAGTATGATTTTTGCCTCAGGGCATAAAGGGTTTTCACAGAAGTCCTGACATTATTAAATGGAGATATGTTCTCCAGTGGTGGATGCAACGAGATTTATTTCAGTCTGTCAATAGATGAAATACTTGTATAATGAGTAATTATCATGTCTAACTAGACGATGAAGGTTATTTGAAAATTCTTGAAGGATTTAAAAGGTCTGAAACAATTCTATTGAGTACCCAATGGTTCTGAGATTTCTTAACACAAAGAAAGAATCTTATCAACCTTATGAAAATGATTTAAAATGTCATGTATTATTGCAATTGGTGCACTTACAGATTGCTGGTTATGCAAATGCTAGAAGATTATTTGATATACATAACGAAAGTTATGTGAAAGGATTGTCATATTATCATTCAAGTTATGACAAGAAACTAACAAAGCAAGTGACTGAACACATATAAGATGTGTGATTTTCTTTGAGAAGAAAAGATGAGCTTCAATAAAATTGAAATGATCAATCTCCGAGTTAGAAATGATTTGATTATGAAGATGCAAAATATTTATTTTGATCCGCATAAAGCTTGATCGCAAATGGTCTATTTATTTACATATGAAGGCACAACAATATCTTGGCATTCAAAGAATCAAACATTGGTAACCACTTCTTCAAATCATGCAGAAATAATATTGATCTATGAAGTAAGTTGAGAGTGTGTTTGGTTGAAATCATGATCTATCATATTCAGAAAATATGCGATTTTCCTTTGGCAAAGGATATTCCAGCCACCATATACAAAAATAATATTGAAGGGGGATACAATCATAGGAGATCAGACAAAGCATATTTCACCAAAAGTCTTTTTCACACATGATCTTCAACAAAATGGTGAGATAGACGTTCAAAGATCCATTCAAGTGATAATCTTGTAAACTTATTCACTAAGGATTGCAAACATCAATATTTGAGAAGTTTTGATATAAGATTGGAATGCATCGTCTCCGAGATATCAAGTAAAGTTTTTATCAGGGGAGAAAAATACGCGCTGTACTCTTTTCCTTAACCATGGTTTTATCCCAATTGGTTTTTCCTGGTAAGGTTTTTAACAAGGCAGCATTCAAAGTGTATTAAAAAATATGTGTACTCTTTTTCCTTCACTAGGATTTTTTCGTATTGGGTTTTTTCCTAGTAAGGTTTTAACGAGGCATATTATCTATGGACATCCAAGGTGGAGTGTTATAAAATATTATAGTGTGGATGTCCACTATACCAAGAAGTTACTCTCACCCATTATCTCCATTACTTTCCTCCGTTATGAAAATAACCATAACCTCCATAATCTCCACCTTTATAACCATTATTCTTGTAACCTTTCACTTTCATAACTTCCCCCAATATATTCATGTTTATGACTAACCTTTTGTATGCCTCTATGTCACACTATAAACAGAGGCATAAGGGTTCATATTGTATGCACTTGAATACTTTGAAGAATAAGAAATACTCTCATATCTTGTCTCTATATTTCTATTGTTTTCATCTTCTATATTTCTTGTTTTATTTTGCTTTAGTTTTACAACATAATTCATAAGTGTTTTTTTTTTTTTATATATATATATATATATCTATTATTTTAAATTTTATACCAAAAAAAGTGAAGATATTGATCAAACAATATGAATGAATTGTTTATTGCTACTATTTTTTATTAGCTGTGATCTTTTTAAGACTCAAATCGTGAAGAAATTGATCATATCATGTGAAAGGATTGTAGACACACATATTTTATTAGATTTAATTCATACGAAATTTGGATTAAATCCATGTTTATTTGTGTTGAATGATTAATTTGGGTTTTACATTCCATTTTTATTAAATTGAAGTCCAAGGTCCGTTTCACCTTGAAGCCCAAACTCATGTCACATGTAACAGTGACTAGGCATCTAAGCCCAACAAAGTGACGCCACGTGTCCAAATGAGGTGGTAGTCCCAGCCAAATGAGAGAACCAATCACAATCTGCCAAGTGCCAAAATGACATTCTTTGGTCAATCATAAGCAATCTTGTCCATGTCACGCCCTGAGCCTACACCCTGGGTGTAACTGGCACTCGAGAACCATCGATGGTCCCAAGCGAACCATTGGACTGATTCAATACTCAACGGAAGGCTCACTCAACATCATAGGAACTCAAATGCAAAGATTAACTCAATAGTCTCAAAGTAAATAACTCAAAATGTTAAAATATTCCACTAGCCATAAAAAGGCAACTCAAGTCTTAAAACATTAACAATGGAAAATGGAATAGACTCCTCAAAATACTACTATTGATGGATGTCGAGATGAGACCCACAACATCTTAACAAAACTAGAAAATAGATGTGAAACCTTCGAAAGCAAGGAGGCTCATCAAAGCCAACTAGAATTGCAAGTGGTATCAATGGAGCGCCTGTAAGATGCAGGTCAAATGAGGTCAGTACATTGAATGTACGAGCATGCATGGAAACACTTAAACATAAAAAATAAGCTTGAACTGATAAATAGGAAGACAAACTCACCTCGTCTCAACTCAACTCAAGATTACTCACTCAACTCAACTCAAGAATACTGCAATGATAATAAGATGCAATATATAAAGCTTTGTAAATAGTAGACAATAACTTAAAATTCATAAAAATACAAATATAACTCTTTACTCTTATATGGGAGATTTTCTAACCAACAACCATCACTATGAGCTACGTGATGATACAACGTCTCGCCCACGCTGTCAGAACTTTCTTATACCTTGTCGGGGTATAGAACATCCTCAACTAAATGGATCCACTAAGCTATGCTTAAAATCAATAAGGAATCATTTAAAAAGTATGATTCTTTACCCGTGTTGGGTACATGGTTTATGAGGATTGTGAGTTGTCTGAACTCATCTTCATATCGCTGCTCAATACTACTCCCAATAATATATATAACACATGATCAATGTTTAAAAACATAACTCAGCCTCAACTTGAGATTATTACTCAAATGATTCTCTGAAAAGAGATAATGCTCAAAACTCCTCATATACTCATTTAGAAATCAAGGTTTCCTCTTATTTTAAATATAAAAGCATTTACACTTGGGAATACTTAGTTCCCTTATACTTATTTTGAAACATGAAAGACATCTCTCCTCATTTTCATACTCATTTACTCAAGTCCTAATTCAATATCTAGAAGTTTGTAAAAGACTTCTCAAAATGACTCATAAAGGTTTCTCGAACTTTACTTTTAACTTTAATGTGTAATGTAAATTAAGAGACGTGATTAAGATATGCATGATATCTCAAAGATTAATGAAGATATTCAGTGTGGATATCAAGGAGAGAACATAGGTACTAATCGAGGGAACACACTCAGAAAGAAGGACGAAAAGGTAAGGGATTTGGTGACCCTGGCGCACTGAGTGGCGCGGGGCGCCTGCCCCAAAACTATTGAACAATTTATGGGGTGCACTGAATGGCACAAGGAGCCAAGCCCCAAACTACCTAGGCAGTAGTTCTAGCGCAGTGGTGGTGCGCCGCCCCATGCCTCTACCTAGAAATTTGACAAATTTTCTTGCTCCAATTCAAGGCCTAACTCATCTAAAATTGAATGATTCACCCCCAAACTCGTTTGGATTTATAAAACCAACACAAACAATTGAAAACCCTCTCAAAATCTATCAGGAAGATCACTTGTTCGCAAAATCCTCACCTCAAGAACTCAACAAGACTCCATTGTTAAAGAATGAATCTTAAAACCTCACAAACTTCTCAAGAACTCAATCCATCAACTTCAAGGAAAAATTTATAAATGAAAATCACATGATTGGTGTGAGGGCGAACAAACCCAACACTATGAAAGCTTACATACCTCGAAAGAACTAAGTTCTTGGCGAAAATCCACAAAACTCGATGAACGCTGAAACTTTCTTCTTTTTCTCCTCTTGAACTTTGCCCTAACCTTCCAAACGTTTTAGAATGAGTGAAAATTGATCTCAATCAGTTTAGACCCCTAATTGGGTGACATAAAATGTTTAGGCCTAGTGGGGGTAAGAAAAAAACCAAAATACCCCTCCTTAAAATGGATGAATTTCCTTGATCAGACAAGCTACACTCAAATGGAAATAACTCCATCATCTGAACTCGAAATTTAGAAAACTCAGCGGTGTTGGAAAGGGGACTCAACGACCTTTGATTTGATACCTCATGGGACACCTAAAACATCCTGTGCTGAAAGTTATGGTCATTTGAAGTTGACTCAAAACTTAAAAATTGACCAAAGTTAAAGGTGTTACAATATCTCCCCCTTGGAAACATTCGTCCTCGAATGAGATCACTCTAAGTGGAACTGGGGTTGGAAGCATCTAATACCCAACTCAAACACCCAACATGTAATTAAACACAACTAAGTATATCACTTTAAAAAATATTTTACAAAAAGTCATTACTTTGGTCTGGAATTTATCCTGAAGGAAAAAGATGAGGGTATCTCTTCTTCATATCCTTCTCAGCTTCCTAAGTAACTTCCTCAACAAATTGATTTCTCCATAGGATTTTGACTGATGCAACCTCCGTAGTACTCAACTTGCAAACCTGATGATCAAGAATTTGAACAGGAATCTCCTCATAGGATAGGCAATCCTTGCTACCAATGTTCTTAGTAGGTACAATAAGTACATGATCACCCATACACTTATTCAATATAAAAGCGTGGAATACCGGATAAATTACTGCTAACTCTGACGGTAGCTCCAACTCATAAGCTACATTGCTAATTCTCTTGGATTTTCTGTAAGGACCAATATCCCCTTCTTGCCAAATCTCATAACACCATTCATGGGTTAAACTTTCAAGTAAACCCAATCATCCACCTCAAACTCTAAGTCTATTCTCCTAACATCTATATAGGACTTCTGATGACTTTGCACTGTCTTTAACCTTTCCTGAATAATCTTCACCTTCTTCATTACTTGATGAACCAAATCTGGTCCTATCAGCTCAGCTTCACCAACCTCAAACAATCAAATATGAGATCTACATCTTCGCCCATAAAGAGCCTCATAGGGAGCCATCTGGATACTAGAGTGATAGTTTTTGTTGTAAGCAAACTATATGAGAGGTAAGTGATCATCCAATTACCTTTGAAATCGATCATACAAGCCCCCAACGTATCCTCTAAAGTCTGAATCGTGCACTCTGCTTGACCATCAGTCCGAGGATGGAAAGTAGTACTCAAATTTACCTTTGAACCCAAACTTTTCTGGAAAGACTTCCAAAATTGCATGGTGAATTGTGCACCTCTATCTGAAATGATGGACACAGGAACTCCATAAAGTTTGACTATATCTTGAATATGTAACCTAACATGATCTTCTATAGAAAATGTAGTCTTTACCGGGAAGAAATGGGTTGATTTAGTCATCCAATCTACAATCACCCAAATCGAATCATGCTTCCTACGAGACAGCGGAAAGCCGGTAATGAAATCCATATTAATCATCTCCCACTTCCATTCTGGAGGTTGTATATTCTGAGCCATACCATCGGGCCTTTGGTGCTCCACCTTGACTTGTTGACAATTTGGGCATTTTGCAACGTACTCTACAATATACCTCTTTATACTACTCCACCAATAGACTTCCCTCAAGTCACGATACATCATTTTGGAACTGGGATGGATCGAATATCTAGAGTTATGAGCTTCCTCCATGATCCTCTCTTGAAGTTCATCCACCTTTGGTACTACACCATCTCCCCCTTGTTCAAAAGCCATCACCTTTTTTTTATGAACATTTGCCTTTAATTCAAGCAAAACGGGGTCTTGGTCTTGTTTCTCCTTCACTTCGGACACTAGTGATGATTCAACCTCATTCATCACCACGACTCCACCTTTGCTGGAATCCAATAGACGGACCCCCAATTAGATAAATCTATGAACTTCCTTAGCCAATTCTTTCTTGCATTCGTCAACATGGGTCGTACTACCCGTAGATAACCTGCTCAAAGCATCAACAACAACATTATCCTTACCTGGGTGATAGAGAATACTCATGTCATAATCCTTTAGTAACTCCAATAACCTCCTCTGGGTGATAGAGAATACTCTTGTGATTGGTGAACACATCTATATGAACACCATAGTGATAGTGACGCTATATTTTCAAAGAAATTACTACAACAAATAACTCTAGATCATGAGTTGGGTAATTCTTCTCGTGACTCTTAAGCTGTCTGGAGGCATAGGCTATAACCTTACTATTTTGCATCAATACACAACTAAGTCCAACTCTGGAAACATCACAATACATATCAAAACCTTTTGTACCCTCTGGTAGAGTCAACACTAGGGTAGTAGTTAACCGAGTTTTCAGTTCCTGAAAGCTTTTCTCACAAGCTTTAGACCATTGAACTTTACTCTTTTCTGAGTCAGCTTTGTCAACGGGGATGCAATGGATGAAAATCCCTCGACAAACCTTCTATAATAACAAGTCAATCCCAAGAAACTCCTTATATCGGTTGGAGATGTGGGTCTAGCCCAATTCCGCACTGCTTCAATCTTCTGAGTATCAACTCGAATCCCTTCACCAGATACAATGTTGCCTAAGAATGCTGCAGACTTAAGCCAAAACTCACACTTGGAAAATTTAGCATACAACTCTCTTTCCTTGTGAGTTTGGAAGACTATTCTGAGATGGCTACCATGATTCTCCTCACTCTTTGAATAGATCAGAATGTCATCAATAAACACAATAACAAACATGTTGAGATATGGCTTAAATACTCTATTTATAAGATCCATGAATGTTCCAGGGGTATTAGTCAAACCAAAAGACAACAAGAAACTCATAATGACCATAACGGGTCCTAAATGCTGTCTTCAGAATGTCACTTTCTCTTACTGTCAACTGATGATAGCCAGTTCTGAGGTGTATCTTAGAAAAACAAGTGACACCCTGAAGTTGATCAAATATATCATCAATTTTTGGGAGAGGATATTTATTCTTTATGGTGACCTTGTTCAACTGGAGGTAATCAATACACATCCTAAGAGAACCATCTTTCTTCCTCACATTCGAGTCTTTTGTTGTCCGGACTCATTACCTGTTGTCTTAGCCCTCTTGTTGCAAAACTCCTTTCTATCTTTCAGCTTGTCTTCCTCAACCTACTTCACATGGATTATAAGCCTTGCTATGTCCATGCCCCCTATCAACATAGCAGCCTTACCTTCTTTGCTTGACAAGCGGGATAGTCCAGACACAAATAGATTCATCCTGCTCCTCAAATCAGCAACTATCTCTAGAGCATAACGGGAAAGTTGAGTGAACTTGAGGTTGTACTTATGCACACTCATAGACTCCTGTTTAAGAGTGAGAAATTCTCTTACCTTTGCCTCTCTCAGCTCGCAGGTAAAGAAACTCCCCATGACGACACTTTCAAACACAATCCAGCTCATAATTGGTTCCCCTTTAGCCCTGCTCTTTTTCCATTGGTCGTACCAGATCCTAGCAACACCCTTGAGTTGGTATGTAGCTAATTCTGCATGCTCGATATCAAACACCTTCTACACCTCATCCATAAAGTTCTCCAGATCCTCAGTGACATTTGACCCTGTGAATTCTGGAGGATTTATCCTCAAGAACTCACAGATCCTAGATGTATCAGCCACATCTTGACGAACCCGTCTTTGTTGGCCAACTTGATTGGCCACAACGTGACTCAACATCGAGATAACATCCCGAAACTCAGCATTAGTGACCTCTCCTTGGGGTTGCACTTTGGTGCATTGAGTACCCCTTGATCCTGAGGATCAACATTTCTTCTTGTAGGACGACTTCGAATAGCTCTTCGTGGAGGCATGATCTGAAAAGATACGCGC
Organism: Solanum verrucosum; assembly: GCF_900185275.1. NCBI lineage: Eukaryota > Viridiplantae > Streptophyta > Magnoliopsida > Solanales > Solanaceae > Solanum > Solanum verrucosum. The sequence continues at coordinate 870,145 of NW_026020333.1, forward strand.
AAGCATGAAATAGAATGAATCTTTTATAGAGTTGAACTCTATCACCCAAAAAAAGCATGAAGGAAGTGAAACTTTTCCTAATCGTCATAGCCTCTTAATTATAGATGTGATGCGCTCCACACCAATAACAAGAACTCTACAGACACGGCGACAAAGACACCCTATGACTCTTGAATATTGTGATCTGATACTAAGTTTCTCACACCTCGAGCCTTCCCCCTAGGCGTAACTGGCTCTCGAGAACCATCATAGGTCCTCAAGTGAACCATTGGCCTGGCTTAATACTCAGCAAAAGACTCACTCAACACCATATGAACTCAAATGCAAAGATTAACTGTCAAAGTAAATAACTTAAAATGTTAAAATATTTAACTAGCTATAAGAAGGCAACTAAAGTCTTAGAACATTAACAATGGAAAATGGAATAAACTCCTCAAAATATTGCTCTCTATGAAGCCTCTAATATGATAATGTATGCTAGGACGAGACCCACAAAATACTAAGAAAACTAGAAAATAGATGTGAAACCCTCCGAAAGCAAAGGGGATCACCAAAGCTAACTGGAAATGTAAGTGGTATCAATGGAGTGCCTATTGGCGACCCTGAACACATGTATTTGTAATGACCAGAGAGCACCCCCTAGCCGTTACATGCGTATTCGATCTCTCGGAGGTTTTATACAACCCTTAGCATTCATTCATCGCATTCCGTAATAAAAACCGTTAGGAATAAAAACACTTTTTAAAACAAATCCATAATACTCATAAAATCTTTCAAATGTAACGAAGTAGAATTTCTAAGTCTCATGTACCATCTTAGACACGAATAGAACATCTTAGGGGCACGACCCTTTACAACAAAATATAAGTCTTATACAATGCCTAAGTGGAAATACTAGAAAGGTAACAACTATGTCCTCGAATATATGAGGACATACCAAGCTTCTTGAGAAGAGTCAATATCCCAAGCTTCCTCAAAAGATCTCTTAACTTTCCACCACCTACACTTGTAACAATAGAGAAATATGGAATTAGTACAATAAGTACTAAGTATGATGACCATGCAAGAAAACATGCACAACAGACATTTACAAGGAATGTATGCTTTTAAGACCTTCTTTAACAAACCTTTACAACCATAAGCGTAAACCCACATTTCAAGTCACCATTCACAATTAAGACCATATTCACATCATTTACAACTCAATTAATACAAGTGTACAATACTTAAACAAGATAGCAAAGTAATTCTTTCATTACCATTTAAGCCTCTATCTCAAGTCACCCTAAGCTACACTTAAGTGAATAATGAAGTGACCGCCCATACAACCTCTTCATATACACCTAAGTGTTCCTAAGAGTTACCATAGACAAGGGATTTATCATTACCTTATAACATACTAAGTCAACACTCTTTATAAAACCATTTAAGAGACACACAAGCATATAGGGGACAATCACATAATAGCCCTAAGGCTTAGGGAACTCAGTTTAGCATCTTTTAAGTCTACTCGTGCCATGTGTAGATAGCATCCCATACTACTACCTACACGTTGTAGAACCTATCCAATACTAGAGTGCATATCCCACATGATGGAAATAGGCCTTAACCGACATAGACCACACTAGCAAGGTATGGAATCCGGAGTCTATCCTACTCTGTGGAGGTTGTTCTACTTGCCAAGGGTAGAACTAAAAGCAACCCATGTTGGCACATGGTTTAAGAGATGTCCAAGGATGTTCATTGTGCCTAATCTCATGCTCAACTAGGTCACCATCCTAACCACAGTCACTCGGTGCTTAGCCTTGGTTTCCATAGAGTATTCAATCACATATGTACTAGAGAGGGTTCCTTTTCTAGTTCAACTAACTCATAGTACCTCTTCCCAAGAAAGGCCCCATTTCTTAGTCATAGTCAAACTAGGTTCATAAGGATAACTTATTTGACTTTCTTAGATAAGGATTCTCATGCCGTTCAGGCTCCATCCATCTCTAAGTCTATCATTTCACTCAAGAAGGGAACATCGCCCTAAGGCCCATTCTACAAGGTTATACATTTTCTTAGGAAAGCTATACTCATGAAAAGGCACTATGCTTAAGTCTACCAATTCAAGTCTTGGCCTAGAATTCCTCTTTTAGCATTTATAGGAAGAGCTCCATTACTAAGTCATAGCCCAACCAAACATTCATATATATAATCAAGCTTCCATGACACAAGACAAGATACTCAAGTCTAGCATATGATCTACAACATCATCTTATGAAAACTCATCATAGTCCATCATCCCACATATCATCATTTCAAGAGAGACATGCTTTCACATTAGCATAATAACACTTTATGCATTATCACATTAATACCATTAAAACATCTTCACATTATAGCTTCACACAAACTTTACATATAGCTTCATATAGGACTTTACATATAGCCTCATATATGTATAAAAATACAACAATATAATAACACTCATATATTGCCCTTCATGGCCTCAATTCCCAATAATACCACACAAGAATAAGATATAACATTTCCACCAAAGGTGGATTCAACCTACCAACAACAATCAATTCCATAAAGAGAGTTCAAGCTGTCTTACCATAATCCAAAGCCATAGCCAAAATCATCAATACTTCACCCATAAGGCTTACCACCCTTAATTCACCCATTATCAACAATTAATCATAAATAAACATTAAACAACACAAGAGATATCAATACAATTCACTTTACACATACTTCCATCAACTTTGAATTTATAGAAATAGACCCACTTCATATCAAATTTAGGGTTTTAGTGAAAACATGGATTCTTGAAGAAAGTTCATATAAAATCATCAATTATACTTTAATTCACCAATATAATGCTTTTGAAAACAATTTATCAATGAACCGATGCTTAGAATAGAAATTAGGCTTTTTGTTCTTTGAAGACTTTTGAAACCCTTTTGAATGGACTCCTTGAAAGAAAGGATAATCAAGGATCACCATACCTTAGACTTGATGAATCCCACAAAAATTTGATGAAGAAAGCTTGAAATCTAAAACCCTAGGTTCCACTTCTCCTTCTTCCTTGAGTTGAGAGAGAAATATTGAGAGAGAAGAATTTTGGAGGTTTTGATTAGGGTATTTGAGAATAATGAGTTAAAGGAAGGTTTTAAGAAATAAAACTATTTATATTAATGATATAAACCATTTAAAATCAACCCCACATGTTAAAGACTCAAAATAAAATTACTTAAAAGCCATTCACTTGCGCAGCCTTGACAGGGACCACGCCTTCTTGGACGGGTCGTGAAGGGTACCACGGCTCGTGGTGGTGCCCATGGTCCCTTGACCAGTGGGCCTCTCTACCATGTCAAACCCTCAAGGGCTCAAGGCATCTTCACGAATGCTCCCATGATCCATGGTGCACACCACGAGTTGTGGTGGAGCTCGTGAAGATGAGGCAGAACCTAGGCAACGTTGCCTTGCCTCCCTTGAGACCAAGTGATCTTCACGCCCAAGTATACGGACCGTCTAGGGCACCACTGGTCATGGTGGTGCCAGTGGTCTTTGGGGCAGTGAACAACCAACTTAGGACAGCCCTGGCTTTTTGGCTAAGGCTTGCCCCTTTTGGCTTGGCTCTTTGTCTAGCACCCTCAACCAACCTAGAGTAGGTCTCAAAGCATGGAGTCTAACACGTGCCTTGACGTTGACTCACTAATGTCTTCAAACTAGACCTTAAGAGTCAAAACTCAATATTTAAACAAGTTACTAATGCACAAAACCCATGTGAGGCTCTACTTTATCCTACTTCATTTTGAGGGGCGTTACAATATCCCCCACTTGGGAACATTCGTCCTCGAATGACACTTCAAAACAGTAAGGGTAATGACTTAAGACTAGGAGCCCACAACAATCATACAATATCAATATGAAAGCACTCATCAAGGAGGAAACATCAACTCCACATAACAAGCCATTACAACACCACTTTATTCAAATTTATGAAAGTAGGAATCACACCTACAACTCAACATGCCTCAAAGCTTTTTCCATTTCCCATTTATTTGGAGGAACTCCCTTCTCCATAGTACCTCACGCTCATAACAACATCAAAGAACACAATATGCAATTATCTCATTAAAACACAATCATGCCACATCAAGAATACACTTAAGCATGCTCAACTAATCAACTCTAACAACTTTTAGCAACTCACCATTTTATGCATATAAGGAGAACAACAATCATGAACCTCATTTTCTTATTTAAATCAAGAACTCAATTTAAACCATGCATCGTGCTTCTACAATTCTATGACTCAAGCTTGATTAGGAATAGAAGAAAGAGACAAGAATATCCAAACTCACCTCAACTCATCCTTCAACATACCATCCCCCCCACTTAGGAGAAACCCATCTAAACCAACACAAAAGGATTCCAACACAAAACAAGAAATTATGACTTACAGGCACCTTCATCTGGATTTGCTTCCTTGTTAGCTTGGAGAGCATAGAAACGATTCCTTGCTTGACCATCAACACTAGGACCACTATAAGGAGCTTGCCTACATTCCTTCCTTTAGACACATTATTAGGACAATCTCTCACCTTGTGATCATTTTTCCCACAACCATAGCAACCACTAGTGCCGAATAGACACTTCCCAAAATGCTTCTTTCCACAAGTGGAACAAGTAGGCGTAGCAATTTGAGAACCACCACCTCCTTCATGGTTAACCTTAGGAGCACTTGAGAAATCTTGATTTGGAGCCCTCTTCTTAAACCTAGGTTGTCCTTGATCCTCATACCTACTCCTTTTTAAATCTTTCCTCACCCTAGTCATCTTGGACTTCTCAATAGATTGAGCATACACAACAAGCCTAGAGATGTTCATGTCACCATGGAGCATTGTCGTACTACACTCTTCTTTCACCAAGTCGGATACACCAGTAACAAACCTACTCATCTCCTCTCTAGGGTTAGACAACAAAGATGGAGCATACCTAGACAACATAGAAAACTTCAAAGCATACTCCTCCACACTCATATTACCTTGCCTAAGATTAATGAACTCCTCAATTTTGCACTCCCTCTTCTCTAGGGGAAAGTACTTACCAAAGAATGCTTCTTTAAACTCCTCCCATTCTATAGGACCCGCTTTCTTTGGCCTATTTGCCTTCCATTGAGTGTACCATATTTGGGCCACCTCCTTCAATTGGCAAGAAGCCAATTCCGCTTTCTCTCTAGAAGATACTCCCATAGCATCCACAATTTTGTAAATCTCATCCAAGAATCCTTGGGGATCTTCTCCAATTCTAGAGCCCAAAAAGATAGGAGGATTCATCCTCACGAAGTCTATCAACCTTCAGGCCGCTGTACTCTCATTAGCATTCACCCTAGGCCCCACATCTCGGTTAGCTTGAGCCGTCATGACTCAGGCTAGAGTTAGAAAAGCTACCCTAATCTCTTCATTAGTCATGGCCGGGGGAACCACCGGAACCTCATTCTCATGATTGCCTATGGGGACTTGGTCACCTTGAAGACCTTGCACACCTTGGAGAGGAACTTCCTCATTTCCAATTTCCTCTTCCGCTCTCCTCGGGATAGCCCTTGTATTCATTTCCTATAAACACAAGGGAATGATTAGGAAAAAGACATTTATAGACCAAACTCTAAGGCACGACATCAAGATTAATGAAAGAAGTGAAACTTCTACCATCTTATAGCCTCTCGCTCATAAATGTGTTGCGACTTACACCGATGAACAAGACTCTACTAGACGTGGCATATGAGACTTTGAATCCTAAGGGACAATTTCCAAAACCTTATGCTCTGATACCAAGTTTGTAACGACCCGAGAGCACCTCTAGCCGTTACATGCGTATTCAACCTTTCGGAGGTCTTATACAAGCCTTAACATTCATTCATCGCATTCCGTAATAAAAACCGTAAGGAATAAAAACACTTTTTAAAACAAATACATAATACTCATAAAATCTTTCAAATGTAACGAAGTAGAATTTCTAAGTCTCATGTACCATCTTAGACACGAATAGAACATCTTAGGGGCACGACCCTTTACAACAAAATATAAGTCTTATACAATGCCTAAGTGGAAATACTAGAAAGGTAACAACTATGTCCTCGAATATATGAGGACATACCAAGCTTCTTGAGAAGAGTCAATATCCCAAGCTTCCTCAAAAGATCTCTTAACTTTCCACCACCTACACTTGTAACAATAGAGAAATATGGAATTAGTACAATAAGTACTAAGTATGATGACCATGCAAGAAAACATGCACAACGGACATTTACAAGGAATGTATGCTTTTAAGACCTTCTTTAACAAACCTTTACAACCATAAGCGTAAACCCACATTTCAAGTCACCATTCACAATTAAGACCATATTCACATCATTTACAACTCAATTAATACAAGTGTACAATACTTAAACAAGATAGCAAAGTAATTCTTTCATTACCATTTAAGACTCTATCTCAAGTCACCCTAAGCCACACTTAAGTGAATAATGAAGTGACCGCCCATACAACCTCTTCATATACACCTAAGTGTTCCTAAGAGTTACCATAGACAAGGGTTTTATCATTACCTTATAACATACTAAGTCAACATTCTTTATAAAACCATTTAAGAGACACACAAGCATATAGGGGACAATCACATAATAGCCCTAAGGCTTAGGGAACTCAGTTTAGCATCTTTTAAGTCTACTCGTGCCATGTGTAGATAGCATCCCATACTACTACCTACACGTTGTAGAACCTATCCAATACTAGAGTGCACATCCCACATGATGGAAATAGGCCTTAACCGACATAGACCACACTAGCAAGGTATGGAATCCGGAGTCTATCCTACTCTGTGGAGGTTGTTCTACTTGCCAAGGGTAGAACTAAAAGCAACCCATGTTGGCACATGGTTTAAGAGATGTCCAAGGATGTTCATTGTGCCTAATCTCATGCTCAACTAGGCCACTATCCTAACCATATTCACTCGGTGCTTAGCCTTGGTTTCCATAGAGTATTCAATCACATATGTACTAGAGAGGGTTCATTTTCTAGTTTAACCAATTCATTGTACCTCTTCCCAAGAAAGGCCCCATTTCTTAGTCATAGCCAAACTAGGTTCATAAGGATAGCTCATTTGACTTTCTTAGATAAGGATTCTCATGCCGTTCCGGCTCCATCCATCTCTAAGTCTATCATTTCACTCAAGAAGGGAACATCGCCCTAAGGCCCATCCTTCAAGGTTATACATTTTCTTAGGAAAGCTAGACTCATGAAAAGGCACTATGCTTAAGTCTACCAATTCAAGTCTTGGCCTAGAATTCCTCTTTTAGCATTTATAGAAAGAGCTCCATTACTAAGTCATAGCCCAACCAAACATTCATATATATAATCAAGCTTTCCCTGACACAAGACAAGATACTCAAGTCTAGCATATGATCTACAACATCATCTTGTGAAAACTCATCATAGTCCATCATCACCATATATCATCATTTCAAGAGAGACATGCTTTCACATTAGCATAATAACACTTTGTGCATTATCACATTAATACCATTAGAATATCTTCACATTATAGCTTCACACAAACTTTACATATAGCTTCATATAGGACTTTACATATAGCCTCATATATGTATAAAAATACAACAATATAATAACACTCATATATTGCCCTTCATGGCCTCAATTCCCAATAATACCACACAAGAATAAGATATAACATTTCCACCAAAGGTGGATTCAACCTACCAACAACAATCAATTCCATAAAGAGAGTTCAAGCTGTCTTACCATAATCCAAAGCCATAGCCAAAATCATCAATACTTCACCCATAAGGCTTACCACCCTTAATTCACCCATTATCAACAATTAATCATAAATAAACATTAAACAACACAAGAGATATCAATACAATTCACTTTACACATACTTCCATCAACTTTGAATTTATAGAAATAGACCCACTTCATATCAAATTTAGGGTTTTAGTGAAAACATGGATTCTTGAAGAAAGTTCATATAAAATCATCAATTATACTTTAATTCACCAATATAATGCTTTTGAAAACAATTTATCAATGAACCGATGCTTAGAATAGAAATTAGGCTTTTTGTTCTTTGAAGACTTTTGAAACCCTTTTGAATGGACTCCTTGAAAGAAAGGATAATCAAGGATCACCATACCTTAGACTTGATGAATCCCACAAAAATTTGATGAAGAAAGCTTGAAATCTAAAACCCTAGGTTCCACTTCTCCTTCTTCCTTGAGTTGAGAGAGAAATATTGAGAGAGAAGAATTTTGGAGGTTTTGATTAGGGTATTTGATAATAATGAGTTAAAGGAATGTTTTAAGACATAGAACTATTTATATTAATGATATAAACCATTTAAAATCAACCCTACACTTTAAAGACTCAAAACGAAATTACTTTAAAGTCGAGCTGTCCTGTCAAGGACCACACCCACTTGGACGGGTCGTGAATGGTACCACGGATCGTGGTGGAGCTCGTGAAAATGAGGCATAACCTAGGCAACGTTGCCTTGCCTCCCTTGAGACCAATTGATCTTCACGCCCAATTATACGAACCGTCTAGGGCACCAATGGTCGTGGTGGTGCCCGTGGTCTTTGGGGCAGTGAGCAGCCAACTTGGGACATCCTTGGCTTTTTGGCTAAGGCTTGCCCCTTTTGGCTTGGCTCTTTATCTAACACCCTCAACCAACCTAGAGTAGGTCTCAAAACATGGAGTCTAACACGTGCCTTGACGTTGACTCACTAAACTCTTCAAACTAGACCTTAAGAGTCAAAACTCAACATTTAAACAAGTTACTAATGCACAAAACTCATGTGAGGCTCTACTTTATCCTACTTCATTTTGAGGGGCGTTACAGTATTGCATCATGAAAAGATGCATGTCAAATGATGTCAGTACATTTCATGTAGGAGCATGCCAGGGGAACACTGAAATATAAAAAATAAGCTTGAACTGATAAACATGAAGACATATTCACCTTGTTTCAAATCAACTCAGGATTACTCAATCAACTCAACTCAAGAATACTCAGCTCAATATGAAAGCAATGATAATAATAACCTATATATAAAGCTTTTTAAATAGTATCAAGAACTCAAAATGCATAAAAAATACAAATATAACTCTCTACTCTAATTTGAGAGATTCTCTAATAGACAACCATCACTATAAGCTATGTGATGATACAGGGTCTCACCCACGCTGCCAAAACTGTCCTATACCTTGCCGGGGTATAGAATATCCTCAATAAGTGGATCCACTGAGCTATGCCCCATATGCTATATGGTTTATGAGGAATGTGAGTTGTTTGAACTAATCCCCATATCGGTGCTCAATACTACTCCCAATACTATATATAACTTATGCTCAATTTTTAAAAAACATAACTAAGCCTCAACTTGAGATTTTTACTCAAAGGATTCTCTTAAAAGATATAATGCTCAAAACTCCTCAAAAACTCATTCAGAAATCAAAGTTTTCTCTTATTTTAAATGTAAAAGTGTTAATACTTGGAAATACTTACTTCCCTTGTAATCATTTTGAAACATTAAAGACAACTCTCCTCATTCTCATACTCATTTACTCAAATCTTAATTCAAGTTCTAGAAGTTTGTAAAAGACTTCTCAAAAATGACTAAAAGAGGTTTCTCGAACTTTACTCTTAACTTTACTTTAATGTGAAATGTAAATTAAGAGATGTCTTTAAGATATGGATGATCTCTCAAGAATTAATGAAGATTTTAAGTGTGGATATCAAGGAGAGAACATATTTATGATTTGAGGGAGCACACACAGAAAGAAGGATGACAGGGTAAGTGACTTAGAGACCCTAGCGCACTGAGTGGCGCGAGGCGCAACCCTCAAACTACTGAACAGTGTTTGTGGCGCACTGAGTGACGTGGGGCGCCAGGCCCCAAACTAGTGGGTAGTAGTTCTGGTGCAGTGGTGGCACGCCATCCTATGCCCTTACCTAGAAATTTGACAAATTTTCTTGCTCCAATTCAAGGCCTAACTCATCTAAAATCGAATGATTCACCCCTAAACTCGTTTGAATTCATAAAACCAACACAAGCAATCGAAAACCCACTCAAAATCTATCAAGAACATCACTCGTTCGCAAAACCCTCACCTCAAGAACACAACAAGACTCCATTTTTGAATAATGAAGCTTAAAACCTCATGAACTTCTCAAGATCTCAATCCATCAACTTGAAGGACTAATTTATGAATAAAAATCACATGATTGGCCTGAGGGAGAACAAACCCAACACTATGAAAGCTTACATACCTTGAAAGAACTAAGTTTTTGGTGAAAATCCACAAAACTCGGTGAACGCTTGAAACTTTCTTCTTATTCTTCTCTTAAACTTTGCCCTAACCTTCCAAACGTTTTAGAATGAACGAAAACTGATATCAATCAGTTTAGAATCCTAATTGGGTGAAAAAATATTTAGGCTTAGTTGGGTAAGGGAAAGACCAAAATACCCCTCCTTAAAACAGATGATTTTCCTTAACTAGACATGCTGCACTCAAACGAGCAAAACTCCATCATCCAAACTCAGAATTTAGCAAACTTGGTGGTGTTGGAATGCGGTCTCAACGAACTTTGATTCGATACCTCATGGGCCACCTAACACATCCTATGATGAAAGTTATGGTCGTTTAAAATTGACCTAAAACTTAAAAACTGACCAAAGTTCAAGGTGTTGCAGTCCACCCCCTACAATCATAAATAGGGGATGAACATGACATTCTAGAAGGGCATGAAGAAGACTTCAACAAGCATTCTGCAAAGATTGTAGAAAGCTACAACACCAAGTACATAGCTTTTCGAAGGAGTAATCAATGGAGTTTTTCCCGGAGATCGACTTGAAACGATGAAGTGATTCTCGATATTTCTGAAGATCAAATACATCTCAAAGAGGTCTACTTCATCCTACATTCGAGAAATACGCTACTGAAGGCCCTCAAATCACGGAGAAGCTTAGTAGAGAAGAATCAAGAGAACAACAGAATTGTACTCACAAGATTCATTAATAACATTTTTCTTTTATTTATTTTTCTTAGAGTTAATTTTTAGCACTACGAAAATTATTGCGAACAAACAAGTTTGGCATGCCCAGTGGGACAAATGTTGCTCTTCATCTCTTTCTCTTATAAATAAGAAAACTACAAGTTCAACTTTGCAATGGCCTTTAAGAAGATCAATGATGTTTCGTGCAAGGATTCTACTATTGCCACATTTGTTGATTTTAGTGATGTTGGTCTAGACAGTCGACACAAGTTCAAGACTAGTGGTTCGGATAGATCTAAATACTTTACCTATTTGGAGATGGCAAGAAAGGGCAAGTCTCGAATGACACTCGTGATTGCAATCTCCGAGGGCAACATTGCATCCACGTTAGTGGATGAACTTTCTCACTCTGGCTTCAAATTTGGCGAATCTGCGAATTCAATAAATTCTTCAATTCCAACAAAGGTCAACACTTTGATGGTTGACACAACTGACATGGACGAGAAGTTTGCAATGATGGAAAAAACCATTGAAACTTTGATGAAGTCTATTGATGACAAAAATCTCCAAATCGCCCAACTTATCTCTCCAACTCTAGAGAGTCACATTACAATGTAACAATGCAAGAAAAAATTGATGTTCCCACCAAGACAATTTAGTCTCAATGCGTAAAGCAATCTGCTTCAGTGGCCACTCTAACAATTCAACAACTACAAGAAACGATCACAAACACCATATTAAAGCTCAATATGGTGGCCCACCACAAAATTCCTTAATATATCCAAAGTCGTATTCTAAGAGAATCGAGGGTTTACTGATGCCAATTGGATATCAACCACCAAAATTGCAATAATTTGATGGGATGGGAAATCCAAAGCAACACATTGCAAATTTTGTCGAGACTTGTAGCAGTGCTGGCACACATGCTGATTTTCTTGTCAAGCAGTTCGTTCGTTTGTTAAAAGAAAACACCTTTGATTGATATACAAACTTGGAGCCTGAATCAATAGATTGTTTGGAGCAAGTGGAAAATCAATTTCTCAATCGTTTCTACAATACCCGTCGTACAGTGACTCATTGAGCATGATGGAATTGACAAACGTAAAACAAAGTACGGATGAACCGGTAATGGACTACATCAATCATTGGCGAATGTTGAGCTTAGATTGCAAGGACTAATTTTCTAAAATGTCTGCAATTGAAATTTGTATACAAAGAATGCATTGGGGCCTTGTATATATCTTTCAAGGAATTAAGCCTCGAACTTTTAAAGAACTAGCTACACACGCTCATGACATGGAGTTAAGCATTGCAAGCCATAGAAAGACATCACATGTCTTTGATCCAAGAAAAGATGATATAGAATTGAAGGAGTCATTAGAATACACAACTAAGGAGTCCATGCCGGTAACCACGACTTCTACGAAAGCCTCCACAAGACAAAAGTTGAAAGAGAATGCGGCGCACAACAAATGTCAAAAGTGAAAAATCAGTCTACCTTGAAGGAGTTACAAGCAAAAGAGTATCCCTTTTCAGACTCTGATGTTCCTGCGATTCTTAATGAGCTGCTAACCAAGAAAGTCATTGCACTCCCAGAGTCAAAGCGACCCAAAGAATCCAATGATCCTATGTATTGTAAATTTCATCGCATCATCATTCATCACACCACAAAATGCTTCATTTTAAAGGTAAAGATCATGATATTGGTACGAGAAGGAAAGATCATCATGGACGATGATGAGACAGCTGCGACAAACCATGCTAGTGCCAAACTTAATCATTAAAAGAATTTGATTCTAGAAGATCTTCTCCCTGTGACCTCTCCAACAATTGAAGAAGGTGTCATCATACTACAGTTTGGGAGCTTTAAGCTAGTTGAAGTTTCTGCCTTGAAGAAAACAACAAACACATCCAAAGTATATGAATTCTCCGATGGAAAGAATAGCGATACTTGGATTTTGATCACTTGCAAAAAGAAAAGGCATCAAGGGAGTTCTAAACTCTGACTTTCAAAAATTGACATAAGATCAAGTACAAATCTTCGTCAACAATGCGAACGCATAAAATCCAACACCAAATCAAAGTACATGAATGCTTCATCACAAAGGGTTAGAAGGAAAATTTCATTGATAAAATTCTTCCCTGAATTGCTCCTCGATGTACATGTCTAAATGGAAAGTTGAGACGCTCCTTGACGCACGAGCTTAAACTGCAAGTTACAATGCTCCTCGACGCACGAGTCTAAACTACAAGTTCAAAATCTTTTCAACACACAAGCCTAACTACAAGTTATAATGCTCCTCGACGCATGAGCCTAGACTGCAAGTTGAAACACTCCTCGATGCACGAGCCTAAACTGCAAGTTACAATTCTTCTTGACATACGAGACTAAACTACAAGTTGAAACACTCCTCAATGCATGAGCCTAAACTATAAGTTAAAATGCTCCTTGGCGTATGAGCCTTAACTACAAGTGAAACGCTCCAGGATGTACGAGTGTAGGTTAGCTTAATTGGAGAGATGAGCACGAAAATGGACAATGGGGAACACAAAAGATCTATGTCGAAAGGAAGCAAGGTCTCTCTGCGACGCGGAGAGGATACAGAGATGCCTTGAATGACATTTCTTCAATCTTCTTCCTTGCTTCCTTTCGACTCGGATCTTTTGTGTTCCCCATTGTCCAGTTTCGTGCTCGTCTCTCCAATTAAGCTCACCTACACAACTAATCATGTTGGTTAGCTCATAAACAACCAAAAGACTCGATAAGACTATAAATAAACACACATTGAATTCAAACTTAGCCTAAATACAGGCATTATTAGATTTCTGGGCATATAAATATGCCTAAGATCAACGAGCCTAAACTACAAGTTTAAACGCTCCTCGACACATAAGCCTAAACTGCAAGTTATAACGCTTATCGACGCACGATCCTAAACTTCAAGTTACAACACTCCTTGATGAATGACCCTAAACTACAAGTTAAAATGCTCCTCAGCGCACGAGCCTAAACTGCAAGTTATAACGTTCCTTGACGTACGAGCCTAAACTACAAGTAAATTGCTCTTCAACGTACGAGCCTAAACTGCAAGTTGAAACTCTCTTCAACACACAAACCTAAACTGTAAGTTGAAATGCTCTTCAAAGTATGAGCCTAAACTGCAAGTTACAACACTCCTTAAGGTACGAGCATAAACAACATGTTACTCTTAACCCGCAAGAGTATAAACTGTGTATGGCCTAAAAAAAGAAACTCATCATCTTGAACTACGATATGACTTGATCCTCCTCACCGAGGTACATAGGTGCTTGGAGTAATCACTCTAATTTCAGTCACATGAGTAAAAAAAAGGTTTTGTGGCATTGCGTGATCATCACACTAGCTCTTTAAAATTATATAGCTAGCACGTGAGTTCAAATGTATCTCAAATGAGCAAAGAAGAAGAGTTAAGCATGGCAAAGTCTTAGCTAACTTCAAAGATGTATTTGTAAAAATTCATAAAGGTTTTGATCATGATTTTTACATATATTTTAGTTCTTGGAGTACACTTTGCAAAGAAAAAATCGGTTTGTGATTGTTAACATCCAAATTTGACCCTCCTTTCTTCTAATTCGTATTTTTGATCTTTTTGTAAAAATAAATATAATCAGTTTATTTTAAACTACTTTTTTACTATTAATATCATACTCTCATAATTATTATTAAAATTTCATATTTTGTTATCAGAGTCACTACTATCATTTTGCACCTCTTTTTCCTTAAATAAAAGATTGTCATCACTTAATTTCAAGTTTCGTATTTATTCAATTAATTATAAGTCGATATTTTGTATGTATATTTTATTTTAGAGGAATATTATAAATTAGAAGCTCAAATTAATATAAAGAAAAGAAGAAAAGAGATCAAAGAAATTCGACCCAAAACCTTTAATTAACACAAATATTTCATCCCCTTTTATGTCAAAATCCATCTAAATAGCAGCAAAAAAATAGGCCCAAATCCATGTCTCAACCATCAACAAAATACCTCAAAACCCAAAACCAAATTAGGTCATCTTTTCTCTTTCTGTTTGCCTTGTTTTTCCTCTCTATTTTTGGCTAAAAGACAACTTTCTTTAGCCATGGACAGAGATGCTCCTCTCCATTCTCATGCAAAGCTCGATTACTCCTTTAGATTTCTCATTTTCCTCTCTCTGCAGCTGATTCAGTCAAAGAAAGTGACTAAAGATTTTTGATTTTTCGATTTGCTAAGTGCAGAGGTTTGATTTAAATTTCAAACGACTATCCACTCCTTTTGAACCCCGCCCGAATCTTACATATTTTCATCTATGAATACACCTCTGTTTCTTGAGCAAGAACCAAGTTTTGAACCCTAAAAAATTTCCATCTGCTTTTCTTCTTCTATTTCAGTTTATACAAGCTTTAAATCTTATTTTATTGTCGTAAAGGAGTTGTAGAACTGAAACCTCAAACAAAGCCCATAGTCACTGCCCCGTGGATGGTAATCTCGACACCCTTGTATTTATTATTATTCAGTTTAGAAAATATTATGGTTTTACGTGTTCTTTTCTCTCCAAAATGAGCAAACATAATTTTCTTTTCTGATGCCATTATAGTAAATGTCATACATTATATATTGTCTAGATTAAGTGTTGAAATTCTTATATTGAAAATGTTTCCTTTATAATGTACAGGTTGTGTGTTGTAATTCATGTCTTATATTTCTTTGTTATCTTACTAAATCATCAATGTCTGTTTTTTGTTAAATCCTTATTGTCTTGTTTGTCTCCCTGTTTTCAGCTTCTTTTTTATTTTAATGGAACTTTTTATGAGATAATTCGTTGGTAGTCATGTTGACATAAAAATGTTTATTTACCTTTTTTGAGTGTTGGAGAAACTCTAGACCAGATCTTATATCATATATTTATGGATCTCTCTGTTAAGAATTCACATCTATGAAGGCATGTGGTAAATCTCTATGTTAATGTTTCAGAAATTATTTGTTAAATTGTCTGTTTAAGCTTCTTATTACTTTAGATTTAATGAGTTCCTAACAAGTTTACATATTACCTTAGAGGTCATTTTGAATCATGTCTAAGATAATTGATTAGTCTCAATATTTATCCAGGTAATCTTTATTTATTTGCAGCCTTCCCGAAAGTTATAATATGTTTCTGGTCCTTAAAAAATCTATAAGATAGTTAAAATGCTTTCTTTTTCATATCATAAAATTGTTTCTTTAAGAGATTAGTGTTATTTAAAAAACAAATTATTTAAGAAAAACAAAAGTTATGTTACAGATTTGTTAAACCATTTTGAAGTGGTAAATGATTGTGTGTATTTAAATCCATCTTGTTGTGACTAGTATAGTAAGATTCTTTATGGGAAATGGAATATGATATATTATTATTACATTTTATTCTCACTTTACATATATTGTTGGATATTAAACCACCTTTTCTAATTCTCTATTTCGTCTTTTTTTTGCATGAATACTGGAGCCGAAGAGTCTCGTGTTGAGACTCGATGTCGTAGCCTTTGTATTTCTCGTTTGAACAAAATAAATCATAAAAAGGGGTCTAGCCAAACCAATGAAGAAGATGATCATTTGATTCCTAAGACTACTCAAACAATCTTACTATTTCTATTTTTGAGCTACTCATTTTTTTCACTAACTGTTTTTCTTTTGTTTAGATTCATAGTTAAATTATGTTTATCTTTATTTCCTTAGTAGATTTGCGTATAGTTTAAGGTTCATATAGTAGACACTCTCGAGATAATACTTAATGATAATCATGATTGTTTTGTCTCTAAGTTCTTGGAAAATATTTTTCGATTAGATTAGATAGACCTTATTTTATTTTATTTTGGTCTCGGCATATTTTAGTCACCCAAAAAATTTGTTTTCTTTCGCAAAGTATTGATTGTTAATGGAATTTATCTAAGTAACTATCTTTGATATATTTATTTTTAAAAGGAAAAAGTTTGTTTCAAAAATTGATTTCTTTGGATATTTCAAGTATTTAAAACTCATTTTAAAAATAATAATATTGAAACAAATTTCTTTTGAATCAAAGGACAAATCAATTTGAACTTGTCCAAATCATTTTCTATCCTAAAAAATGATTTGAAAAGATGGCGTCTCTTTTAATACAAATACAAAGATGTTTTAGAGTATCCCTTTTGTGATGTTTTCTATCTTTCAAGAAGTAACTATAATTTTTCCTAAATATCAACTTAAAGCTAATTTTCTATAATTATCTACATTATTTTTATACTATTATATCATATATACTTTAACACTACCTCATTTTATTTATAAAATATCCATTTTTTCACCATCTATAAGACCTTTATTATTTAATTTAGGTTTGATTGGTTAACCATTTTAATACAGATCTTAAAGGATGCCTTACCTCTTCTCTTTAGGATTAATTGAATCCTTTCCTTAGAATTTCTAATTGGTAAGATAGACTATTAAAACGAAGTTTAATATTGGGAATTTTAGGTGCCCTAACTCACCTTTATAATAGTTAGGTGGCGACTCCTTAAATTAATTAATTTAGGAATCACCAATATGTTGTACACTAATTTGACGTTGGTTAAAATGGGGTATAACAATTTGATGACTCAACTGGGGACTTAGGTTCTGACCATAATAGACTTAGGTTATCAATTAAAGTTTTTATATTTATTTTTTTTACCTTATTTTCTTGATATTCTATTTATCATGATGTGATATGAAATGTTTATGCGATATGAATTGTTTATGTGATATAAACTGCTTATTTGACATTTCTTGTATTCTTATTCATTCGTTATTGTTTTATATTATTAATTATCAACCCTTTGCCATTTACTTTATTGTTTTGAAAATGTCTACCTCTATAAATGATTTGAACACCATTTTACTTCGTAATTGAATTCTTTACCGTATTACTCCTTGTGGGATCAACCCCAACTCTTAGTTGAGTTTATACTTGATTGCGACCGCCTACACTTTGAATTGGATGAAGTGTAGTTGAGCATTATAAAAAATGGCACCGCTGTCGGGGAGTGGTGTTTAGAATTCTTTTAGTGAAGTTTAGTTGTGAACTGATTTTGTTGTAGTTGAATCAACTTAATTTTGTTTGTTGTTGCCTGCTCTTAAATATGTGAAGAAATGAGTGTTAATGGGAACAACGATGACTTCGGTAACTTGAACGATGTCAATGAAGATCAGTTGGGAGGTGCAGGTGCTATTCGATTGCCTCCGGATGGGGAATACAATGTTTCATATGATGAGAACTATGTTGCAGATCTTGCAAATGAAGGGGTTATTTGGAGGTCTAGCTACTGAGGATCCTCATGACCACATCCGAAACTTTGTGGATGTGTGTGGACCTTTTTCTTTCAAGAACACTATTCAGGAGTAGGTCCGAATTTTTCTGTTTCCCTTTTCTCTAATGGGGGAGGCAACAAAGTGGTTAGTCGACTTACCAAGGGACTCAATTACTTCTTGGGAGGAGCACAATGATGCGTTTTATGTAAGGTTTTTCCCTCCCTAGAAGATGGTGGCATTGAGAGATAATATTCAGAACTTTAAGTGAGTGAATGGTGAACCAATTCATGAGACATGGCTGAGGTTTCAGAAATTGCTGCTCCAATGTCCAACTCATGGACTCCCGAACAATGTGTTGTTACAATACTTCTACCAGAGTCTAGATTCAGTTAACATGGGTGTGGCAGACCAGCTCGTTCGAGAAGGAATCATGCAACAACCATATGAAATAACATCTACTCTTCTTGATGAAATGACAAAAATCAACCGTGCTTGGTACACTAGAGAAGATCAAGTGTCTCCTTTGAGCTTCAGGATGACAAAGGAACAAATGGAAAAAGGACCAAGAGCGAGATGCTAACATAGCCAAGATGATGACCTAAATGGACCTATTATTAAATCATGTCATGGGAAGTAGTTCTAAGGTTGTGAATGCGATTGGAGTTAATGTAGTGAATCTTGATGAAGCACAATTTGAAGTTATGTACAATGAGGAAGTACTTCTTTACAAATCAAGGAGGAGGTTTCCGTCCGAACTATCCAAGGACGGGCGTGAATCAAGGTTGGAATAGAGATCGTGATGACTGTTGGAGAGACCGAGTTAGATGTGCAGGTTAAAAATTTGAAATTTTGGGAAAAGAGGCAATTAGGTGAGCTCAGGTACCATTTAGCGACTCGCCGAATAGGTCAGCGAGCTGGATCTGGACCGCCTTTTTGACCAACCAAAGGGTCAGAGTTCTGTAAACTCTGGCGGGCAAAAGCACCATTCAGAGCATCACCGAATGGTTGGCGACATAAGTCAATATCACCGACTGGGGCGCGAACTGAAGGGTCAAAAAGGGTCTCAACTGTTTTAAATTCAAAATTCCCTTTCGTTTCACATTTTTCAACTCTTTCACTCTTGCACTTCATATCTAGATTATTTTTGCTCGTTATTTTAGTGTGGGGATTAACTTCTCGAGGAAATTTTACATTTTTCTTCCATTTTTCCTCGCTTAGCCTTTGATTCTATATATTTTTGAGGTTGGTATCCCGATCTTGGCTTGATTTTTAGTAGTTTGTGATGCATGCTCATATTTTGGTTGGGTCTATTGCTTAATCTTGCGTAGTTGGTTAATTTTTAGTTAAGGGGTACTGTCGTATCATGCTTATGTTTGTGTTTTAGCCCATAAATACTAAATTCCGTGTTTAAATTGATTGAAATCATGGTGTGTATTGTTTGTATGTTGGGTCTGGTGAGGGTGAAGTCTGAGTAACCCAAATTGCACCGATTGACTGAATTTTCCCAATGATAGAATGGATGACGTCATTCTTATGGGAAAAAGACGTTGATTGGTCAATGTTAGTCAAATCGGGGGAAGTCTGAGTACCCCGGGGTTATTATTGATATGGGTCTGGGCTTAATTACAAAAAATAGTGCTTAAATTTCATTATTGTGGGCTGTGGGTTGTAAATTGAAGGTCGGGGTCAAAAACTGGCACGAGAGACTAGTCGGCGAGCTTAGTCGAGCTCCCCAAAATGACTCGGCAGTTCGCCAAGTGATCCCTCGATCACCATTTTGTTTTTTATTTTTGATGGTATGATTCTATAACATTTGGCGATATGCCTGAGCTCGCCGAATGTCTTTGTGATTTCCCTTTGTCAGCCCCAATTTTAGTTTAATATTCTGAAACATTCGGTGAGCTACTTCTAGTTCACCGAATGAAATCGGTGAATCACCGAGTGACTTTGGATTTCGCCGACTTGTGTTGACTTTTGTGCAATTTTATTCTTTAACATTCGGCGATCTTGACTTGGCTCGCCGAATGGGTTCGGCGGCTCGCTGAATGGGTTCGGCGACTCGCCAAATGGGTTCGGCGACTCGCCGAACTATTCGATGAGTTTTTCTGCATCTTTTCAACTGTGAATTTTTTTGGCATGTTTCTAACGTATTGGTTCGTTCTGTGGTGTTTTTAAAATATGGCCAGACACAAAGTTCCCGGTAGAAATCAACCACCTTGGAAGAGAGCACAGGAAATGGCAAGGGTCCTAAAGAGCAATGACTGGCTATGGATAGCTCTGATAGCATGGGCATATATGACAACCACCTCACCACTTTGGAGTCTAAAGTTGAGGATAGCTCGGGGTCTAGATCGCCTACATCTGTATCTGAGTCGGAGGATGATATGAGGCTTGAGATTAGGTGAACTAAGCTACATTCTAAAGCACTACATGATCCTGCCAGGATGCCAGTGACTCCTACACCTCCTCCACCTTTAGCACAGACAGTTGCGATGGTACCACTAGTTCCCCTGGTACAGGCACCTCCACGTCGATCACTGAACAAATTAAAAGTTGTCGGGTTGAGAACTATTTTAGAAAAGAAGAGGTTGTCTACATATGGAGTTGTGGACAGGTACCCAGAAGTGTGGAACACCATGAAGTTCCACAAGTTTGAGATATTTACATAGGCTCGAGGCTCTTACATACCTTCTTGGGTCCGAGAGTTCTATACATAATATGGGAGCCTGGTGCCAAATGGGAAGAAAAAGGCCAGCTCCTTCACACCAGTTGATCATGTGTGGTGGTGGGTGGAAAAATGGTGAAATGAAGAAGCACAAATATTACTGAGATGCTGGGGTGTACGATGAATATGATCCACCTCTTGGTGGATCAAATACAAAAGAAGACCCTTGATGACTTAAAGGGGTGGTTGGCTCCTCTGAGTTTCGACATCACACCACCGTGGATAGAGCCAGGTGTTCAGATTGAGAAGAAGGATCTGAATGTAGTTGCACGGTATTGGTTTGGGTTTATTAGCAGCACATTGACGCCTTCCCAGAACGAGTCCATACTCTGGCATCATAAGGCAACTTTTTGTTGGGATCCATTATTGATCGGGATAGACTGAATCTCAGGATGATAATTGAGTAGGAGATGGTCATGAGGCCCAAATAGAGTCAAACCTCACTTTCCTTCCCGGTGTTGATCACAGAGCTGTGTCGGCGTGCCCGAGTGCCTATTGTGGAGAAAACGGATGTGGAAGTGACTCCCACTTCTTCTACTGACATCCAGAGGATCGAAGTCGAGTACACTAGAGATGAGGCTGAGAGGAGGAGAGCACCGCTGGTGGACACTTCCCCGGTTGTTGATGTGGAGATGCTAGAGACAGGCACAACCCCTCCTACTCAGGCTGGTGAGCCTTAAAGTACTCCTAGAACTTCTACTATTGTTCCTTCTTTGTCTGCAACTACTACTACTACTACTGCTGCTTCCCGACCTCCATTGACACAGGCAATGCTATTCAAGATGGGCCATCTGGCCGAATCTGCTGATGTATGTGCTTCCCGAGTAGAGGTTGTTGTCCACAGATTGATTGAGAGGGCCATTGCTGCCTCCTTATCTCCTATCCGAGCTAAGTTGAGAGAGAACCAAGAATTGATCACCGCACATGGCCTGGTAATAGACGTCCTCACAGTGAGAGTAGAGGCATGTGAGCAGATAGGATGCTAGTCGGTTGATGTGACGGCTTTGAGAGTCAATGTTACTAGATTGAGACGTGATGTGGATGATCTTAACTCCATGGATCTGTCTATGTTTTTAGTCATGGTGGACCTTCCCGAGGTTTCAAGTACAGAGTTGCTAGCCATTTCTGAGATCCCTCCAGCTACTACAATCGGAGATGCTACTACGACTGATGATGATGGCGATTTTGATTCTCCCGAGACTGATGAAGAGGAGCTTGGTACCCTTGATGAAGAAGTTTGTGATGACCTGGAGGACCTAGAGGGTGCGATGGTACATATAGTCATGGAGGCCTCTCTTTGGGATTCATCTATGGTGGGCTCTAGTAGAGCGAGAGATGAATATGAGCAGGGCATTGATGCCTAGATAGAGAGAGTCCCGGATGTGCATAATTCCTCTCAGGCTTAGCATGACAGGGGGATCTTGACTATTTTTTTGTTTTATTTTGATACAATTTATTTCTTTTGCATTGAGGACAATGGTTAGCTTTGTTGGGCAGGGTGATGCATCTTCATACCTGCCTCTTTTGGATTGCTTTTAGTGTTTTGTAAATGATTGATTTTTGATAGCTTGTCCTAAGCGCTTACATTATGTGACTGTGGCTTTTTGATTTTTAAGGTGTAGACACGTAATTTTTGACCGAACCTAAAATTTTACACCATTTTTAGAGCTGAAATATTTTTATAAATACAAATTAAATATTTTGACTTTTCTCTTATTTTATTAAGTTTATTTTAAAAGATTTGAAAACAACAAAAATAGAATCACTTTTTAAGGTAAGTTTTATTTTCAACTGTTTAAGAAGAAATGAAAGATTACAAAAAAAATCTATATTTTTAAAAATAATTGAGTTTTATAAATAAGCTAGCATTATTTAATGTTTTTTTTTAGCTATTTGATTTTTTCTTAGATTTTTATTAATTTAAAATAATTAGTTGATATGTTATTATAATTTATTATTTATATGTATAGTTAATTATTATTCTTTTAAAAGTAAAATAAAACAAAAACTAAAATAAAATAAGAAGAATAAAAAAAAAAACCTACATAATCTAACAAACCTACCCCATGCCACAACACAAATATGCACCAAAGTACAACACACACGTAGGAAAATAGAAAAAAATGAACAAAAAAAACATTTTTATTCTTTTAAAAAAAAACCACCAGCAATATCATACACCACACTAACCTACCCCCCACACTCCCACTCCCTCACATTCTCCTCGACTAAACAACCCACTAGACATTCCTATATCCACTAGACTACTACTACAAATACAACACAAATCTGCACCAAAAAGGGATCACACACAAAACGTACATGAAAATAGAAGAAGAAAAATTCAGCAACATACTTATCCTCCTACACATACAACATACGTATTCCTCTTCATATTAAATATATATTTTTTTCCATTCCACTCAAAAACAAAGGTTGAATTCGAGGTTTATTTTCGCGGTTTCAAGTTCGTGGCTCCTGATTGTTAGTCCTTTCTTCTCGTGAACTAATTTTCACAAGAGGTAACACTTATTTATATTTTATTTTTGTATGATGTTATGCCATGATTATGCAAGAATTGATTTCAATATATTAAAGTTGTTCAGATTTCGCATGTGTTTAATATGTTAATATTCTTTAATGTTATAATATTTAAATATATGTGAACCTGTTATATCCTCAAGTTTAGAATACAATTTTTATAATATGATAATTATTCATTGTATGCTAAAAAAGTGGTATGATATTTACTTATTTTTATTGGGCATGTGGATGTTACATTCTACTTTTATAAAATAGTTGAGGTTTTGATAAGATACATTTCAAATTTTTGTGTTAATTGTTCTCATGTGCGTATGCTTATTAGTTTGTTTATGTGGATTATTATGGATCATTTTCTGGTATAATAATGGTTATTAGTAGGTGGTATAATTGACGTCAACTCGCAATAATTGTCGTTTGACTTATGTTATTGGGCACAATGGTATACTATATTGATTTAATTTGGTTTTGTTTTAATAGTGAATTTGTTCAGAAAAAATAATAATCTAAATAGGGTACTAGTTTTTATTGACTTAGTGTTTATTGTATATGTCCAACTCCTTAAGAATAAGGATGTTTCCTACGTAATAAATGTTCATAGTATAGTTTTATTTCATGATTATATAAGACTTGATTCCAATATTATGAAATTGCTCGAAATTTATGTGTGTTTAATTATGATATTATAATGTTGAAAATAATTGTTTAAATCTTATATATCACTAAACAATGAAGATATTTAGAATGTTAAAACTATTTATTCTAATATTTAAGGAAATATTTTTAATGTAGTATATTGACAACTATTATAAGAATAACTCATTATGTATTAGATTTTTTTAAAATTTTTTTGTTAGTTCATGTTTCAATAATAATTAAATTTCATCTTAATTAAGAATTTGGTTCCACATCTTTTTGAGATACTTAAAGAAACTCAAGGATGATGTTACGCACCTTGGCTAAATCCAAGGATGCGGTTACGCACCTTGGCCAAATTGAAGGATGCGGTTACGCACCTTGGCCAAATTATTTTAATAAGTAAACTTTCATTAATTTAAATCAAGAGGTGTAAATAGGAATTATTAGGTGTGAGGTACTCTAGAGGAAAAGGAAGTTATGCCTCTAAATGTCAAGACCAAGAATGCGGTTACTCATCTAGGTTCAGACTAATAAAAATTCAACAATAAAAAAAAAAGTAAACCATAGCCTGTAGACACAATATATTAAAAAAATAGTAAAAATAAGTATAAGTCAATAAAAGCGACCGTGCTAGAACCACGGGACTCGAGGGATGCCTAATACCTTACCCTCAGTCAACAAAATTTCTTACCCGAATTTCTGGTTCACAGACGAAATCTAAAGAGTCATTTCCTATTGATTAGGGGTTTAAAAGGGTGACTTGGAACACCACAACTCAATTCTAAGTGACGACTCTGATATAAATAAAATGATGCCTAATCAATACCGTCACTTAAATTGGAAAAAACCCTTCCACCGTTGGTCAGAAAAGGGGTGTGACATCTCCGGTGACTCTGCTGGGGAATAGCCAGAATTTGAGCTTTGTTACATTGAATTTTACATGATTTTATTATTATATTTTGGATATATTATGTGTGATTGCCTGGTATGCTACTTGTTGCTCTTTTATCGCTTTTTATATTGTTGAACTATAAATTGTCTTTCCTGGCGCAACCATCTGAATCTCTAAAAATAGGGTAGCAAGGAATGCAATTATGCATCCCACTTTCTTTTGAGATAAAATTGGAGTGTCTTGGCACTCAGTGAAGGATTTTAGTCACACATGTTAGGCAGGGTTGAACCAACAATGAAGTCGGAATAGCGTTGCTACCGATAAGTTTCCCCTCCCTAGCTCGAGTTGTCCACTTGGGTAAGCCAGTCTAGATACCTATCTCATTCAGGTTCAAACCTAGTAAAATAGAAACATAGACAGGCGTATCCAACAACAAGCAGAGTTCGAAGAGGAATGAGCCTAGACAACTTAGAGAGAAACCTTGCTCTGAGGACAAGTTAATTTGGCAACAATTAGGGGAGCACAAGTTGCAAAACTTGCGGTATCTCGACAACAACAATTGAGGACATGTGATCAGAAAAGTCAGGCAAATTTTGATCAAGAAAGAGCTTAGTGGATCCGTGAAAGGGGAAGACTTCGAGAGGAAATCAAGTCAGCCTCGACTCAAGAAACACGTGCTAGAGAAATGGTGGCCTCCTGTGATCAACAAATACGAGGATGGAATCAGACTTGCAATTCACTTCGATCAAAAGATCGTCGTTTGGCTGATCGCACTGCCCAAATGGGTTTAGGTTATCAAGAGATGAATCATGAACAATTTCTGGCTGAAGTACCTTAATTCGCTGAGTACCTTATGACTTTGGTGCAAGATATATATCAGAGTGTAGGAGGTCGTTTAAGACCACCATCTCCATAGCGAGCAGATGGGGATGCAAGCATGACATTTATGTCTTTGGGATATGAGGGTTGATACAAACATTTGTTTCATTAGTATAGCTTTTTTTAGTTTAAGTACTGCTTTATTTCATTCTACATTTCTACGCTTTGTCTAGGTCGTGTCTGTTTAAGTTATTGACTTTTGTTTGGTGATTTTTTCCTACTTATGTTCCAAATATTGAAATGATATGTTAAGTTATGCTTATGTCTGGTTTCATTTTTTCCGTTAGTATAAATGAATATATATATATATATATAAATATGTAATGTATATATCTATAAAAAAAGAGTTAATGTATATGCTCGAACTACGTAAAGATATGATTCATGCACTAACATGATACGTAGGCAACCCAATGGGTTCGATCAAACCTTTTTAACAAAATTAACTAAAGAGGAGAAAAACGCTTAGATAAGTCGGGATGAAACATAAGGTCTTCCATATCAGAAGTATATATGTGGATGCAATGTGCACAATTTCTTAACTTTAATCTGTTTGCTACTCCATTGAGAGAGATAGAGAGAGAGAGAGAGAAAGAGTGACATATTGGCTTAAAGGTGGTTGGTTTGTGATTAAGCTGGCATCCCATCCCTACAATACAAGGTTGAAAGGGAAAAAGAAAATGGCCCACAAAGACAAAAACGAGTGGGACAGTGATGAGGTCCGAAACTAGATGACTTCACAAGAAACAATGTCAACAGAAGAGGTAAAGGTATTAAGACGACAAATGGCAAAGATGTACGAAGCTTGGATGAGTGGACGAGCTCCACCGACTTCAATCGTGACTATCTAAATACAAATATGCCGCCCTCTATCCAAGTATCGACCAATGATCCAATTTATCCACCTGGATTCGGCTCCTACGCTAACACATCCAACGTTGGTGGAACTTCTACAGTGCTCCCCTTGAGTACACCTATGATGAGTAATCCACTCTTTGTGCCAACTGCGCCGACTAATAGCATTCCAAATACAACAATGATCATTCATCCCAAGTTCTTCATGACCATGGCTACACCCCTGAAAAGGCTCTTAAAATTCCAAGCTCTTATCCCTAGACTCATCAATATAGTTCCCCTTTCAAAGTTGAGAAGACAATTAAGAACGAGGAGCATGAAGAAATGGCTAAGAAAATGAAGAGTTTAGAATAAAGTATAAGAGATATGCAGGGACTAGGGGGCCATAAAGGCATCTCATTTAGTGATTTGTGCATGTTTCCCCACGTCCATTCGCCTGCTAGTTTTAAAACCCCAAAGTTTGAGAAATACGATGGTCACAGAGACCCCATAGCTCATTCGAAGAGATATTACAATCAATTGAGAGGTGCAGAAGACAAAAAGGAGTTGCTCATGGCCTATTTTGGGGAAAGCTTAGTGGGAATTGCATCTGAATGGTTCATAGATCAGGATATTACCAACTGGCATACATGGGATGATTTGGCTCGATGTTTTGTGCAACAATTCCAATATAATATTGACATTGTTCCAGACCGCTCCACATTAGCCAATATGAGGAAAAAGACCACAAATTGTTTTTGTGAATATGCCGTCAGATGGAGGGAGCAAGCTGCGAGGGTTAAACCAACAATGACGGAGTCAGAGATAATTGAATTTTTTCTCCAAGCGCAAGAACCTGATTACTTTCACTATTTGCTTTCTGCCATTGGGAAGACATTCGCTGAAGTTATTAAGGTGGGGAAATGGTGGAATATGGCATCAAGTCTGGAAAGATTGTAAGCTAAACTGCCTTAAAAGCCACAACACAAGTGCTTAAAAATGGTTTTGGAAATATTGGAGGGAAGAAAAGAAGGGAGGATGTAGCTACTGTTGTATCAGCGCCTCGGAATTATGTCCAAGATAATCCCCCGCAACACTATTTTCCTTCCCAAACTCCACAATATCCCGTCCCATACTCTCCATATCCTATTTTTAGTGCACAACTAATCATCCCCCCTTCTTATCCGCAATGACGTGCACCAATTCCTCAAAATCATCCACCACCCCCACAAATTCACCAAAATACCGCCAGAATTCCTTCACGTCCTAGACCATAATACAAGAAGGGAAATGAAGCTAAGGATGAGTTCACCCCTATTGGAGAGTCATATGCTAGCATGTTTCAAAAATTAAGAACGTTGAATATTCTGAGTCCTATTGAAAGAAAGATGTTGAATCCTCCCCCGAGAAATCTAGATTATTCTCAACACTGTGCATATTATTCTAATGCCCCAGGGCACAACATAGAGAGATGTTGGTATTTGAAAAAGGCAATTCAGGATTTGATCGATATTAATTGAATTATAGTTGAAAGTCCGAATGGACCAAACATCAATCAAAATCCATTACCAAGGCATACTGAAACAAACATGTTAGAAATGATGAAGGGTTGCGAAGAATTTGTAGTTCCGTACAAGCTAATCCTTAAGGTTGGAACTAGCATAGAAAATTCGGCAAATACTGTTGACTTTACAAAAATGGTGCCTTCAGGGGTGGAAAGAACGTCAAAAAGGTTGAGCCCGTCAAACAAACCCATCCTAATTGTGAAAGGGTGCTTGAAGATATCTGGGAGAGTCAGAAACATGCAAGATTGGTTGTTCCAAGAGGGCAAATAAGCCTATCTTGATTGTGCAATGAGCCCATATTCCTTTTGTGATCATTAGGCTAGTATCCCAACTTCCAATGACTAACCCCAAAGCTGTCCCTTGGAATTATGAGCCTACTGTCGTGACATACAAGGGGAAAGAAGTCGATGAAGAAGTAGATGAAGTAGGAGGAATGACCAGTTCGGGAAGATGTTATGCCCCGATGGAATTAAGGAAAAATAAAAATGACCAAATGCAAGTCAAGAGTCCAGTCGTTGAAGGGGAGGCAAAAAAGTTCTTAAGAAAGATGAAATTGTCAAACTACTTTATTGTGGAATAGTTAAGGAAAACTCCAACCCAAATCTCTTTGTTGTCTTTGTTAATACATTCAGATGAACATCGTAAATCTGTAATGAAGATTCTAAACGAAGCACATAGTCCTAATGAAGTTACAGTGAGTTAGTTAGAGAAGATTGCTGGGAGAATCTTTGAGGTAAACTGTATCACCTTTTTAGATGATGAACTACTAGTGGAAGGTACGAGACATAACCAAGGCCTTCATATCACTGTAAAGTGTGAGCTTTCATATTTCACTTGAGTTCTAATTGACGGAGGATCTGGGGAAAATATTTGTCCCTTGTCAACTCTACAAAAATTGAATGTTAATGTTAAAAGGGTACGACCCAACAATGTATGTGTTAGGGCTTTTGATGGGTCCAAAACATATGCCATTGGGGATATAGAGCTTGTACTAAAAATAGGGTCTGTCGATTTCACCATGAATTTTCAAGTGCTGAATATCAATGCATCTTACAATCTATTGTTGGGGAGACCGTGGGTGTATAGGGCTGGGGCAATCCCCTCTACATTGCATCAAATGGTTAAGTTTGAATACGAGCAGCAAGAAGTAATCGTTCATGGTGAGGGGGACTTGTCAGTCTAGAAAAACTCTTCCCTTCCTTTTGTCAAGGTGAATAATAAGAATGAGGGTTTATCAAGCTTTTGAGGTAGTGGTTGTTGAGCATATCCTCGAGGGGAATCTCATATCAAAACCACAATTGCCCATGGTGTCCGTGATGATGGTAAATGAAATGCTGAAGCATGGGTTTGAATCGGGTAAATGCTTGGGGATCTTCTTGCAAGGGAGAGCTTATCCGGTGAGTCCACGAAAGAGCCTCGATACTTTTGGCTTAGGATACAAGCCCACAATCGAGGACAAAATAAAGGCCAAGAAGCAGAAGAGAGATGTATGTTCTCTTACCAAGCCTTTACCACCCATATACAAATCTTTCCTCAAAGCCCGCACAACAGAATCTTTCGAGTCACCACTCCTAGAGCCAGTGTTGGAGGTTAACAAAGAACTGATAAACTATTTTCAAGATTTATTTGTTGAGGCTGATATGGTTGAACTTGGAGAAGGCACTAGTGACAGAGATGTGTAATTCATTGGTCCTGATATCCAGCTGAACAATTGGGAGGCCACTCCTCTCCCAATTAAGAATGAGTCTAGGTAGTTCGTCTTGTTTTATTTCTGTCATCCGATTTATTCAAGTGTTGTAATTCAGATTTTTTCTTGTCGTTTTATTTCAAACTCTATATTTTCCTTTTCAATAGGATGTAATTGTGTTTTTATTTCAGTCAAATATATTTATTTGTTTCCTTCTATACAATTCTTTCTATGCCGATTCTAGAGATATGATATGCATGCAAAAAATTTTGCCAGATCTTAAAATCCAATCTAATCTTCGACCTAATCCTGAAATAATAAGTCAAGAAATCAAATATGATGAAGATGAAGTATTTGAAGAAGTAAGCAGGAGTTTCAAATATTTTGAGAATAAATGAAACCCAAACATGAGTGAAACTGAGATGATAAGTTTAGGGGATCATGAAAATATTAAGGAGACGAAGATAAGCGTACATGCTCGACATCAAAAGGAGGATATAATCCAAGCTCTGTTTGATTACAAGGATGTTTTTGCGTCATCTTATGATGACATGCCTGGATTAAGCACTGACATGGTGGTTCACAAGTTGCCGATTGATCCTAAGCTCCCTCTGGTAAAGCAAAAGTTGAGAAAGCTTAAAACAGACATGAGTGTAATAATTAAAGAGGAAATCACAAAACAACTTGAGGCCAAAGTCATTCGAGTTGCTCAATATCCTTCTTGGTTAGCCAATATCGTACCTGTCCCTAAGAAAGACGGCAAAGTTCGAATGTGTGTTGATTATCGTGATTTGAACAAAGAAAGTCCAAAAGATGACTTTCCTTTGCCCAACATTCATATTTTGTTGGATAATTGTCCTAAACATGAGATTGCATCTTTTGTGGATTGCTACGCGGGTTACCATCAGATTATTATGGATGATGAAGATGTATAAAAAATGTCTTTCATCACTCCATGGGTACATATTGTTATCGGGTTATGACTTTTGGGTTAAAAAATGCGGGGGCAACTTATATGAGGGCAATGACAACCATGTTTCATGATATGATGCATAGAGAAATCGAAGTTTATGTGGATGATGTGATCATTAAATCAAAAAGGCAGTCAAATCATGTGCAAGACATAAGAAGATTCTTCAAAAGGCTCCGTAAGTATAATCTCAAGATTAATCCTGCAAAATGTGTATTTGGAGTACCATCAGGAAAGCTTTTGGGGTTTATAGTCAGTCGACGAGGTATCGAGTTAGATCCTTAAAAAATAAAAGTCATTCAAGAATTGCCACCTCCAAAGAACAAAACTAATGTTGTGAGCCTTCTAGGAAGGTTAAACTACATCAGTAGATTCATTGCTCAACTCACAATAAATTGCGAGCCCATTTTTAAGTTGTTAAAAAAGAATGTCACAGTCGAATGGACTGTAGAATGTCGAGAGGCTTTTGAAAGAATTAAGAATTACGTATCGAATCCCCCTGTGTTGGTTCCTCCCGAGCCGAGCAGACCATTGATATTATATATGTCCGTATTGAATAATTCTTTTGGTTGTGTATTGGTTCAGCATGATGGCATTGGGAAGAAAGAGCAGGCCATTTATTACCTCAGGAAGAAATTTACCGTTTATGAATAGAAGTACACCCTTCTTGAAAGAACATGTTGTGCCCTAACTTGGGTAGCACATAAGTTGAAGCATTATCTTTCATCTTATACTACTTATCTCATTTCTCGTATGGATCCATTAAAATATATTTTTCAAAAGCCCATGCCCACGGGCAGGCTTGCAAAATGGCAAATATTACTCACAGAGATTGACATTATCTATGTGACGCGAACCACAATGAAAGCTCAAGCATTGGCAGATCATTTGGCAGAGAACCCTGTTGATGAAGAATATGAACCACTTAAGACATATTTTCCAGACGAAGAGATATCATTTATCGATGAAGTTATTCACGATAACAATCAAGGATGGAAGTTGTTCTTTGATGGTGCCTCTAATGAGAAGAAAGTTGGAATAAGAGCTGTTCTTATGTCCGAATCAGGGGAATATTATCCTATAATAGCCCAACTTAGATTCTATTGTACTAATAATATGTCAGAGTATGAAGCTTGCATTTTGGGTTTGAGGTTAGCTACTGTCACGGGTATCCAAGAACTATTAGTGTTAGGATATAGACTTGATAGTTCATCAAATTCAAGGAGAATGGGAAACTCGTGACCCAAAGCTCATACCATATCAACCTTGTTTACAAGATCTTTGTTAATAAAGTTTAGGCACATTCCTAGAGTTCACAATGAGATTGCAGATGCATTGGCCACTTTATCTTTGGTGCTCCAACATCCTGATAACGCTCATATCGATCCTTTATACATACAAATTCGTGATCAAGATGCTTATTGCAACATAGTTGAGGAGGAATTTGATGGCAAACCTTGGTTCCATAATATTAAAACATATCTTCAGTTTGGAGAATGTCCGTCGGATGCAACTAGTAATCAAAAAAGAACTATTCAGTAACTAGCTAGCGGGTTTTTCTTAAGCAGAGGCATATTGTACAAGAAATCACCTAATTTGGGTCTTCTAAGATGTGTAAATGCTAAAGAGGCTTCAACAATCATGATTGAAGTACACTCGGGAATTTGTGGACCTCACATGAATGAATATGTTCTAGCAAGGAAGATACTTCGAGCATTTATTATTGGCTCACCATGGAGCGGGATTCCATACGATTTGTTTGTAAATGTCATGAATGTCAAAACACGGTGATTTGATACATTCTCCTCCTTTCGAGTTGCATGCGATGTCTGCTCCATGGCCTTTCGTGGCATGGGGAATGGATGTGATTGGACCAATAGAACGAAAAACATTGAATGGTCATAGGTTCATCCTGGTGGCCATTGATTATTTTAGAAAATAGGTGGAAGCAATAAATTCCAAGTCAGTGATCAAGAAGGTCGTGGTGGATTTCATTCATTTCAACATCATCTGTCGATTCAATATTCCAAAGATAATTGTTATCGATAATGCTGCAAATCTCAACAGTCATTTAATGCAAGAGGTTTGCCATCAATTTAAGATTGAACATCGAAATTCGACTTCGTATTGCCCAAAGGCAAATGGGGCTGTAGAAGCTGCTAACAAAAATATAAAAAAGATACTTCGTGAAATGGTGCAAGGTTCTCGACAATGGCTTGAAAAGTTGCCTTTTTCTTTGTTGGGTTATCACACTACAATTCGTACGTCAGTGGGTGCCACCCCCTATTAACTGGTATATGGGACTGAGGCAGTTATACCTGCAAAGGTTGAGATTCCATCCTTAAGGATTGTTGTGGAGGCTGAAATTGATGATGATGAGTGGATCAGAACACGGTTAGAGCAATTAAGTTTGATTGATGAGAAGCAATTGACATCAGTATGCCATGGACAATTGTACCAGAAAAGAATGGCATAAGCATACAATAAAAAGGTGTGTCCCAGACGTTTTGAAGAGGGTCAATTAGTATTGCGATGCATTCTGCCACACCAGGCCGAAGTCAAAGGCAAATTTTCTCCAAATTGGAAAGGACCATTCATTGTAAAGAAGGTATTATCCAATGGTGCTCTTTACTTAACAGATATAGAAGGCAAAATGAGAGAAAGGTTCATCAATGTTGATGCGTGAAGATATATTATATATGATTTGATTTTTCGGTATTAGAAACCCTCATGTTTGGACTTGACATTTCAAAGGTTGCTGTAATGAAAATTCTTGGTTCTGTGTCTAAGTATTAAGTCATACGTTGTCACCCTTATTGAGATTTAATTTACGTCCTTGGTTCTTCTGCTTTCTTGGCTCTTCCATAAAAAAACAAAAAAAAAAAGAGAAAAGAGAAAAAAATCAATCAACATGAACTACGTTTGACCTGATTCTTGTTTCGGCAAGATATGTAAGCAACCCTGGCATTGGGGTTCGGTCCAACCAAATAAAAAATTCAAAATTCCATATTTGCGAAAATTGGGGTAAAAGTCATTTTTTATTTTTATTTATTTATTTTCTATCCCAAAGCTAAAGGCAACCCCATCATTTAAAGTCGTATTTGAGCCTTCATTCTGTCATTTCGTTCTAACTTTGTATAAAAGTCGTGTTTCAATCAAAGAAAGACCTTTGGATCAACCTTTGAAATGTCAAGAGTAAATATGTTAAGGGTACAAATGATGAAACAGTGAGAGAGTCTTATTGGTGAAAACCCTAACTGGGCACCGTAAGGCGAAAGTGAGCAGTGAGAAAGAAAAATAAAAATGAGAGAGTCTTATTGGTGAAAACCCTAACTGGGAATCATAAGGCGAATATGAGTGAGAGAAATAAAAATGAGAGAGTTTTATTGGTGAAAACCCTAGCAGACACCATAAGGCGAATGTGAGTTGAGAGAAATAAAAATGAGAGAGTTTAATTGATGAAAACCCTAACAGGCACCATAAGGCAAATGTGAGTTGAAGGAATCAAAATGAAAGGGTTTTAGTGGCAAAAACCCTCATGGACATCATAAGGTGAAGAAGGGTTTGAAATTGATTGTGACTTTGTTAAATGGTGAGACCCCACATCAAAATTAGAGGATCACTAATGGTTGATGAGTAATTGGATGGACAAATTGGGTAATCAATTCAAATTGCATGTCATGATTAGTAGAGTCGGCTACCATACTCAGATAAGTTTTCTTTCTTCCCCTTTCTAAAAGAGATTCTTCTTCGAATCATTTTCTTCTATTCTTGTGTAGTATATATTTTCTTCCACTTTTCATCACTTTGTTTTATGTGTCCTTGAATCGAGTCTGTGTCAAGAAGGTGTGAAAGGATTTCAAGACTTGCTACCAACTCTGGATTGTATAAGGCAAAGCATCAGGCCAATGAGTTATCATCTGTTGGCAATTTTTGGATTCAGAAGAAGTCTATGCTTTAATGAAGGCTAAACAATGAGCATCATGAAATAAAGGCATATATTGGATTTAAGGCCCTCAAGATGAGCAAATTTGGGTGAAAATACAGTCAATCCATAACGAGTACTTGCCGTTTGGAAATAAGTAAAACATGACAAGTACTTGAGCAATCTTGGTCAAAAGGCAGAACCACAAACCAACCACCACATTTTTAAACTCACAAATTTTCTTTGTTGAAGCAGGGTTACAAGTTATTTCAAGATGAAGATCCGAAAAAGCAAGATGTTCAATTAGTCTACAAAGAGCAAAATGGCAACATTGCAATAAAGGTTTGTGAAACCCAATTACAAGGAAATTGGCCAATATTTATCAAAATAGCAATTACCTGAGAGATCGCATCTACTTTTCTTGAATATTCCGCAAATAATTTGGATAACACTCACAAAAATATAAAAATAAAAAATTATGGTCCATACTGGGCCAAATGTTTTGTTTGTATTATTAGTCTATTGAACGTATTATAGCTGGACCCTCCTGAATAATAGGACTAGCAGGACCCTCCTAGATAATGAGACTAGCAGGACCCTCCTGGATAATGGGACTAGCAGGACCCTCCTGGATAATGGGACTAGCAGGACCCTCCTGGATAATGGGACTAGCAGGACCCTCCTGGATAATGGGACTAGCAGGACCCTCTTGGATAATGGGACTAGCAGGACCCTCCTGGATAATGGGACTAGCAGGACCCTCCTGGATAATGGGACTAGCAGGACTCTCCTGGATAATGGGACTAGCAGGACTCTCCTGGATAATGGGACTAGCAGGACCCTCCTGGATAATGGGACTAGCAGGACCCTCCTGGATAAGGGGACTAGCAGGACCGTCCTGGATAATGGGACTAGCAGGACCGTCCTGGACAATGGGACTAGCAGGACCCTCCTGGATAATGGGAATTACTAGGACCCTCCTGGATAATGGGACTAGACTAACATAATTTAATTTAACCTGTTCATAATGAGGAATGGAGTTGGTGTAAACACGCATAAGCCCTCTGAAGACTACATCGCAACAAAGCTCGAGTCATTCAAAGTCTTGATTCAAAGCTAAGCACCATCTTTTATTTCTCTCACAAAATTTTCTTTGATATAAATTGGAAATTTTTTTGTGTTATTTCTTTATTTATTTTAATTTCAGCAATCCTAGTAGAATGAGGTCAATCCATACTTCAAGCTTAGGATCTTATTTGAAAAAAGAGTAATTTTTAAGTTCATTTTTCAATTGAAGAAGCAGAAGCTCATCTTAAAAACACGATCAATATCCAAGTATGAGTAAAAGGAACCTACCTTGAGAAAGGCGTTCACCTTCGAATTCACTTGAGATGAAAAATCAATATCTCGCAACTTGAATGACATGAAGACCCGGCTCAAGATTCAAGAGAGGCTACATAGATAGGATCTTGTACTTGTAAATTCTTTTAATTTCCAATCTTTTATTTTCCATGTAAAATAGGAGCCGCGAACTGGAGCCTCGAGGGGACCTCACTTGACTTCCAACTCATCATTTCATCTCCTTGAACTACACGTGACCTGATTCCCTTATAACCCGGGATATGTAGGCTGTCCAAAACTAGGACTCGGTCGCATATTTTTCTTTTCGAATAAGAGTCCGGTCAAAACTTGTCACATTGTCTACTTCTTTGTCTGAAAACTCTTCGTGTTTCCAGTCAAAGAGGGGCAAATTGTAGACACATAATTTTTGACCGAATATAAAATTTTACACCATTTTTAGAGCTAAAATATTTTTATAAATATAAATTAAATATTTTGACTTTTCTCTTATTTTATTAAGTTTATTTTAAAATATTTGAAAACAACAAAAATAGAATCACTTTTTAAGGTAAGTTTTATTTTCAATTGTTTAAAAAGAAATGAAAGATTACAAAATAAAAAATATTTTATTTTTTAAATTAAGTTTTATAAAAAAGCTAGTATTATTTAATTGTTTTTTTTTAGCTATTTGACTTTTTCTTAGATTTTTATTAATTTAAAATAATTAGTTGACATGTTATTATAATTTATTATTTATATGCATAGTTAATTATTATTATTTTAAAATTAAAATAAAACTAAAAATAAAACTAAAATAAAATTTAAAAAAAACAAAAAAAAAACCTAAATAATCTAACAAACCTACCCCACTCCACAACACAAATCTGCACCAAAGTACAACACACACGCATAGGAAAACAAAAAAAAAGGAACAAGAAAGACATTTTTATTCTTTTCAAAAAAAAAAAACCACCAACAATATCATACACCCCACTAACCTACCCCCCACACACTCCCACTCCCTCACATTCTCGTCAACTAAACAACCCACTACCCATTCCTATATCCACTAGACTACTACTACAAATACAATACAAATCTGCACCGAAAAGGGATCACACATAAAACGTATAGGAAAACAGAAGAAGAAAAATTTAGCAACATACTTATCCTCCTACACATACATCATATGTATTCCTCTTCATATTGCATATATTTTTTTCCTTTCCACTAAAAAACAAAGGTTGAATTCGAGGTTTATTTTCGCGGTTTCAAGTGTGTGGCTCCTGATTGTTAGTCCTTTCTTCTCGTGAACTAATTTTCACAAGAGGTAACACTTATTTATATTCTATTTTTGTATGATTTTATGCCATGATTGTGCAAGAATTGATTTCAATATATTAAAGTTGTTCAGATTTCGTATGTGTTTAATCTGTTAATATTCTTTAATGTTATAATATTTAAATATATGTGAACCTGTTATATCCTTAAGTTTAGAATAAAATTTGTATAATATGATAATTATTCATTGTATGCTAAAAAAGGGGTATGATATTTACTTATTTTTATTGGGCGTGTGGATGCTATATTCTACTTTTATAAAATAGTTGAGGTTTTGATAAGATACATTTCAAATGTTTGTGTTAATTGTTCTCTTGTGCGTATGCTTATTAGTTTGTTTTTGTGGACTATTATGGATCATTTTATGGTATAATAATGGTTATTAGTAGGTGGTACAATTGATGTCAACTCGTATTAATTGTAGTTTGACTTATGTTATTGGGCACAATGGTATACTATATTGATTTAATTTGGTTTTGTTTTAATAGTGAATTTGTTCATAAAAACTAGGGTACTAGTGTTTATTGACTTAGTGTTTATTGTATATGTCCAACTCCTTAAGAATAAGGATGTTCCCTACATAATAAATGTTCATAGTGTAGTTTTATTTCATGATTATATAAGACTTAATTCCAATATTATGAAATTGCTCGAAATTTATGTGTTTAATTTTGATATTATAATGTTGAAATATAATTGTTTAAATCTTACATATCACTAAACAATGAAGATCTTTAGAATTGTTGAAACTATTTATTCTAATATTTAAGGAAATATTTTTAATGTAGTATATTGACAACTATTATAAGAATAACTCATTATGTATTAGATTTTTAAAAATTTTTTTGTTAGTTCATGTAACAATAATAATTAAATTTCATCTCAATTAAGAATGTGGTTCCACATCTTTTTGAGATACTTAAAGAAACTCAAGGATGCGGTTACTCACCTTGGCTAAATTCAAGGATGCGGTTACGCACCTTGGCCAAATTCAAGGATGCAGTTACGCACCTTGGCCAAATTATTTTAATAATTAAATTTTCATTAATTTAAATCAAGAGGTGTAAATAGAAATTATTAGGTGTGAGGTACTCGAGTGGAAAAGGCAGTTATGCCTCTAAATGTCAAGACCAAGAATGCAGTTACACATCTAGGTTAAGACTAATAAAAATTCAACAATAAAAAAAAAAGTAAACCATAGACTGTAGACACAATATGTCCAAAAAATAGTAAAAATAATTATAAGTTAATAAAAGTGACTGTGCTAGAACCACTGGACTCGAGGGATGCCTAATACCTTCCCCTCAGTCAATAGAATTCCTTACCTAAATTTCTGGTTCGAATTTCCTATTGATTAGGGATTCAAAAAGGTGACTTGGAACACCACAACTCAATTCTAAGTGGCGACTCTGATATAAATAAAATGATCCCTAATCAATACCGTCACTTAAATTAAAAAAAAACCCTTCTATCGCTGGTCGAAAAAGGGGCGTGACATAATGTGAATGCTGGTTTTTGATCCGAATTAAATTTCACATCTTAGTTTTTGTAAATGTTGTTGTTCTCTTGTATATTTGAGTATCGATTGCGATCAATCCCGATGACTTGAATAGTGCTCTTGATTGAACGATATGTTTGTGCAATTCCAATGAGGAAAATTTGAGTTGCATAAGTCATGTTTGAAATCTTAGCATCTCATTGTGACTGGCCGAATGTTGAAATGAATCTTGCGATGATCGTTGAACGCGAGCTAAATTTGTAGAATCTTGATTTGATGATTGTGTTGATGCCATGTGTGTTGAGATCGTCTTGAAATATGTGCTTGGTAATACCTAGAACTTGCTCCGTTGGTCCAATCAATTAATGTAGGGGAATGATAGAGATAATCTTAGGCACAAATTTTTGGAGAATGAACCAAATTTCTATTATACATCTTTGTGACCACCTTGTGAGAGTGTGAACCTAGTTTGGCACCGTTTGAGCCTAGCCTTTTCTTTCGAAGAAACATGAATTAATTGACCTCTTTCGCATCACCTAAAACCTTCATGAAGCATTGGTCCGTTTGAATAGTCAACTTAGGCCAAAAGCCTAAGTTGGGGGTGTGGTGAAAAATGAGGAAACTTAAGAAGTTTGTGAAATGTTTACCCTTGATGGATTGTGTTGAAAAAAACATGGAACCCCTCCATATAAAAAAAAGAGAAGAAAAGCAAAAGAAGAAACAAATTGAAAAAGAATGTTGCAATGAATTTTGTGCAATGAATGAAAGAAATGGGGTATCCAATGAGTCATGCTTAAAAGAACTTAGGGTGGATTGTGGAAATCAAAAAGAGTGAAAGAAAAGGAGAAAATGTGAAATGCAAGCCATTCTTCATAAAGGTTAAAGTCACTAAGCCAAAATAATCATACCTTTACCCTCAGCCCCGTTAGAAGCCTTGAAAGACCTTAGTGATCTTGATTGAGCTTAATGTCATGTTGATTGGAAAATATGGGCAAGCCAATGGGTAGAATCATGCATGTGTTGATCTTTGAGAGTGTGAGAGTTGATTCCTTAATTCTTAAATTCTGATGAGCTTTGTGTGGGCATCGAATCATTCTTGATGTGAGGGCATTCAAACACTTTTGTTGAGCTTGAATTCCCATTTGAAGCAATCATTGTGAGCTTGAGTTCTCTTTGATGATGGCTAGTCACAGTTTGAAACTTGTAGTGCACAATTGAACATTGCATGGGTAGATTCAACCTTGTGTGCATGCATGTTGAGTCTTGAGTAGCACTATTTGTAGACATCTCTGTTGAACTGATTGATGTTGTGTTTTACTTGAGGACAAACAAAAGTTTAAATTGGCGGTGTTGACGAGTCGGGGATTTCGACTTATTTAGGGCTTGATATTCAGAGTTTTAGTGTCCTCAATGCCTATTTTATGCTCTAAAATGATGTTAAAATGCTAATTTGCAGCAATGAAGGCAAAGGAGAAATGCAATCACATTATCGGGTAAAAAGGAGCGAAAAAGCTGAAGAAAAGCAAGGTTAGTGCTCGCCAAAGCCACTCACCGAGTCACGGAGTGGCTCTTTAGCTCACCAAAAGTTACAGCAAGCCAGCCCATGGACAAGGACAACTCGGCGAGAGAAAGGTTGATTTGGCAAAGCGTCGAATGTATCGGTGATGGAGACTTTGATTGCCTAAAGTTACAAAAAAGAAGTGATGAAAAGCCAAGCCAAGAAGACGATGGAAATGAGCACTTGGCACATCACCGACCTAGTCGGCGAAGCCCGACTTATACCACTGAGTGGTTCAGAAGATGAAATTCTGGAAACGTATAAATGCATTTTTCAAAAGGAGAAAAAAGAGTTCTGAAGTTTTTGAGAGTTCCCACATTGTCCAGTTCTGGGGTTTTTTATCCTTAACATTGTTCTTTTAACTTTCTGAGTAGAGATTTAGGGTTTATTTGATTTCAAATTCAATTTGAGCATTTTGAAGACTTGTGGATTGTTGCCCAAGATGATGGAAAACATAGTTGGTAACGATTTCTTGCTCTTTATTATGTGTGCCTAAAACCCCCATTCTTGGGGTGTGATTATGTGATTGAATGTTTAAATTAGATTATGGGTGTTAGTATTTTTTGATTTTACTGTTGATTTGAAGTGGGTTCAACTAATAGTTGAGTTTTAATTGATGAATTGTAGTTGCACAACCAATTATAGTCTAGCATTCTAAGCTTGCTTGAGAAATAGGTTTTAGAATTAAAACTATTGATTGATGATTGTAGTGATTGGGATATTAAAGACTTAACTTGAGAAAATGGGTCTAAATTCAATCTTACTAATCTAGCTTGAAAAAGTAGATTAAAGCCTAGCCTACCCACTAAGATTCAACAACTTTTAGTAAATAATAATCACCCATTTTGCGAAATTGACATTCAATTGATCACACTCCCAAGGATCCCTCTTTACTTGTTTACTTTCGGTTATTCGTAGTTGTTAATTGTTGACTCGAATCCCCCTATTTGACATTAATTGTCAACCCCTTGCCATGTACTTTATTGTTTCGATAATGTCTACCTCTACAAACAACTTGAACACCATTTTACTTCGTAATTGAATTCTATACTATATAACTCCATGTGGGATCGACCTCAACTCTTAGTTGGGTTTATAATTGATCGCAACCGCCTACACTTAGAATTGGATGAAGTGTAGTCCAGTGTTATCACGCAATACCAAGGAACTTGGTGAAAAGGCATTTGATATCGAGAAGCTTGTATGGTAGGATTCTATGGGCGCGTAGTAAGATGTGGAGGTCTAGAAGCATATGTGTCATGTTGGGGAGGAAAATGGTAATTTGGGAAGTAGGTGTTATTTGGAGGCATATGAATGGAGCTTGGTTGAGTAGGTGGAGGTTTATTTTGAAAATTGGCTTGATTTGTGGCAGACTGCTTATCCATGTTTGACTCCAAAGTGGGATTGACAGAGAGTAACAGCTTAGCCCACTCGCGCATATCAAATATCTCTTTTTCTAACTCCCTTATTTTCTGCTCCAATCTTGAGACCAACTCATTCGAAGGATGTTCCTCTTCAATAGTTTCAACCATAACCTTATTATTAGTCATCTTCCTCTTTCCTTTGCGATTCTCACTTGGAAGAGAAAGAGGAGTGCCCTTTGATCGTTTGTGGTAAACCATGGTCTACAAGTCAACCATTGGGAAAGGGTAAATAAAAGTAAAATCAAAAGAAAAACTAAGTTAGAACATTGCATAAATTGAGATAACAAGAACATTGTTTGGTTAAAGTAAACATCCAAAATGCAAAGAGCCTCGTTGAGCCAGAGGTAGGCCTAACACGACAAATAAGTGATGCAAATGATTAATTCAAGCCTTATTTGCCAATTTGGAGTTTAGGTTAGAAAAAAATAAAAAAGAAGCAAACTTTCGTTTATTGGATAGAATTCAACTATTACATCATAGAACCGAAAATAAACCAAGGGGAACAATGGGGTAACATGGGAAAGTTATCCTAAATTTTGAAATCTTGAAGATACCGATCCCAAGAGCTTGAAGCCATTTTCTCTCTTGTATATGGAGTGACTATATCCAAAGTTCCATAAGTTGCGTGCCAATATATTTTCTCTTTCATCGGTGAGCCCATAATATACTTCTTCACTTAATTCTCTACCCTCAGCCTCTTTCAGGATCCACATGTAGTATTCCATTATATAGAAAGAAAGACTTATACCCGTATATATAGTTATTACCCTCTCCCATCTTCGAAGTATGTTATGAACTTCTGGATCATTTTGTCCAAACTCATACTTATAGTGATCTATATCAGATTGCAGTGGTATCACTTGAACTTGCCCAAACTGACGGGGTACTCGAATAAGAGCATATGATTGAACACCTTTTAATTTAATAAGCTCAATGAAATAACGTTTATCACCATGGAAAGAGGGGTGGATAAATAATAGAGTTTCCACTGAATTTGGTTGGGCAACATCGGCATCGGCCAACGGCAGACGGCATCAGCCAAGGCCTACACGCATCGAACGTGGCATGTGCGCATCTGGCAAACTACGTCGGCCAAATGTATGCAACATCAACCAAGGTCTGTACGCATCAACAGTGGCGTGTGCTCATCGACTGGGCGACATCAGCTGTGGCCTGCGCGCATCGGTTTGGCGACATTAGCCAACAACAAGCAGCATCAACCAAGGCTTGTACGCATCAATCGTTGGCGTGTGCGCATCGGCTGGGCGATATCGGCTGTGGCCTGCGTGCATCGGCCAACGGTAGGTAACATCAACCAAAGCTTGCATGCATCTTACGTGGCATGTGTGCATCGGGCAAGCGACGTAGGCCAACGGCAGGCAGTATCAACAAAGGCTTGCACGCATCAGCCGTGGTGTGTGTGCATTGGCTGAGCGATGTGAGCGTCGGCCAACGACAGACAGTATCAGCCAATGACTACATGCATCTGACGTGGCCTGTGCACTTCGGGCTAGCGACGTTGGCCAACGGCAGGCGGCATCGGCCAGGCGACATTAGTCATGCATTGCCCGGATTAGCTGTCTCCTATGCACATCGCTCAGCTAACGTCGATCGTGGCTTGTGCACATCGCTCAGCCGTCGTCGGACGTGGCTTGCCTACATCGCCCTTGTCCTGCACACAATGGTCAGTCGACGTCAGACGTGGCCTGCTCGCATCAAGTAGGCGTCATCAGTCGTGGCCTGCATGCATCGGCCTGGTGACATGTGCTAACGACAGGCAGCATCAGCCAAGGCTTGCACACTTCAGCCGTGGCATGTGCGCATCGGCTGGCGACATTGGCATCAGCCAAGGCCTGCACGCATTGGACGTGGAATGTGCGCATCTAGCAAACGCCGTTGGCCAATGACATGTAGCATCAGCCAAGTCCTGCACACATCAACCCTGGCGTGTGCGCATC
The DNA here is from genome assembly GCF_900185275.1 of Solanum verrucosum. Classification (NCBI taxonomy): domain Eukaryota; kingdom Viridiplantae; phylum Streptophyta; class Magnoliopsida; order Solanales; family Solanaceae; genus Solanum; species Solanum verrucosum. The sequence continues at coordinate 914,313 of NW_026020333.1, forward strand.
AGCTAGGCGACATCGGTCGTGGCCTAGGCGTATAAGCAAGGCGACATTAGCTGTGGCCTGTATGCATCGGCCAACGACATGCAGCATTAGCCAAGGCATGCACGCATAACCATAGTGTGTGCGAATCGGCGGGGTGACATCGGTCGTGGCCTGCGCGCATCGGCTAGGCGATGTCGGCCAATGACATGCAGCATCATCCAAGGCCTGCACGCATCTGACGTGGTATATGCGCATCAGGTAAGCGACGTTGGCCAACGACAGACATCATCAGCCAAAACCTGCAACATCAGTCGTGGTGTGTACGCATCAACTTGGTTACATCGACATCAGCCAACGACAGACATAATTAGCGGAGGCCTGCACGCATCTGACATTGCATGTGCATTGGGCAAGCAATGTCGGCCACCAGCGTGAAGCATCAACCAAGGCCTACACACATCATCCGTGGCGTGTGCACGTTGGCTGGGCGACATCACGTCGACAATGGCAGGCGGCATCAGCCAAGGCCTAAATGCATCGGACATGGCATGTGTGCATATGGCGAACGACGTCGGCCAATGACATGCAACATCAGCCAAGGCCAGGACGTATCAACCGTGGAGTGTGCGCATCAACTGGGAGACATCAGCCATGGCCAGCGCACATCGGCCAGGCGACATCGGTTGTGGCCTACGTGCATTGGCTACGAGACTTCAGCCAACGGCACGCAACATCAGCCAAGGCGTGCACGCATCTAACGTAGCATGTTCGCATCGGGCAAGCGACATTGGCCGACGACAGTCAACATCAGCCAAGGCCTGCATGCATCAATCGTGGAGTGTGCGCATCGACCGTGGCCTACGCGCATTGGCCACGCGATGTCGACCAATGGCAGACAAGATAAGCCAAGGCGTGCACGCATCTGACGTGGCATGTTCGCATCGGGAAAGTGACATCGGCCAATGACAGGCAACATCAGCCAAGGCCTGCACGCATCAATCATGGAGTGTGCGCATCGGCCGTGGCCTACGCGCATTGGCCACGCGATGTCGGCCAATGGCAGGCAAGATAAGCCAAGACGTGCACGCATCTGACGTGGCATGTTCGCATCGGGAAAGTGACATCGGCCAATGACAAGCAACATCAGCCAAGGCTATCACGTATCAGCCGTGGCGTATGCACATCGACTGGGTGACATCGGCGTCGGCCAATGGAAAGTAGCATCAGCCAAGTCCTACACGCATCTGATGTGGCATGTGCACTTCGGGCAAGCGACGTCGACCAATGGTAGACGACATCGGCCATGCGACATTGGTCGTGGCCTATGCACATCTCTCAGCCGACGTCAGCCGTGGACTGCCCACATCGACCGTGGCCTGTGCATATCGCTCAGCCGTCGTCGGGTGTGACTGGACCGCATCACCCTTGGCCTGCACACAACATTCAGCCAACGTCAAACGTGGCGTTCCCACATCGCCTTTGGCCTGCACACAACGGTCAACTGATGTGGGCTGCCACTATCGTCTGCTGCCTGCATACATCGGTCAGCCGATGTCGGACGTGGCCTGCCAACATCATCCGTAGCCTACACAGATCGGTCTACCGACATCGGATGTGGCCTGGCCGCATCGTCTGTGGCCTGCACACTTCGATCCGCCAATGACGGACGTGGCCTGGTCGCATCGTCTGTGGCCTGCACACTTCGATCCGCCAATGACGGACGTGGCCTGCCCCCATCGTCCGTGGCTTGCACTTCGTAGATGAGTGACGTCGCACGCGGTGACATTGGTCGAGGTCTAGTCGACAACATGCGGATGTCCATGCCGTACAAAAATCAAAAAAGTGTGAAATACCCTTTATGTATAACAACAAATTCATCTATTTTCCATCATCTATTCTCAATGTTTCCGCCTCACGTGGTTCATTCGTACCAATCTTCATTACTTTTACGGTTCGTACGATTTTGAAATATCTTTTATTTGTCAAAATATGTAGTCTATCATTAGTTTCACATGTTTAGAAGTGTTTTCGAGTCTTTTCATATTTTTTTTACTTTTATTCATTTTTATTTTATTTTTATAGTTTTTTTATTTTTTACGTCACATTTTAAAAATTAAAAATTTATGAAATTGTTGAATTTAAGGTTACTATATTTATTTGTGAATTTTTTTCATATTTTGTCTATATTTTATTAATTAATTACTCATTTTTGGATTTACCAAAAAATTAAAATTTTTTTAAAAAAAGTATGAAATTGTTGAATTTAAGGTTACTATATTTATTTGTGATTTTTTTGGTTATATTTTTCCTATTTTTATTAATTAATTACTCATTTTCGGGATTTATCAAAAAATTAAAATTAAATTTTTTTTTATGAAATTGTTGAATTTAAGGTTACTATATTTATTTGTGAATTTTTGGCTTTAATTTTATATTGTTTTTTATATTTTTCCTATTTTTTATTAGTTAATTACTCATTTTTGGGATTTACCAAAAAAATAAAAATTAATTATTTTTATGAAATTGTTGATTTTAAGGTTACTACAATTATTTGTGATTTTTTGGCGTTAACTTTATATATTTTTCATAATTTTTATTAATTAATTACTCATTTTCGAGATTTACCAAAAAAAATAAGAATTAAAAAAAATTGTTGAAAACTATTTTTTTATTTATATAAAAGTTATTGGTGGAAGATAATGTGTGTTTGTACCTTAGAACGTGCATATTTGGGTTGTACATGTTCATTATGATTATCGTGAAAAACGATGTCTACTCCTCTAAGTCAAAATCCGTGCCACGGAATCAAGAGCTTCAAGTGGGCTACACATCAGACGTGGAATGTGGGCATCAGGCAAGTAATGTCGGCCAACGGTAAGCGGCATCAGCGAAGGCCTGCACGTATCGGACGTGGCTATGCGTATCTGGCAAGCGATGTCGGGATATGGCATGTAACATCAGCCAAGGCCTGCACGCATCAGTCGTGATGTGTGCTCTTTGGCTGGGCGACATTAGTCGTGGCTTGCGAGCATCGACCAGGCAACATCGGTCGTGGCCTGCGCGCATCAGCCAAGAGACATTGGCCAATAGCAGGTAGCATCAACCAAGGCCTGAACGCATTAGCTGTGGAGTGTGCGCATCAGCTGAGCGACATCGACTTCGGCCAATGGCAGACGACATAAGCCAAGGCCTGCACGCATCAGACGTGGAATGTGTGCATCTGGCAAATGATGTTGGCCAATAGCAGGTAGCATCAACCAAGGCCTGAACGCATTAGCTGTGGAGTGTGCGCATCAGCTGAGCGACATCGGCTTCGGCCAATGGCAGACGACATAAGCCAAGGCCTGCACGCATCAGACGTGGAATGTGTGCATCTGGCAAATGATGTTGGCTAACGACATGCAGCATCAGCCAAGGCCTGCACGCATCAGCCGTGGCGTAGGCGCATCAGCTGAACGACATCTGCCGTGGCTTGCGCGCATCGGCCAGGCGACATCGATCATAGCCTGCACACATCAGGCAGGCGACATCAGCCAAGGCTTGTGCGCATCGGCTGGGCGACATCGGTCGTGGCCTACGCGCATCGGCCAACGGTAGGCAGCATCACCCAAGGCCTGCATGCATCTGATGTGTCATGTGCGTATCGGGCAACTAACGTCGGCCAATGGCAGGCAGCATCAACCAAGGCCTGCATGCATTAGCCGTGGCATGTGCGCAAAGACTTGGCGACATCGGCGTCGACCAATGGCAGGCATCATCGGCCAAGACCTGCACACATCTGACATGGCATGTGCGCATCGGGCAAGCGACGTCCGCCAAAGACAGACATCATCAACCAAGGCCTGCACACATCAACCGTGGCGTGTGCGTATCTGGCAAATGACATCGGCCAAAATCATGCAGCATCAGCCAAGGCCTGCACGCATCAGCCGTGGCATATGTGCATCGGCTGGGCGTCATCGGCCATGGACTGCAAGCATCGGCCAACGACAGGCAGCAACAGCCAAGGCCTGCACGCATTGACCATGGCGTGTGTGCATCGGCTGGGCGATATCGGTCGTGGCCTGCCCGCATTGGCCAGGCGACGTCGACCAATGACAGGCAACATCATCCAAGGCTTGCACGCATTTGATGTGGCATGTGCGCATCGGGCAAGCGACATTGGCCAACGGCAGACAACATCACCCAACGGCAAACAACATCAACCAAGGTGTGTCCATCGGCTGGGCGACATTGGCGTCGCTCAACGACAGACAACATCAGCCAAGGCTTACACGCATCTAACGTACCCTGTGTGGTTCGAGCAAGTGACGTCGACCAATGGTAGGCAGCATCGGCCAGGAGACATTGGTCGTGGACTGCCCGCATCGACCGTGGCCTGTGCACATCACTTAGTCGACATCGTTCGTGGACTTCCCGCATCGATCGTGGCCTGTAACCATCGCTCAGCCATCGTCGGGCGTAGCCTGCCTGTATCGCCATTGGCCTGCACATATCGGTCAACCAACGTTGGACGTGGTCGGCCCGCATTATCTTTGGCTTGCACACAACGGTTAACCAACGTCGGACGTGAGCTACCACTATCGTCCGTTCCATGCACACATCGGTTAGCTGACATCGGACGTGGCCCGCCCGCATCGTCCTTGGCTTACATTTTTTAGACGAGCTACGTCGCACACGGCGACATTGGTCGAGGTCTAGTCGACAACATGCGGATGTCCATGTCATACAAAAATCAAAAGAGTGTGAAACACCATTCACGCATAAAAACATATTCGTCTATTTTCCATCATCTATTCTCGACGTTTTCGCCTAACGCGGTTCATTGGTACCAATCTTTATTACTTTTACGGTTCGTACGATATTGAAACATCTTTTATTTGTACAAATATGTGCTATATCATTAATTTCACATGTTTAGAAGTGTTTTTGAGAATTTTCATATTTTTTTGACTATTATTCATTTTTTTAATTTATTATTATGGTTTTTACCCAAAAAAATAAAAATTAATTGTTTTTATGAAATTGTTGAATTTAAGGTTACTATATTTATCTGTGAATATTTAGCTTTAATTTTATATTTATTTTTTCATATTTTTCCTATTTTTTATTAATTAATTACTCATTTTCAGAATTTACTACAAGAAAATAAAATTTAAAAAATTGTTTAAAACTATTATATATATATATATATATATGAGTTATTTGTAGAAGCCAATGTGTGTTAGTACCTTAGAATGTGCATATTTGGGTTGTACTTGTTCATTATGATTCTTTGAAAAAATGATGCCAACTCCTCTATGTCAAAATCCACGCCACGAAATCAAGAGCTCCAAGTGGGCCACGCATCGGATGTGGCATGTGGGCATCTGGCAAGTGACGTCGACCAACGGGAAGTAACATCAGCCAAGGCCTACACATATCAGACGTGGCATTTGCGCATCTGGAAAGCGACGTCGGCCAACGTCATGCAACATCAACCAAGGCATGCACGCATCAGCTGTGGCATGTGATGATCGAATGGGCGACATCGGTTGTGGCTTTCGCACATCGGCTAGGCGATATCGGCCGTGGCCTACGCGCAACGGCCAACGGCAGGAAACATCAGCTACGGCCTGCAAGCATCAACCGTGGCATGTGTGCATCGACTGGCGACATCGGCGTAGGCCAACGACATGCGACATCAACCAAGGAATGCATGCATCGGACGTGGCCTGTGCTCATCTGGCAAACGACGTCAACCAACGGCATGCAACATCAGCCAAGGCTTGCATGCATCAGTCGTGACATGTGCACATCGGCTGGGCAACATCATTCGTGGCCTGCGCACATCCGCCAGGCTACATCGACCCTGGCCTGCGCGTATCAGCCAGGCAACATCGGCCAATGGTAGACAGCATCAGCCAAGGCCTCTACGCATCAGCTGTAGCGTGTGCACATCGACTGAGCGACATCGGTCGTGGCCTGTGCGCATCGGCCAGACGACAGGCAGCATCAGCCAAGGCCTGCACGTATCTGACTTGGTATGTGGGCATCGGGTAAGCGACGTCGGCCAACGGCAGGCAACATCAGCCAAGGCCTGTACTCATCAGCCGTGGCATGTGCACATCGGCTGGGCGACATCGGCGTTGGCCAATGGAAGGCAACATCAGCCAAGGCCTGTAAGCATCTGATGTGGCATATGCGCATTGGGCAAGAGACGTTGACCAAAGATAGGTAGCATCAGCTAAGGACTGCACGCATCAGTAGTGGCGTGTGCGCATCGGTTGGGCGGTATTAGCGTCGGCCAACGCCATGCGACATCAACCACAACCTGCACACATCGGACGTGGTATGTGTGCATCTGACAAATGACATCGGCCAACGACATGCAACATCAGCCAAGTCCTGCACGCATCAGTCGTGGCGTATGCACATCGGATGGGTTACTTCGGTCCGGGCTTGTGCGCATCGGCTAGTTGACATCGGCCGTGGCCTGCACGCATCGGCTAGGTGACATCAGCCAATGGCAGGCAACATTAGCCAAGTCCTGCATGCATCAACCATGGTGTTTGCGCATCGGCGAAGCGACGTCGACCAAGGACAGGCAGCATCAGCCAAGGCCTGCACATATCTGACATGGCCTGTGCGCTTTAGGCAAGCGACGTCGGCCAACGGCAGGTGGTATCGGCCAGGGAACATTGGTCGTGGACTACTTGCATCGGCTGTGACCTGTGCACATCGCTCAGTCGACGCCGATCGTTGACTGCCCATATCGACCGTGGCTGTGCACATCGCTTATCCATCATCGTGCATGGCCTACCCACATTACCCTTGGCTTACACACAACGGAGCTGATATCGGACGTTGCTTGCCCGTATCGCTATTGGCCTGCACACAACAGTCAGCTGAGGACGTGAGCTGCCATTATCATCCGTGGCCTGCACATATCGGTCAGCCGACGTCAGACGTGGTCTGCCAACATCGGCCGTAGTCTGCACACATCGGTCTGTAGATGTTGGACCTGGCCTGGCTGCATCGTCCGTGTCCTGCACAGTTCGATTAGTCGACGTCGGACGTGGCCTTCCCGCATTATCCATGGCTTGCACTTGTTAGACGAGTGACGTCGCACACGGCGACATTGGTCGATGTCTAGTCAACAACATGCGGATGTCCATGCCGTAAACAAATCAAAAGAGTGTGAAACACCCTTCATGTATAACAACATATTCATCTATTTTCCATCATCTATTCTCAACGTTTCCGCCTGACGTGGTTCATTCGTACCAATCTTCGTTACTTTTATGGTTCGTACGATATTGAAACATCTTTTATTTGTACAAATATGTACTCTATTATTAGTTTCACATGTTTAGAAGTGTTTTAGAGCATTTTCATATTTTCCAACTTTTATTCATTTTTCTAAATTTATTTTTATGGTTTTTTATTTTTTACGTCACATTTTAAAATTTAATTTTTTTATGAAATTATTGAATTTAAGGTTACTATATTTATTTGTGAATTTTTGGCATTAATTTTATATGTTTTTTTTCATATTTTTCCTATTTTTTATTAATTGATTACACATGCCTACACCTAGAAGTTCTAAGCGGAGTAGTGCATATGTCCTACACATATACTTGAAAGGGATATGCTTATTGTGAAAGGCTCTATCGTTACTTACTTTTCGAACAAACTGCAGACTTTTAGTAATCCCGTTTCAATAGACACTTTTGCCAATTGTAACCCTGACTATCTTGGATGAGCTATGGTAATTCAGTAGGCCATGTATCAAATCATCTTCTCATTAAGCTATTTTGGACTGCCCTGTATACTTCTGCAACTATTCTATTTTAGTATCATAGAGAAACAACTTGATTAAGTGGAGTTTCCCCATTTCAGAAGTTTTTTCGTAGTAGCCAATCTAGTCCTACATATAATTCACAAAATGGAGCTATATCCTTAGATATGATGTTTGCACCGATAATTGTATTTCAATCAACCTTGGTCATTATCATCCTCAAGTAGAAGTAGTACTTTGACTGGGAAACCAGATGCAATTATGAAAATTACCTCATAGGTTCTCTATTATTGGAAGAACTGCCTTAATGTGTCTTCTAAGTTCAATTTTCTTCCATTTGGCCAGTTTCGTTTCACACTTTGATGAGTTCATTCACAGTGGTGACATTGGGAGTACATGTGTATGTCTGTTTCTTTATTCCCTCTTTTTTAAGTTTGGAAAAGCAGCAACATATGGAGAGCTGCTTATTTACTCTTTAAAAAGTAGGAAATTGGAAAAAGAGGTATGTGCTTCGTAATTAAACAATATAAGGTTATCATTTATTTTCTTCATCATAGTTAACATTATTATATCTCTTGGACCTCTTAGTTCAATTCTGGAGAAAACTCTACTGGTGGAAACTTTGCAAATGTCTTTGTAGACTCAACTTATTTTAATCTTCTTTTCCAGAGCTAGAACTCCGTTGGTATGTTGAATATTTGTATATGATTTTGATGTTGTGTATAAGTTTCACTTGAACTTACAACTTGCATAGGAACCAACTTCATGGCTCTTAGGATAGGATGTTGTTGTGGTTGACCCTCTAAGGAAAGGACTGGACCCGTCCTTGGTGAAGGAACTACGACACATCTCAACAGTGGAACTCAGAACATCTAAAAGGTGGAGTGAAGGGAAATTTTACGAAGTAAATCGGTTGCTATATTTGTTATGAAAATTCACGATCATTGATGAACTACAACATTTGAGGATGTACATGTCATTCACGTATGTTTTATTTGTTATGTTAGACCTGAAAATGTCAAAGACGAGAAGAGACCATGGATCTTGCGTGCCAGAGAAGATTCAATTCAAATTGAAAGCATAATTGTACATGAGGAAAATCAATCATTGCCTCAAACGCTTATCTATATTAGCTGTGGTTGGGAAAGTTTTAAAGAGGTATATGTGGCCTTCAAATCCATATTAGAAAATTTCGATTGAGATGCTGCTCTTTGATCTTTCTGGAGAAAATTAAATGAAAGGTGTCAATTAAGTCTTGGTTTGGTTTTTGGTGACACTTTGACCAAGAAAGGTTCAAATTCACTTAAAAATGTAATTAAGTAAATCTGGGACCAAATTAACATTTTCAAAACTTTCTAATCTTTTATAAATTACAAAAAAAAACACTTCATTTTTCAACTTTTATAATTCTATCCAAACCATTTTAAAAAAATTAAAAGAAAATAAAATTTTCTCTTCTTCTTCTTCCTTAGAAAATTCGAAAATCCAACTATCAAAACAAATATTCTCCCCCATTATCTTATCTTCCTCCTCATCTCCGGCCGTGACTCTCTCCTCTTTCTGAACTAAAGATTGTGTTCGACTTTAAAATGGGTAAGTCATTTTTTATGAAAGATTTTACAATTTTTGAACAATACTAAGTTTTTTTCTTGGGTTAATGAACAATAAATCGTTCTATAGATGTGAAAATTGAATAATGGTGTAATGGTACCTATTATTTATTATTTTAGAAAGAAAATCAACAAACCCAAAAAAGCCCTAATTTTAAGGAAATGTATATGTATTGTTAACATTCAGTGAAAGGTCATTTTTTGTTGTTCTTTTTATGACCATTTTGTTCATATGATTTTAGAAAAATAGTCTTGTTCAGTTGTCCAATATATTCATTTGTTGAAAGATGTGTTGTATGTTGCTACATTTTAGTGATATGTTGGTATATATTCCAACAGAGTTGTCATATGTTGGTACATATCACCTATGTGTTAGGGCAACAAAATTGTCTTCTGTAGTAACAGAAGATTCATCTGTGGCACATGAAGATTCATTTGTGGCCACAGAAGATTCATTCGTGGCAACAAAAAGTACATCTGTGGCAACAAAATGTCCATTTGTGTCAAAATAAGTATAAATTGCTACCCATTATTATTTTATAATCAATTGTAAACTCTCAATCTTTTTTTATTTACCTTGTAGATGAAATGATACAAGAAGCTTCATCCATGAAAACAACTCAATCTTTTATTGGTGTTGCTTCCTTTTCTAATATCAAATGCTCTTTTTGTCTATGCGAAGAACGTGAACAACATCATGATTATTTTATTAGTCGTGTTAAAGAACTCACTGATATTTTTAAAGAAATGACTTATACTATTGATGTCCATACATCCAAGAAGATTTCACAGCCTTTGAAGTGTAGGAGGTTGGAGAAATCTATTTTCCAATCACTATCTATAATTAATGAAAGAAAAAAAATCAATAACTAATGAGGAGGAGAAGGAGAAGGAGAAGGAGAAGGAGAAGGAGAAGGAGAAGGAGGAGGAGGAGAAGGAGGAGGAGGAGAAGGAGAAGGAGAAAGTGAAAAAGAAAGTGAAAGAAAAAGAGAAAAAGAAAGAGAAGAAAGTCGAAGTCGTCAGTTGTGATGTGAAGCAACAATATCTATTTGAAGGTTTTAACATTCACGGCGAGGCTCTAATTGAACTAATGTCATCTTTCTCTCAATGGATAAATGAGGGTCTTTACAAGTATCATGCAAAAAAGTAAAGTCGTTCAACTATAATTAGTATTTATTCTTGTTGTCCACTAAATAATTATTTATAATGATTACACAATTGTAGAAGAGACAAGGACGATCATTACTTAGCCAATTGCTCGAATCTTGAGTTCAAACAATTGGATTTTGTAGTTGCATCTCCAAAGAAGAAGGACTGGTTCTATGTAATGTCTCAACCCAATGCCCACTTTTATGTTTTGATTAAGACATGAAAACATACAAATAAATTAATACGGAAAATACACTTGTTGATGCATATGTGCAACATGTGGATGTCATTTTATACTATTTGTGGAAAAAGTCGAAGCAACAGAGTCATTCTAAATATCGATATACCACTACTAATTGTTTCTTTCAAAACATACATTGGCAATGCTAGTGCTGTTCTTGAATATGAGGATAAAATCGTTGGCATTATCAAAGGGTTTGGTATACCTGCTGGACTGCCTTGGCACCTCACAGATGATGTTTATGTCCCTGTAAATTGTAATGGGGAATTTCATTGGGTCTTGACAGTCATTGCATTGAAGGAACGGTGCATAAAGGTGTATGATTCGATGTCCTCATCTAGGACTAACAAAAATTTGTGCTCCGAGATTCAAAAGTTGTCTACAATGTTGCCAAAGTACCTTGAATCCAACAAATTTTTTGAGCAAAAAGACAACTGGTCAGTTGTCACGACCTGAGTCTACACCCTGGAAATGACATGACATACTCGACCCCGGAGGGGTCTTATACAAGCCTCATAACATTCATAACATAAGATACTTAGAAATAGTGGTAAATTAAAATTTTCTTTAAAACCATTCAATCAAAATACTCATTTAAAAACGATCGAAATAGCGGAAGTTTATTGTCTCACATGGACATCTTAGACAAAACTTTAAACAAAAGTAGGGACACGCCCCTTTACAATAGAAATCTTAACAATAGTCTATAAATATTAAAGAACTAGAAACATTAAAAGTCCTTGTCCTCGATCTATGAGGACATACCAAAAGATGTCTTGGAAGAAATCTAATCCAAGCTTCGACTAGGGAGAATCAAATTGAGTGCCAATCCCTACACTTCACAAAAGTAAAGGAAATATGGGTTAGCACAATTAAGTACTAAGTATGATAGACATGCTAAAACATGCTTAAAACAGACATTTATTTGAAAGTCATGCTTTTATGCCATTTTGGTAAAACTTCATGAACAATAGTAATAGAGGCATAATATAAGTCACAACCAACATTCAAGTCACATTTGAACATACTCAACATATAAACCATTACCTTCACATAAGCCTTCACCTCAAGTAACCCTCAAGCTTTACCTTGTGCAATGTATGGATAGCGTCCCATACCACCATCCACACTAAAGTACCACCTTAAGGTCACCAAAAGTGGACTTACCATTCAACCTTTCCATCTTCACACCATAGTCATACATAGGAGACATAAACACTTTTTAAGTCATATCAACACATAAGGACCATCACCTAAGACAACCCCCAAGTCATACTTGTGCAATGTGCAAGTAGCATCCCATACTACTACTCACACTAAGTACTCCTTTGAAGTCACCATAAGCAAGGTACATTCATATACCACAAGTCATAACAAGGAAGTAACTCACAATACAATCCAAGTATAGCATGCATCATATCATTTAAGCATAAGTCACATTCTTCATTAACTTCATTACATTAAGAGCATCTTCATTCATTAGACATTAGATCAACATTCTTCATTTGCATCATCATAAGAGCATATTCATTACACTTAACATCATAAAGGAACACACCACGACCTCTCTCAAAGCTTACTTGTGCAATGCATAGATGGCGTCCCATACCACCACCCACACTAAGTAGAGCATTCTTTAGAAGACATAGTTCATTAACATCCTTTGTGGGGGTAAGCCTTAACCGACATAGACCATGTGAGCAATTCATGGAATCTCGGTGTCACCCTCACCGGATAAGGGATTCCTACTTACCTAAGGTAGGACCATTGTTTTTAGCTTAAGTGGATCCATTAGCTAGACCTATGTGGGCACATAGTTTATGGGATAAGGAGATTTCTACTAGATACCCCGCCTCCACTAACATATGAGTATCCATCTCAAGAGATTGCTACTAAGTGCCCCGCCTCAACTCACGTATGAGTACCCATCTCAATCCATATCCACTTGGTGCTTAACATTATTCCCCACAGAGTATTTGACATTCATTACATTCGTTCATTATTATGGGATAACAAATTGCTACTAGATACCCCGCCTCAACTAACGTATAGACATCCATCTTAAACCCAACATTCATTCATTGGAAAGCTCATAGATTCAAATATGAGAATAGACTTTCACCTAGGAATCCCATATTGTGAGAAAGTCCTTTAACAACATGTCTTTTCATTCATTAGAGTACAATTGAGAAAAGCCTTTCAATAAGTACTTTATCATTAGCATAATCATAGAACTTCATTCATTATTCATTCATGAGTGTGTGTATGTGAGAATATCCTTTCACATATATCATCATCATTCATAAGGTTAATTGAGAATATACTTTCAGTCACCACATACTACATTCTAAACATGATCATCATTCATTCATTTAGATCACACACACATACTTCATATCATAATTATACATAGATCCTTCATATATATATATAAAGGTAAAAGGAAGATATCCATCAATTCAATACCACAATATACATAGTAAGTAAAACCTCCACATTTCAAGTGGATCAATAGATCAAGCACAATTCTACTACAACAAGTAATTTGGTCATAACTTGCCCTTTCAAGGCCATGATCAAAAGTCACCAACACACCAACAATTTACTACAATCAAGGAATGTATAATGATACAATTCAACAATCTAAATCAATTTAGGTATAATCCATCCACATTCATTCATGATCAACAAACCCACTTCATAAGGCACAATTTAGGAATTGAGATAATTCATGGGTTCATAGAGAATTTTCATCATAAATCATCAATTAAACACTAATACAATCATAATTTATCATTAGAAACCATTTGAAAACGTTTGATTAAAGAACCCATGAGATTGAGTAGAACCCTAGATTTTTCATACTTTGAAATCACCTTTGAATTGGCTCATTGAATGAAAAGTTAGACAAGGATCAAGATTACCATACCTTGCTATTGATTACCCACCAAATTCCCTTGAAAAACCTTTGAAAACCTTGAATATTTGACCTTGAGAGCTTGAAGTCTTCACCTCCAATGGAGGTTTCTAGAGAGAGCTTTTGGAGGGGAGGGGAGTTTTTGATTTGGGGTTTTGAAATAATGAAATCTAAAATATGTTTTAATACTCTTAAAATACTTTAATAAACCCAAAATAACCGTCCAAACACTTAGCTAAACTAATTCGCTAATTATCAACCGCTCACTTGGTAGAACCAAATCTGCAGATTGCAGGTGCCATCTACGAACCACCCACCTACGATCCGTAGGTGGGACCACGGGACGTACTGTCCAACCGTGATTTGGTTCAGAGGCTCTCATTTAGGGGTCTTGACCTACGGAGGCCATCCACGGGGCATGGATGGACCTACAATGCATGGTCCCCTTCCGTAGGTTACCAAACTTTTGACAACTTTTTTGGTTTCAAGGGGTCTTGTGGGTTAGGCTTAGGGTCCTCCTCAAGGACCCCTAGGGTGGTCCATGGGGAGTCGTACCTATATACTTAAAACAACTAGTAATAATGGTCCCTGACCCTAACTTAATTAATTAGTAATTTACCAAACTATCCCCCACTTAGGCCGAACCTAGGCAGCATTACAAGTGTGATCCATGGACACCAATCCACAGAGTGTGGATGGGTCCACGGACCATCCTGGCTGCCCGTTATTTGGTTCAGAGAGGGGTAATTGGGGGACCAGCCTGGGGAGACTATGTCTTGAACCACGACTCCTAACCATGGAACGTTGTTCCACCCACGGTTCGTGGGTGCCCAAGTGTGGTTCAAGCTATTTTTGACAGCTTGTTGGACCTTCCCTTGGGTCCTTCTCATGCACCCTTGGGGGGAGGGGGTTCTAGGGGGTCGTGCCTTGACGTTTAGGCACTAGAACCCTAGTACTAAGTTAGGAAAATTATTTTAGGACTTTAACCTTATGTTTTAACTTCGTTAAGCTAAAAGACTACACGTTAGGCTCTAGCTTAGGTCATTAGATTTTCGGGGTGTTACATTATCTCCCCTTTGGGAACATTCATCCCCGAATGATGACCAAGACACCAACATGTCCAAAGCAATACAAGAAAGTAGGAACTACATCTACTAACTCAATATGAATGCAACTCATCAATTCACATAAGCATGGGAGGGACTACCTTCTCCACATCAACCAATCTCATTACAACAATATGGAGCCAATGTGCCATTTCATCAAAACACAATTAAGCATGTTTATCAATTTACCTCATGAAGTCATAAATGTAATCATCATATAAAAATGCAAATCAACATGTGGAACATAGACATCATGGAAACTCAATATATATACTAAACATGAATTCTCACAAGAACATGCACAACATAGGGAAATCATGGAAATTCATGCAGCACACATGACTCCCAAAATACTAAACTTAATAGGAACTATTTACCTCATGCTTGAATAGGAGTAGAAGGAAAAAATGAGGGTAGTGGGACATCATATCGGCCTCGGCCTCCCATGTAGCACCCTCAGCAAGGTGGTTCCTCCAAAGAACTTTAACAGAGGCTACTTCCTTGTTTCATAACCTCTTTACTTGCCGGTTTGAAATCTTAACTGGTACCTCTTCAGAAGAAAGGTTATCATCAACTCCTAATCCCTCTAAAGGAAGGATGGATACTGGATCACCAATGGACTTCTTGAGCATGTAAACATGAAATACCGGGTGATACAGAGACAACTCATTTGGCAAGTCCACTTCATATGCTACTTTCCCAACATGTTTCAAGATTTGGTATGGGCCCACATACCAGGGACTAAGTTTCCCCTTCTTGCCAAACCTCATCACACCTTTCATAGGTGAGATTTTCAAGTAGACCCAATCACCAACCTCAAATTCAAGATCCTTTCTTCTATTGTCGGCATAGGACTTTTTTTGACTTTGGGCCGTCTTCAACCTCTCTCTAATGAGTCGCACTTTTTCACTGGCATTATAGACTAGTTCGCCACAAAGCCCGCTATATCCTTTTTATTCCATTCCACCAATAGACTTCCCGTAGATAACGATACATCTTGGTGGCTCCCGGATGAATACAATATCGTGAACCATGAACCTCTTCCAAAATTTGCTCTCTTAGGCAATCAACATCCGGCACACACAATCTACCTTGGTACCTATGCACCCCATATCTCCCTTGGGAGAAAACCTCGACGGACTTGTTGAGAACCGATTCTTTAAACTCCATCAATATAGGATCAAGATGTTGCTTAGACTTCACATCAACCACAAAGGATGATTTGGAACTATGATGAACCATGAATCCACCCTTGGTGGAATCCACTAATTGGACACCTAACCGGGCCAATCTATGCACATCCCGAACCAATTCCTTTTTCTCATCTTCTACATGAGCCACACTACCCATGGACAATCTACTTAGGGAATCCGCAACTACATTAGCTTTGTAGGAGTGGTATAGGACACTCATGTCATAATCTTTCGAAAGCTCTAACCACCTTCTTTGTCGGAGATTTAAGTCTTTTTGGCTAAACACATATTGAAGACTCTTATGGTCGGTGAATACATCTGCATGGACCCCATATAGGTAGTGTCTCCAAATTTTCAAGGCAAAGACCACCACTACTTGTTCGAGATCATGAGTTGGATAATTCTTTTCATGGATCTTGAGTTGCCTTGAAGCATAGGCAATCACCTTACCGTGTTGCATGAGGATACACCCCAACCCTACTCTTGAAGCATCACAATATACCACGAATTCGTCGGTACCCTCCGATAAGGTCAACACCGGAGCGGAGGTGAGTCTATCCTTCAACTCTTGAAATCTCTACTCATATGCCTCCGTCCACTCAAATTTGGACTCTTTTGGGTTAGGGCCGTTAATGGAGAAGCAATGGATGAGAAGCCCTCAATAAATCTCCTATAATACCCAGCCAAACCCAAAAAGCTTCGAATGTCTATGGGACTTAGAGGTCTAGGAAAACTTTTAACCGCGTCCGTCTTCTTAGGATCAACTTCTATTCCCATGCCCGACACAATATGACCAAGGAAAGCAACCGACCTTAGCTAAAAGTCACACTTACTAAACTTAGCATATAGTCGGTGGTCCTTAAGGACTTGCAATGCCATCCTCAAATGGTCCTTATGTTCACCCTCACTTCTCGAATAGATCAAAATGTCATCGATTAAGACGTTCACAAACGAATCAAGATATTGTCTAAACACCATATTCATTAGGTCCATGAATGCCGCCGGGGCATTTGTTAACCCAAAAGACATAACCACAAATTTGTAGTGACTGTACCGGGTTCTAAAGGCCGTCTTAGGAAGGTCACACCCTCTTACCCTTAGTTGATGGTAACCCAAACAAGGATTTATTTTGGATAAAAAGGTAGCCCCTTGGAGTTGATCAAACAAATCGTCAATCCTAGGAAGTGGATACTTATTCTTTATAGTGACCTTGTTTAATTGGCGGTAATCAATACACATCCTAAGGGACCCATCTTTATTTTTCAGAAATAATACCGGTGCACCCCATGGAGATATGTTTGGTTGAATAAAACCCTTATCTAGCAAATTCTTGAGTTGTGCCTTCAATTCCAAATTCGGCTGGAGCCATCTGGTAAGGGGGGATAGATATGGGTCGTGTATCCGCATTAGATCAATGCCGAAGTCTATTTCCCATTCGGGAGGAATACCGAGCATGTCATCGGGGAAGACTTCCGGATATTCCCTCACTACGGGGACCGACACCAAAGGAGGAGTCTCGGACTCAAGGTCCACAACCCTAACAATGTGATACATGCACCCCTTTGAGATCATTTTACAAGCTTTTAGACATGAAATGAAACGACCTCTAGGGATATAGTTTCCCCCTTTCCATTCTAAGGTAGTTTCATTAGGGAATTGAAGCTTTACCATCCGGGTTCTACAATCAATGGACGCAAAACAAGCATGTAACAAATCCATCCCCAATATGACATCAAAGTCCAACATATCTAATTCTACCAAATCAACCAAAGTGACTCTATGAGACAATAAAATGGGAAAACTCTATAAACTCTTTTAGCTACAACAGAGTCACCCACCGGGGTAGAAACCGAAAAGGGTTCTTCTAAGACATCGGGAGTATATCAAATTTCATAGACACTTAGGGAGAAACAAAAGATAAAGTGGCACCGGGGTCTAATATTGCATAAAAATCAATGTAAAATACTTGCAACATACCAGTAACAACGTCCGGAGACCCCTCTTGATCACTTTGTGATTGGATAGCATAGAAGTGATTCTTCTTGGGAGCATCGGAATTTGAGCCATTTGGACAGACTTGCTTGCCCTCTCTTCCTTGAACCTTTAGCATAGGACAATATCTCTTCATATGACCACTTTTCCCACAGCTAAAGCAACCATACGTGTCAACTAGGCATTTACCTTCATGTTTCTTGCCACACTTTGCACAACTAGGTCTTTCAACATAAGAGCCACCCGTATTGCCTCCTTGAGGCTTAGGGTTAGAAACCCTATCTTTGTTGGCCTTGGTGCATTGGAGGAGACTTAGTTGGAAAACCTCTTTTTGAACCTTGGTTTGTTTTGAACCTCAAACTTACCCTTAGAAGAATTTCCATCCTCGGCCATTTTCTTGAGTTTTGTCTCTTCAATTTGTTGAGTGTATATCATGAGCCATGAGATATACATATCATGATGGAGCATTGCCGTACGACATTCTTCTTCAACCAAATTGGACACCCCCATCATAAACTTATTCATCCTAGCCCTTGAATTGGCCACCAATGTTGGGGCATACTTGGATAGTTGAGTGAATTTTAGAAAGTACTCATTCACACTCATACCCCCTTGATGGAGGCTCATGAATTCCACCAACTTTTGTTCCTTCAACTCTAGGGGGAAACTCCTTTCAAGGAAGGCCATCTTAAACACTCCCCAATCAATCGGGCCCGCTCTCACGGGTCTGTCATCCCTCCATTGTCAAACCATACTTGAGCTACGTCCTTCAATTGGTAGGCGGCTAGTTCCGCCTTTTCTTGAGAAGATACTCCCATGGAATCCACCACCTTAAACACCTGATCTATAAAGCTTTGTGGGTCTTCTTCCATTTTAGAGCCATAGAAGGTAGGGGGATTCATCCTTGTGAAATCCCTAATTCTTGAAGTGGGTGTACTTGCATTGGGGTTCACACAAGCTCTAACATCCCTAGTGACTTGAGCCATCATAGCTTTAGCTTGGGTCGCCATAGCTTGAGTTTGGGCCGTCATGGCTTGGGTTATCATTTGTATAGAGGCCCTAAATTCAGCTTGAGTCACATTTGCCGGATCAACTGGAGCTTGCTCACCTAGAGGAACTTGAGGACCTTGAGGAGGAAATATCTCATCATTAGCAATCTCCTCTTCCACTCTTCTTGCGACCGCTCTTCTTGTATTCATATTCCTATATGCACAAGAAAAGGGTTAGGAAAAGGACACCCATAGAGTTACAACTCTAAAGCACTACTAAAGAGTAGTAAAAGAAGTGAAAAGTTCCTAAACATCTTATAGCCTCTCATTCATAAGTGTGGCACGCTTCATCCTCATGAACAAGACTCTACTAGACGTGGTTTATGAGACATCAACCTAATTATTATCCCAAACCTTATGCTCTGATACCAAGTTTGTCACGACCCAGGGCTACCCCCTAGCTGTAGCATGGCGTACTCGACTCCGAAGGGGTCTCATACAAGCCTCTAGCATCATCATAACATAAGACATAGAAATAATACGGAAAATTTTAAACTTTTACAATAGAAGGTCAACTTCACTTTTTATATATGAAAATTACGAGAATCTAGACTTTGTCTCATACACCATCTAAAACATACGAATACAAAGTTTGGGACTTATCCCTTTACATCAACAAAGTCTCAATATAAGAGAAGTACAATATGAACTATAAAATGGGAAATTCGTCCTCGAACTTGAGGACTCACCACCACTTGGGGATAAGCAATCCAAGTCTTCTTCAAGAAAGGAGAGTGTATGTCACCTAGCCAGAACCTACACTTATCAAAATGTAGAGAAAGAAGGGGTTAGCACAAATATGTACCAAGTATGGAAACATGCATAAAAACCTTGAAATATGATAAAAAGGACAATTTAGTTGAAAAGCATGCACTTGTCAAGTTTGGAAACCAACATGCGTTTACAATATACAACACAAGCCAAAATCACATTCATACGCAATTCATAGTAAAGCCATAACCTTAGTAACCCCTAAGAAACACTTGTGCAATGTGTGGTTGGCATCCCATAATACCAACCCTACTAAGTATTCCCTTGAAGCTACCTTGGTCATGAATATCATCTTTAAACATCATTATAATCATTAGTCACAAATAAGGAATAGTCATGTACAATACTTGAACACAAGGAAAGTCATTCTTAACAACTATCCATTCAATATACATGCATACCTTTTATAGCTCATCATAACACAAAGGAACCATCCCATAACCTCCTACTAAGTCTACTTGTGAAATGTAGAAGTGAAGTCCCATACCCCCACTCCTACGAAGTAAACTCACCAAGAAGTCATTGTGTAGTTCATGTCTCATTCATTATCTTCATTATATAGGGAAAGTAGCATTAACCGACATAGACCATGTGAGCTACATGGAATCCGGTGTTCTACCCCCACACCAAAAAGAGGGTGTCCTACTTGCCTAAGGTAGAACTATCGTGATATCTTTTAGGTGGATCCACTAGCTAAAGACCTATGTGGGAACATAGTTATGGGATAAGGAGATTGCTACTAGAAACCCAAACTTCTAGCGTAAAAGGTTTCCATCTCATGAGACAACCAATGTTGGGAAGAGGACTTGCTAAACGTAAAAGCTTCCTATCTCATTGTTCATATCCACTCGGTTCTAAGCCTATTTCCCTTTAAAGTCATTAAGACTTTATTTAGGTTCATGTTCATGTTCAATAGAGAATGCACTAGGCACTCAAACCAACATTCATCATAATAGCTCAAAGATTCATTAGGTGAGAATGTGCTTTCACTTTAGAATCATCCACAAGTGAGTAAACCTTTCACATTATTATTCATAGTGCTTTCATGAGAATTAACCTTTCAATCAACACAATAACATCATCTTCATCCTAGACTATTCATGCATCATCAAGTGTAAGGTTAAGGGAAGAACAACTTTTCAACCATACCATACTATACACATTAGTCACAGTAGATTTCCTTTCTAAGTGAATCAATAGGTTATACACAACTTTCATCAATATGTACAAACCCTAGCAATTTACCCCTTTCAAGGTCATGAATCATGTCTCACAATTACACCTAAAGATACTATTTTAGGCATAAATAAAACAAGATTCAATAACTAGATTAACATAGATACAATTCATAGTAATCATCTTGCATCAATACACCCATCACAATTCATGAAATTGGGGTCATGGGGGTGTTCATGGGGAGTTTTACAATAAAAATCACCATTAAAAATCAAATCATCCATAATATAATACAATTATCATAATAAAATCATTTTTAGGAAGAACCCATGGTTAGAATGAAAACCCTAGTTTTTGAACAATATCCCAATTTCGAAATTAGAGTTGAAAGGGCTTCATGAAGAAAAGTGTTCCATGAATCAAGGTTTCCATAACTTAATTGATGTTTTCCCCACGAAATTGGAGTGAAAATGCTTGGAGCTTGAACCCTAATCTTGAGCTTTTTCTTTGTTCTTCAATGGAGTTTAGAGATAGGATATTTTTGGGAGGGAAGTTGGTTGAGTTTGAGTTTCTGAGTTATGAGAGTTAAAAGACTTGTTTAATAGTTAAATATACTTTAATATACTTAAAACAACTAGTAATAACCGTCCCCCACCCTAACTTAATTAATTAGTAATTTACCAAACTATCCCCCACTTAGGTCGAACCTAGGCAGCATCACAAGTGTGATCCACGGACACCAATCCATAGGGCGTGGATAGGTCCACGGACCATCTTGGCTGCCCGTGGTTTGGTTTAGAGAGGGGTAATTGGGGAACCGGAGACTAAGTCTCGAACCATGCCTCCTAACCACAGAGCGTGGTTCCACCCACCGCTCGTGGGTGCCCAAGCGTGGTTCAAGCTTTTTTTGATAGTTTTTTGGACCTTCCCTTGGGTCCTCCTCATGGACCCTTGGGGGGGGGGGTCCTAGGAGGTTGTGCCTTGACGTTTAGGCACTAGAACGCTAGTACTAAGTTAGGTAAATTATTTTAGGACTTTAACCTTACATTTTAACTTCGTTAAGCTACTAGAATACATGTTAGGCTCTAGCTTAGGTCATTAGATTTCCGGTGTGTTACAAGAAAAGGAATTGCAAATGCCATATCTAATTACTCTAGGGTTGGTTGAAACCTTATTTGATCCTATTGTGGATAGAGTTAAAATGGAATTGGCTGGAGCAAGAACATCAAAAGAGACAGAGTTAATAATGAATTATTTGTTTTGATGGGGTTGATGGTGGTGGTATTGATGCTGGCGGAGGTGTTGATGTTGGTGGTGATATTGGTGCTGGTGCTGGACAAGACCAAGGGGCTACCTCTTGTAGAAGATGCCCTGGCTTTCTCTGTGAGAAGTGAAAGAAACAAGATGAAGATTCTATCATGTATCTTCAAATATTGAGTCAGGCTGTCAATGAATTTAAAAACAAAAAGGGGGTCAAGGTCATTTCATCTAAGAATGTTCGGAATCCATTTACTCCATAGGCCCAGAGGAGGAAAAAATTCCTTTATCAAGGCAATACAAAATTTGAAGAAGAAGATCTTTGGAGAATTGTCAATGGCCGTAGGAGAGGAAGTGTTGGAGTTCAAGCATGTGAATGTTTATAAGTGTGTGCCTATAGCTCAAAAGAACAAACTGGTGGAACTGACGAGAGAAAAGGATCTGCGTGCGTAATACGACATGCATTTTTTTTTAGGAGAAGATTTTAGGACCATGACAAGCATGAAAATTTGGTGGGAAGACTAGGTAATTTTTCTCTACTAGTACCTTCAATTTATAATGTTCGTTTGTTTTATCTTTTCAATGATTACTCTTCTTTACTCTTTAATATTATTTTTTATTTCAGTATATTGATGAAATCCTTACCCTCATGCGGGAGAGGCATGTGAGATACCCCGAGTACTATGATTCCACAGATAGAATCCTGGATCTTAACTTATATTCCAACTTCAAACAAAGATATGACAAAGTGAGCGAGGAGGCAACAACAGTTGGTGGCAGAAGCTTTACTCAGTTAATTAATGAGTTTGAATGGAATGAAGATATGATTAACTATTCTAGGGGCATTACACAATATCATGGAGGCATGGATTGGATTGGTGCAAAAAGGCTTTTGGCAGTCATGAACCTGAACAAAACTCATTTTGTGACTCTTGAGATCCTCTTGCACGAGGGTCGCATGAATGTTTGACTGTCAGTTGATGAGTATGGAACATGCCAAGTTTTTGACATTCATACAACCTATCTTCGAGTTTCTGCCAAAATTGTTGAAGTAAAGTGGAATAATGAAGCATTTGCCAGATAAACTCCTTACTGAACCATGGGAATTTGAAGGTCGATTGGAACCCATGGTAACAAATGAATCCGAAGTCGCGTGCGGGTCATATTCGCTTGCATTTATTAAGCATTTGATTATCAGGATATCAATTCAACCTCCCCAAACCCTGTTGTGTGACAATGAAGTTGGTCGAATGCAATGGGTTTGGGCTGTTGGGATAGAATCTAGGAGCTTGGAGCCTTGACAATGTGTTTGTAATTAAAGACAATGCTTTATTTTATCACTTATGTTATTTAATCTTATATTGAGAGCAAGTACATAGTATGTGATGTTATATTGAGAGCAAGTACTTAATCAAATGTTGTTACATAAGGGTCATCTGTAGCAACACATGTCTCATATGTAGCAACATATGCCTCAAATGGTCAAACATTGATGCATAAGGGTGATATGTTGTAACATTTGAGGCATCTGTAGCAACAGATAAGTCATATGTAGCAACATATGTCTCATATGTAGCAACACATGGGTTATCTGTAGCAACATTTGAGTCACATGGTCAAACGTTGCTACATAAGGGTGATATGTAGCAACATTTGACTCATTTGTAGCAATAGATAAGTCATTTGTAGCAACATATGTCTCATATGTAGCAAACAAGGGTCTGTAGGAACATTTGAGTCACATGTTACTACAGATGGGTGATATGTAGCAACATTTGACTCATATGTTGCGATATTTGACTCAGATGTTATGTTAAGAACAAGTAAAAATGTTGGAACAAGTGTGCAAAACTACGTTTATTTATTTCCACAACTATGACAATTTTGATGGTTGTACACAGTTACATAAGAATTTTCCATCCTCCACAATATTCTTCTTGGTAATACTTAAAAATAGAAAAAAAAACACAACAAACAATACGAAGATTAACTTCCAATTGTTACAACATTTGGTCTTCTTCTTCTCCTTCATCACCCATTTGTTACTTCTTTTAATATGACTTTCATCATCAATTTCCAACCCCTTAATTCTTTTCGCCAATCTCAGAATAATGAACATGGATCGTATATCAATATCTGCATGATCCCTCCATCTAAAGAAGTTGCATGCATTCTCCTAAAATACACACCAAAAAGAATTTTTTTTTTTTTTAAAATCAAAATAAAGTAAAGTCTCCAGACTAAGATGTAGAAATATACATACACAATAGCGTCGACAAGACCAAAATCTTCGACCTAGATTGTCCTTCGACCATGAAGTTTGCATTGAAAGTAAGTCTCCATGTTTGCAATAGATTTTCACACCAAACATGGGATCATTTTCATCATTACATATTCGATTCAATATTGCATTTGACATTATATCAAAAGTAACAAGAAACAAACAAAACTCATTCATTAGATCTAGAGTACTAATTTATATTTAAAGAACTCATTCTTACCCAACCACTATATTGCAAAATTAATGATTTCATTAGAGATTTGGTTTAACCAAAGGCCAATCAAATTAGTTGTGTGTTAAAAAACAAAGAACAGAAAAGACTATCAGAAAAGACTGATGAAATAAATAACATCATTATATCCCATGCACTCTAGAGATCTGAGATCCATGCGAAGAGAGAGAAAGCGCGAAGCGGAGAAAAACCAAAGCGGCGAGGAAGAAAATGAAAACCCTATTCTTGAAATGAAAATGAAAACCCTACTTTATATATATATATATATATATATATCCCTTCTAGAAATGAAATAATGGGCCGATTGGGCCAGTTTTAGAGGTTGGGCTTGCCTATGACTTTTATAAAGTACTTACGTTTTTTAAGTTGTTGTAACGTATGTCAATTATGTGTACATGCAAGTAGTATCACCATTAATAGAAAGGAATTCAAGCACATAAACTTGGGAAACATTAAACATAAACATAAACATACCATTGATAGTTGATATAGTGACATGCAAGGCTAGGCTAGACTACATATCCATATTTACAAGGCATTAACGCCAACAAAAACAACAAAATTTATATCTGAAACTCTCTAGCCCATTGATAGTTGATATAATGACATGCAAGGCTAGGCTAGGCCACATATCCATATTTACAAGGCATTAACGCCAACAAAAATAGCAAAATTTACATCTAAAACGCTCTAGCCCTATACTACTACTTCAGCCATCAAAAAGGGATCTCGAGTCAATATTGAGCATTAAACCTGGAGAGGCATCACCATTCTTTCTTGAAGGGCAGTGGATCAGAGCTACCCATGCACTCTGTCACAAGACCACCTATAGAAAAACAAACAACCATAGTTAGCTACCCCATACACACCGTTACATTAGACATGATATTATATAAAAACTAAGAAGACTTACCAAATGATGAAGCTACCCTCCATTAGACAAGATCCGACAAAAACAAACAACGACCATCACCCATGCACTGAGAACACACTTGAAGAAGACATCATATAAACTGAGAACAACATAATTACGTTGATCACCCATAACAAGAGCATGCAAAGACTTAAATTTGTCCAAGGTGGTAACATCTTCTCAGGTAAATTTGATTGTGAGAGGAGGAGAGGAGAAAGAATAAAGGAAAGAAAATAAAAAAATGAGAGCTTTTTTGGTGAATTAAGGGAACCCTAATTAACCCTTTTATAATGAGTGAGAGTGAGTGGAGTATTCTAGAATGATCTGTTACATTACATGTTGAATTAGCCCCAAAATGCACATTTTAGGATGTAATGACCCGGAAGATCATTTTTGGTAATTTTGAATATTCGCCTAATATAGTTAATGGGTTAAGCCTATAATTTATCTAATACCCCTTTTACCACTAGGCCCATATAAATTGATTTAAGTTAGTGGAATTTAACTTTGTAATTAGATCACAATTTGAGAAAAGAAAAACAGAATAGGCGAAAGATAACCTACGGAGCCACCCCTAGAACGACTGCACTCGAGGTAAATTCTCAGTCCTTAATTGTTTAATAGATAGTAAATTAGATTCAATTAGGATGTTGAATGTTTACTGGAGATTCATATTGCTACATAATACATTAAGAATTAAATGGTTCTTGGAAAATGTAATTGTGTTACTGTGTCACTTTGGTAGGTTGTAAATTGGTGGGGACAAATTTTTCTAAGGTTCAATGATGGTAATCATAACGTTCTATAATATTATAAATAGAAACCTATCGGTGAGGAATTTATGTGTAACGACCGTCAAAATAAAGTAGGATAAAGTAAAGCCTTACATGGGTTTTATGCATTAATAACATGTCAAAATAATGAAGAATAACCTATTAAGTTAGTTTTAAAGAGTTTGGAAGTCAAACGTCAAGGGACGACCAAGACGTTTGGAAACTAGTCTTTTACGTGTTGGTGTGTTCTAGTATGTTGTTCATGTTTTTATGTGTTGTTTGGAGTCTAAAATCAGTGGAGGTGACCCTAGTGTCTTAATAAATGTTTTTAGGGTCAAAACGTTTGGATACTACTCCCCGGGGGCCACCCTAAGGGTCCCCGAGGAGGACCCCAACCTTGGCCAAGCAAGCTGCCAAGGCAACTTGAAGTTATGCTGGGAGGGAGCATGTCCGCATCACGGACTAGCTCCACCAAGGGCCAAAAGTATGGTCTGCGTCGTGGACACATTGCGGATTCTACTGGCTCATAATTTAATATATGAAAACTTGTGGGAACATTTTTGCATAGCGGACTGGTTCCTCGACGAAATCTGTGAAAATAAAACTCAAGTTTGACTTGTTTAAAAGGTGCAACTAAGTGAGGGGTAGTTTGGATACTTTGGGGAATTATTATAAATGGTTATTCTACCTATTTTAGGGTATTTTAAGTTGGTTAAAACCCCAAAACCTAGAATTAGACCCCATTCTTCAAATTGACCCTTCCCTCTCAAAATCGATTCTCTCAAAAACTCCATTTAAGACCTTGATGAAGCTCAAGCTAGAAGATGGGTTTTCAACTGATTTCCTCTTCAATTTCATGGGTCTTCAATAATTAAGGTATGGTGACTCTTGATTCTTGAATAACCTCTCATTCAATGAGTTCTATCAACGATTTTCAAAAGTGATTCAAAGACCAAAATTCCCAATTTTCAATCTAAACATGGGTTCTTGTCAAACGATTTTCTAAATCATTCTATTGATGAATTAATGTGGAATTAATATTTTTAAGACAATCTTCAAAGGAATTCTTGAAGAACCCATGATCCCCAAATTCTAAAAAATTGGCCTATGATGTGGGTCTTTGTGAATATGATCTCTATTGGTGAAATTATGTTTAGATTAGATTGTATTGATGTTTCTTATGATTATCTATACTTATTCATGTTGAATTGTTGGTATATTGATGAGTTGAGGATTATGGCCTTATGGGCAAAGTTATGGGTTGATCCCTTTGTTTATGGAATTGTACTTAGACTATGTTTATGATATTGAATTACATTGTTGATTCCTATTGCTACCTATATCAATTGATTATGAATTGTTGAGGGTTGATTCCTGGTGATCATGGCTTGGAGAATTGGTAAGTTGACCTAACTTCGAGTCTATAGTATGAGAATTGATGTTGTGTGGTTTGATCCACTTATGGTGGAGGTGTTCACTTCTTGTCTACATATGTGTGTTGATATCATGGCCATGAAGGCAATATATGTGAAGTGAATTGATGATGATGATGTATATGCTTATGAAGTTATGCTATGAAGGTTATGTATGAAATCCTCAATGCTAGCATTATGTTTAAAGTGTGTTGATGATGAGGAGTATAATGTGAATGATAATGTTAGGGATAAGGTGTGGGTGAAAATAACCCCTACCTATATGACTCCTATATGAATGTTTGATCATATACATGTTAGGAGTACCTCTTCAATGTTGAATGTGTCTTTGTCTCCTATGATGAAGTGTGGGTGTGTGGTCTAGAATCCCTAAGGGCTTTATATGTGAGTTGCTTATGAATTGGGGACATTGTGAATGTGTTGTAATCCCTATAAGGGAAGAACACTCAATATCAATGTATTTACTAATATGTTACTCTGAGGACCAATATGCACACACACTCTACATGTATAGCTATGAATATGATGTGTTATGATATCTATTGAAAGGTGAACTCTTATATGCACCCTTGCATCTTATTATGCATGCAAAGTGTATGTTAGCAAGGTAAGAATATGTATTGTATAATGGTGTTTATGTGAAAGGCTTTCTCATATATGTACACACACATGAATGAATGAATAATGTTATGATAATCTAGTGAAAGTGAGTCTCTTGAAAGGTTTCCTCAATTGTGCTCTAAACTAGACTATGTTATAAATATGGTATGATTATGTGAAAGGTCATTCCACATAATGTAGGTTCTATGATGAAAGGTCATTCTCATCTTAGAAACCTTTAAGCTATATGATATGAGGGATTAAATCCCTAAAGCCTACTTTTATGAAGTAATGTTAAATAAAGGCTTAAAGATGTTTAAAAAGGGAGTTGGATTTAGCACCGAGTGAATATGAAAAATAAGAGCGGGGTTTCACGTTTAGCAAGTACGGCTTCCCACAAGAGAACCTTCACGTTTAGCAAGTCCAGGTTTCCAACATATATGTTGTCTCATGAGATGAAAACCTCCACTCTTAGTAAGTCAAGGTTTCTAGTAGCAATCTCCTAGTTCCATAACTACGTGCCCCCGTAGGTATTAGCTTAGTGGATCCACTAGATAGATATTATGTATGTAGGCCCTACTTTGGAAGTAGTACCCACTCTTTTCGGTGTGAGAGTAGAACGGATTCCATGTAGCTCACATGGTCTATGTCGGTTATGCATTGTCTCCCAAAAGTTAAGAAATGAACTAAGATAAGAATATGAACTCTAGTCATGATTTCTTAAGAGTTACTTAGTATAGGTAGGACTATGGACCCTATTTATGCATTGCACAAGTGGACTCTAAGGGGGTTATGATTAGGCTCTTTATGTAATGAAGACTATGGTCTATGTATGTTAATATGAAAGCATGTTAAGGTTGGCTTTACTTATGTCAAGACATGAAGTATGATTATGCATGTGAATTACACTTATGACTTCTTAATGGTTTTCTTAGTATATGTGGGGGTTGGGACTCCATGTGTACATTGCACAAGTCAGCTTGGAAGGGGTTGTGAGGTGGTTTACCTATGATATGAACTAAATGGGTTATGACTAATGATGTAGTAAATGAATGAGTC